>NC_058084.1:436184489-436531171 GCF_014858855.1 Bufo gargarizans | reverse complement strand
TGGGGTTGCTTCTCATCCAAGGGAGTGGGCTCACTCACAATTTTGCCCAAAAACATAGCCATGAATAAAGAATGGTACAAAAACACCCTCCAACAGCAACTTCTTACAACAATCCAACAACCGCTTGGCGAAGAACAATGCATTTTCCAGCACGATGGAGCACCGTGCCATAAGGCAAAAGTGATAACTAAGTGGCTCCCCAGATCTTAATCCCATTGAGAACTTGTGGTGAATCCTCCAGAGGCGGGTGGACAAACAAAAACCCACTAATTATGACAAACTCCAAGAAGTGATTATGAAAGAATGGGTTGCTATCAGTCAGGAATTGGCCCAGAAGTTAATTGAGAGCATGCCAAGTAGAATTGCAGAGGTCCTGAAATAGAAGGGCCAACACTGCAAATACTGACTCTTTGCATAAATGTCATGTAATTGTCGATAAAAGCCTTTGAAACGTATGAAGTGCGTGTAATTATATTTCACTACATCACAGAAACAACAAACAAAGATCTAAAAGCAGTTTAGCAGCAAACTTTGTGAAAACTAATATTTGTGTCATTCTCAAAACTTTTGGCCACGACTGTACACCACATATGTGGATTCACATGTCAAGAAATGTTTAATGTGGTATTTTTTGTGTGTCGTAGGGTGAAGAAAATAACTGCCTTTTTGCATATATTAACAATTTACGCAGCTTAAACAGGGAAAACTACCCAATTTAGGACAGCGTAAATATGTTTGGCCAGACACCCGTTGTGGACCAATATCTGTGTGTATCAATTTGTCCTTCAAATTTCTTGCTCGTTTATATGACATGAGGGGAGGAAGTTTAAACTCCTCAATCTCCTCATGTCCACTTCTTAAAATGGACCAATGTCGTGAGACAATCTGTCGGATCCGCAAACTGTCTTCCGTATAAACAGTGACCAGTGGGATCCTATTGGTTTGTTTTTTAGTCCCACCTTTCCTTTTTAGCAACTCAGTACGTGGTTTGTGCTGTATAGTGTCTAAATGTTCTTCTAGTAATGCCAAAGGAAAGCCTCTGTCCTGGAATGTCTGTGATATATGGTCAAGTGTACCCATTAGTTCCTCATCATTGCTCACAATGTGTTTCGCACGTAAAAATTGACTTAGAGGTAATGATTTAATCATTGCTCTTGGATGTGCACTATTAAAGCTCAATAGTGTGTTGAACGGATCTCTAAGAAATTGGTGAGTCTTGAACTGCATCTCACTACACTTAGCGAATATTTCAAGTCCAATAGAATACCTAGAGGGCTGAGGACTCATTCACAACCCACTATGTATATGCATGATCATTAATTCAGAGCAAAATATGAGTCCATTGCAAATAAGTTTTCCTTAGACCTAATCCTACTAAATATAGAATTTCTTCAAAAGGATTTGAGTGAGACAACAGAGAAAAGATATACATTACAAGCTAACCTAGTTTCCCTACTATCTATTGATGAATACCATGACCATATGTCCAAACTTCAACCTTTTCTGAATAAATTAAAGATGGAAATACAAGATACAAAGCGCAGCAAATGTCAGCGCAATGCTGCGGATTATAACAGGACTTTGTATAATTGGTCTACTAATCATCAATCCCAGCCACGGAATCCGAGACTAGGAAAGAAGAGCACCACTAAAGATCCTGCTGCTACACTACAGAATATTGCTACAGTGGAGTCTTTTCTAGATCATACACCCAACCAATTATCAAGAAGCCAACACGACGGTGAGGCAGAAAACGCCGCTACCGCCAATACAAAGACCAGGAGCAAAAGACCACCTGTAAAAAAAACGGAACTAACTTAATCCAACATTGTGGTAAATATCTCTTCACATGTATTATCTGATGTACAATTAAAAGTTTTGGGTAAAGGTTTGAGCTTTTGTACCAATAGCAACACTAATTGGTTGCAATTGGAAGCAGATCTATATCAATTTTTCCGCAGACTAAAGCTCAAAACCTGGTTTAATTCCCATCCGTCTAATAGTAAAATGTGTACCACTATTACTGAATTGAAGTTATGTGATTATGATCTGTGTGAATAAGAGTGAATGTATACCACCGGTATCATCCCCTGCTGTTGAATTGTTTATTGATGCAGTGATGAGGGATGTGAATGCCTTGAAATCTAGTGACAAAAAGGGATTTAGACATCCTAACATGACTCAGTTGGAATGGCGTGCTATTGATGAGTTGGTCCGGGACCACAGTCTCACCATTAAACCCGCCGACAAGGGTGGTGCGATTGTGGTCATGGACACCCATCAGTACATAGCCGAAGCCCATAGGCAACTTAAGGATCAGGAGTAGGGATGAGCGAACTCGAACTGTATAGTTCGGGTTCGTACCGAATTTTGGGGTGTCCGTGACACGGACCCGAACCCGGACATTTTCGTAAAAGTCCGGGTTCGGGTTCGGTGTTCGTCGCTTTCTTCGCGCTTTTGTGACGCTTTCTTGGCGCTTTTTGAAAGGCTGCAAAGCAGCCAATCAACAAGCGTCATACTACTTGCCCCAAGAGGCCGTCACAGCCATGCCTACTATTGGCATGGCTGTGATTGGCCAGAGCACCATGTGACCCAGCCTCTATTTAAGCTGGAGTCACATAGCGCCGCCCGTCACTCTGCTCTGATTAGCGTAGGGAGAGGTTGCGGATGCGACAGTAGGGCGAGATTAGGCAGATTAACTCCTCCAAAGGACTTCACTTGATTAATCGATCGATCTGCAGCTGTGCATCATTGAGCTGCTGATACTCAAATGCTCACTCACTGTTTTTAGGCTGCCCAGACCGTTTGTCAGTCACTTTTTTATGGTGTGATCGGCGGCCATTTTGTGTCTTGTGCGGTGCTGCGACCAAGTGCATCCAAGCTGCGACCAAGTGCATTTAACCCTCAATGGTGTGGTTGTTTTTTGGCTGAAGCCTACATCAGGGTGAAGCTGTCACACCAAGTGCATTTAACCAGCAATAGTCTGTTCATTTTTTGGCCATATACTAAATCAGGGGCAAGCTGCGCCTGTCACCAAGTGCATTTAACCCTCAATGGTGTGGTTGTTTTTTGGCTAAAGCCTACATCAGGGTGAAGCTGTCACACCAAGTGCATTTAACCAGCAATAGTCTGTTCATTTTTTGGCCATATCCCAGTCTAATTCTGTCACTAAATCCATACCGGTCACCCAGCGCCTAAATACTAGGCCTCAAATTTATATCCCGCTAAATCTGTCCCTAGTGCTGTAGCTGGGCGAGTTATTTAGTGTCCGTTCAAGCACATTTCTTGTTCTGGGTTGAAATACAATTCCCAATTTAGCAATTTCATAATTTAGTGGTTTCTGCTATATCAGAGCTATTTGAAATCTATCCCTAAAAGGGTATATAATATTCAAGGTGCACATTGGGTCATTCAGAATAACTTCACACACACCCGCTACTGTGTATTTCCAAGTCTAATTCTGTCACTAAACCCATACCTGTCACCCAGCGCCTAAATACTAGGCCTCAAATTTATATCCCGCTAAATCTGTCCCTAGTGCTGTAGCTGGGCGAGTTATTTAGTGTCCGTTCAAGCACATTTCTTGTTCTGGGTTGAAATACAATTCCCAATTTAGCAATTTCATAATTTAGTGGTTTCTGCTATATCAGAGCTATTTGAAATCTATCCCTAAAAGGGTATATAATATTCAAGGTGCACATTGGGTCATTCAGAATAACTTCACACACACCCGCTACTGTGTATTTCCAAGTCTAATTCTGTCACTAAACCCATACCTGTCACCCAGCGCCTAAATACTAGGCCTCAAATTTATATCCCGCTAAATCTGTCCCTAGTGCTGTAGCTGGGCGAGTTATTTAGTGTCCGTTCAAGCACATTTCTTGTTCTGGGTTGAAATACAATTCCCAATTTAGCAATTTCATAATTTAGTGGTTTCTGCTATATCAGAGCTATTTGAAATCTATCCCTAAAAGGGTATATAATATTCAAGGTGCACATTGGGTCATTCAGAATAACTTCACACACACCCGCTACTGTGTATTTCCAAGTCTAATTCTGTCACTAAACCCATACCTGTCACCCAGCGCCTAAATACTAGGCCTCAAATTTATATCCCGCTAAATCTGTCCTAGTGCTGTAGCTGGGCGAGTTATTTAGTGTCCGTTCAAGCACATTTCTTGTTCTGGGTTGAAATACAATTCCCAATTTAGCAATTTCATAATTTAGTGGTTTCTGCTATATCAGAGCTATTTGAAATCTATCCCTAAAAGGGTATATAATATTCAAGGTGCACATTGGGTCATTCAGAATAACTTCACACACACCCGCTACTGTGTATTTCCAAGTCTAATTCTGTCACTAAACCCATACCTGTCACCCAGCGCCTAAATACTAGGCCTCAAATTTATATCCCGCTAAATCTGTCCTAGTGCTGTAGCTGGGCGAGTTATTTAGTGTCCGTTCAAGCACATTTCTTGTTCTGGGTTGAAATACAATTCCCAATTTAGCAATTTCATAATTTAGTGGTTTCTGCTATATCAGAGCTATTTGAAATCTATCCCTAAAAGGGTATATAATATTCAAGGTGCACATTGGGTCATTCAGAATAACTTCACACACACCCGCTACTGTGTATTTCCAAGTCTAATTCTGTCACTAAACCCATACCTGTCACCCAGCGCCTAAATACTAGGCCTCAAATTTATATCCCGCTAAATCTGTCCTAGTGCTGTAGCTGGGCGAGTTATTTAGTGTCCGTTCAAGCACATTTCTTGTTCTGGGTTGAAATACAATTCCCAATTTAGCAATTTCATAATTTAGTGGTTTCTGCTATATCAGAGCTATTTGAAATCTATCCCTAAAAGGGTATATAATATTCAAGGTGCACATTGGGTCATTCAGAATAACTTCACACACACCCGCTACTGTGTATTTCCAAGTCTAATTCTGTCACTAAACCCATACCTGTCACCCAGCGCCTAAATACTAGGCCTCAAATTTATATCCCGCTAAATCTGTCCTAGTGCTGTAGCTGGGCGAGTTATTTAGTGTCCGTTCAAGCACATTTCTTGTTCTGGGTTGAAATACAATTCCCAATTTAGCAATTTCATAATTTAGTGGTTTCTGCTATATCAGAGCTATTTGAAATCTATCCCTAAAAGGGTATATAATATTCAAGGTGCACATTGGGTCATTCAGAATAACTTCACACACACACGCTTCTGTGAATTTCCAAGTCTAATTCTGTCACTAAATCCATACCGGTCACCCAGCGCCTAAATACTAGGCCTCAAATTTATATCCCGCTGAATTTGAATACAATACATTGGGCCAAATAATATATTTGTTGTTGTGGTGAACCATAACAATGAGAAAAACATCTAGTAAGGGACGCGGACGTGGACATGGTCGTGGTGGTGTTAGTGGACCCTCTGGTGCTGGGAGAGGACGTGGCCGTTCTGCCACATCCACACGTCCTAGTGTACCAACTACCTCAGGTCCCAGTAGCCGCCAGAATTTACAGCGATATATGGTGGGGCCCAATGCCGTTCTAAGGATGGTAAGGCCTGAGCAGGTACAGGCATTAGTCAATTGGGTGGCCGACAGTGGATCCAGCACGTTCACATTATCTCCCACCCAGTCTTCTGCAGAAAGCGCACAGATGGCGCCTGAAAACCAACCCCATCAGTCTGTCACATCACCCCCATGCATACCAGGGAAACTGTCTCAGCCTCAAGTTATGCAGCAGTCTCTTATGCTGTTTGAAGACTCCGCTGGCAGGGTTTCCCAAGGGCATCCACCTAGCCCTTCCCCAGCGGTGAAAGACATAGAATGCACTGACGCACAACCACTTATGTTTCCTGATGATGAGGACATGGGAATACCACCTCAGCATGTCTCTGATGATGACGAAACACAGGTGCCAACTGCTGCGTCTTTCTGCAGTGTGCAGACTGAACAGGAGGTCAGGGATCAAGACTGGGTGGAAGACGATGCAGGGGACGATGAGGTCCTAGACCCCACATGGAATGAAGGTCGTGCCACTGACTTTCACAGTTCGGAGGAAGAGGCAGTGGTGAGACCGAGCCAACAGCGTAGCAAAAGAGGGAGCAGTGGGCAAAAGCAGAACACCCGCCGCCAAGAGACTCCGCCTGCTACTGACCGCCGCCATCTGGGACCGAGCACCCCAAAGGCAGCTTCAAGGAGTTCCCTGGCATGGCACTTCTTCAAACAATGTGCTGACGACAAGACCCGAGTGGTTTGCACGCTGTGCCATCAGAGCCTGAAGCGAGGCATTAACGTTCTGAACCTGAGCACAACCTGCATGACCAGGCACCTGCATGCAAAGCATGAACTGCAGTGGAGTAAACACCTTAAAACCAAGGAAGTCACTCAGGCTCCCCCTGCTACCTCTTCTGCTGCTGCCGCCTCGGCCTATTCTGCTGCTGCCGCCTCGGCCTCTTCCTCCGCCTCTGGAGGAACGTTGGCACCTGCCGCCCAGCAAACAGGGGATGTACCACCAACACCACCACCACCACCTCCGTCACCAAGCGTCTCAACCATGTCACACGCCAGCGTTCAGCTCTCCATCTCACAAACATTTGATAGAAAGCGTAAATTCCCACCTAGCCACCCTCGATCCCTGGCCCTGAATGCCAGCATTTCTAAACTACTGGCCTATGAAATGCTGTCATTTAGGCTGGTGGACACAGACAGCTTCAAACAGCTCATGTCGCTTGCTGTCCCACAGTATGTTGTTCCCAGCCGCCACTACTTCTCCAAGAGAGCCGTGCCTTCCCTGCACAACCAAGTATCCGATAAAATCAAGTGTGCACTGCGCAACGCCATCTGTGGCAAGGTCCACCTAACCACAGATACGTGGACCAGTAAGCACGGCCAGGGACGCTATATCTCCCTAACTGCACACTGGGTAAATGTAGTGGCAGCTGGGCCCCAGGCGGAGAGCTGTTTGGCGCACGTCCTTCCGCCGCCAAGGATCGCAGGGCAACATTCTTTGCCTCCTGTTGCCACCTCCTCCTTCTCGGCTTCCTCCTCCTCTTCTTCCACCTGCTCATCCAGTCAGCCACACACCTTCACCACCAACTTCAGCACAGCCCGGGGTAAACGTCAGCAGGCCATTCTGAAACTCATATGTTTGGGGGACAGGCCCCACACCGCACAGGAGTTGTGGCGGGGTATTGAACAACAGACCGACGAGTGGTTGCTGCCGGTGAGCCTCAAGCCCGGCCTGGTGGTGTGTGATAATGGGCGAAATCTCGTTGCAGCTCTGGGACTAGCCAATTTGACGCACATCCCTTGCTTGGCGCATGTGCTGAATTTGGTGGTGCAGAAGTTCATTCACAACTACCCCGACATGTCAGAGCTGCTGCATAAAGTGCGGGCCGTCTGTTCGCGCTTCCGGCGTTCACATCCTGCTGCTGCTCGCCTGTCTGCGCTACAGCGTAACTTCGGCCTTCCCGCTCACCGCCTCATATGCGACGTGCCCACCAGGTGGAACTCCACCTTGCACATGCTGGACAGACTGTGCGAGCAGCAGCAGGCCATAGTGGAGTTTCAGCTGCAGCACGCACGGGTCAGTCGCACTACAGAACAGCACCACTTCACCACCAATGACTGGGCCTCCATGCGAGACCTGTGTGCCCTGTTGCGCTGTTTCGAGTACTCCACCAACATGGCCAGTGGCGATGACACCGTTATCAGCGTTACAATACCACTTCTATGTCTCCTTGAGAAAACACTTAGGGCGATGATGGAAGAGGAGGTGGCCCAGGAGGAGGAGGAGGAGGAGGAGGCAGATTGTCTGTTACGGGACCTTTCTCCTCTGCCTGGGTTCTGGGCCTAAATTTATGAAAATTGACTCTTACAGTGGTGGGTGACGTGAAGCCTGATTCTCTGCTATGATATGAAGACTGATTCTCTGCTGACATGAAGCCAGATTGTCTGTTACGGGACCTTTCTCCTCTGCCTGGGTTCTGGGCCTAAATTTATGAAAATTGACTCTTACAGTGGTGGGTGACGTGAAGCCTGATTCTCTGCTATGATATGAAGACTGATTCTCTGCTGACATGAAGCCAGATTGTCTGTTACGGGACCTTTCTCCTCTGCCTGGGTTCTGGGCCTAAATTTATGAAAATTGACTCTTACAGTGGTGGGTGACGTGAAGCCTGATTCTCTGCTATGATATGAAGACTGATTCTCTGCTGACATGAAGCCAGATTGTCTGTTACGGGACCTTTCTCCTCTGCCTGGGTTCTGGGCCTAAATTTATGAAAATTGACTGTTGCAGTGGTGGGTGAGGGGTCATTTTTAGCACTTTCTGGCCAGTCTCTTCGAAGTGACTCAGAGGGAGGTTTTTGGCAACAGCAGAGGCCAGGTACAAATGTGGCCAGCCAGGGCCCACTACTGGAGGACGAGGAGGACGAGGATGAGGAGGAGGTGGAGGAGGATGAGGATGAAGCATGGTCACAGCGGGGTGGCACCCAACGCAGCTCGGGTCCATCACTGGTGCGTGGCTGGGGGGAAAGGCAGGACGATGACGATACGCCTCCCACAGAGGATAGCTTGTCCTTACCCCTGGGCAGCCTGGCACACATGAGCGACTACATGCTGCAGTGCCTGCGCAACGACAGCAGAGTTGCCCACATTTTAACCTGTGCGGACTACTGGGTTGCCACCCTGCTGGATCCACGCTACAAAGACAATGTGCCCACCTTACTTCCTGCACTGGAGCGTGATAGGAAGATGCGCGAGTACAAGCGCACGTTGGTAGACGCGCTACTGAGAGCATTCCCAAATGTCACAGGGGAACAAGTGGAAGCCCAAGGCCAAGGCAGAGGAGGAGCAAGAGGTCGCCAAGGCAGCTG
This sequence comes from Bufo gargarizans, assembly GCF_014858855.1. NCBI lineage: Eukaryota > Metazoa > Chordata > Amphibia > Anura > Bufonidae > Bufo > Bufo gargarizans. The sequence continues at coordinate 436,522,286 of NC_058084.1, read as the reverse complement.
TGTCACGGCCAGCTCCTCTGAGGGCAGGGTTAGCATGGCAGAGATGTGGAAAACTTTTGTCAACACGCCACAGCTAACTGCACCACCACCTGATACGCAACGTGTTAGCAGGAGGCAACATTTCACTAACATGGTGGAACAGTACGTGTGCACACCCCTCCACGTACTGACTGATGGTTCGGCCCCATTCAACTTCTGGGTCTCTAAATTGTCCACGTGGCCAGAGCTAGCCTTTTATGCCTTGGAGGTGCTGGCCTGCCCGGCAGCCAGCGTTTTGTCTGAACGTGTATTCAGCACGGCAGGGGGCGTCATTACAGACAAACGCAGCCGCCTGTCTACAGCCAATGTGGACAAGCTGACGTTCATAAAAATGAACCAGGCATGGATCCCACAGGACCTGTCCGTCCCTTGTCCAGATTAGACATTAACTACCTCCCCATAACCATATATTATTGGACTCCAGGGCACTTCCTCATTCAATCCTATTTTTATTTTCATTTTACCATTATATTGCGAGGCTACCCAAAGTTGAATGAACCTCTCCTCTGCCTGTGTGCTAGGCCTAAATATATGCCAATGGACTGTTGCAGTGGTGGCTGACGTGAAGCCTCATTCTCTGCTATGACATGCAGACTGATTCTCTGCTGTCATGAAGCCAGATTGTCTGTTACGGGACCTCTCTGCTCTGCCTGTGTGCTAGGCCTAAATATATGCCAATGGACTGTTGCAGTGGTGGGTGACGTGAAGCCTCATTCTCTGCTATGACATGCAGACTGATTCTCTGCTGACATGAAGCCAGATTGTCTGTTACGGGACCTCTCTGCTCTGCCTGTGTGCTAGGCCTAAATATATGCCAATGGACTGTTGCAGTGGTGGGTGACGTGAAGCCTCATTCTCTGCTATGACATGCAGACTGATTCTCTGCTGACATGAAGCCAGATCCTCTTTTACGGGACCTCTCTCCTCTGCCTGGGTGCTGGGCCTAAATTTATGACAATGGACTGTTGCAGTGGTGGCTGACGTGAAGCCTGATTCTCTGCTATGACATGCAGACTGATTCTCTGCTGTCATGAAGCCAGATTGTCTGTTACGGGACCTCTCTGCTCTGCCTGTGTGCTAGGCCTAAATATATGCCAATGGACTGTTGCAGTGGTGGGTGACGTGAAGCCTGATTCTCTGCTATGATATGAAGACTGATTCTCTGCTGACATGAAGCCAGATTGTCTGTTACGGGACCTTTCTCCTCTGCCTGGGTTCTGGGCCTAAATTTATGAAAATTGACTCTTACAGTGGTGGGTGACGTGAAGCCTGATTCTCTGCTATGATATGAAGACTGATTCTCTGCTGACATGAAGCCAGATTGTCTGTTACGGGACCTTTCTCCTCTGCCTGGGTTCTGGGCCTAAATTTATGAAAATTGACTCTTACAGTGGTGGGTGACGTGAAGCCTGATTCTCTGCTATGATATGAAGACTGATTCTCTGCTGACATGAAGCCAGATTGTCTGTTACGGGACCTTTCTCCTCTGCCTGGGTTCTGGGCCTAAATTTATGAAAATTGACTCTTACAGTGGTGGGTGACGTGAAGCCTGATTCTCTGCTATGATATGAAGACTGATTCTCTGCTGACATGAAGCCAGATTGTCTGTTACGGGACCTTTCTCCTCTGCCTGGGTTCTGGGCCTAAATTTATGAAAATTGACTGTTGCAGTGGTGGGTGACGTGAAGCCTGATTCTCTGCTATGATATGAAGACTGATTCTCTGCTGACATGAAGCCAGATTGTCTGTTACGGGACCTTTCTCCTCTGCCTGGGTTCTGGGCCTAAATTTATGAAAATTGACTCTTACAGTGGTGGGTGACGTGAAGCCTGATTCTCTGCTATGATATGAAGACTGATTCTCTGCTGACATGAAGCCAGATTGTCTGTTACGGGACCTTTCTCCTCTGCCTGGGTTCTGGGCCTAAATTTATGAAAATTGACTCTTACAGTGGTGGGTGACGTGAAGCCTGATTCTCTGCTATGATATGAAGACTGATTCTCTGCTGACATGAAGCCAGATTCTCTGTTACGGGACCTCTCTCCTCTGCCTGGGTGCTGGGCCTAAATTTATGACAATGGACTGTTGCAGTGGTGGCTGACGTGAAGCCTGATTCTCTGCTATGACATGCAGACTGATTCTCTGCTGTCATGAAGCCAGATTGTCTGTTACGGGACCTCTCTGCTCTGCCTGTGTGCTAGGCCTAAATATATGCCAATGGACTGTTGCAGTGGTGGGTGACGTGAAGCCTGATTCTCTGCTATGATATGAAGACTGATTCTCTGCTGACATGAAGCCAGATTGTCTGTTACGGGACCTTTCTCCTCTGCCTGGGTTCTGGGCCTAAATTTATGAAAATTGACTCTTACAGTGGTGGGTGACGTGAAGCCTGATTCTCTGCTATGATATGAAGACTGATTCTCTGCTGACATGAAGCCAGATTGTCTGTTACGGGACCTTTCTCCTCTGCCTGGGTTCTGGGCCTAAATTTATGAAAATTGACTCTTACAGTGGTGGGTGACGTGAAGCCTGATTCTCTGCTATGATATGAAGACTGATTCTCTGCTGACATGAAGCCAGATTCTCTGTTACGGGACCTCTCTCCTCTGCCTGGGTGCTGGGCCTAAATTTATGACAATGGACTGTTGCAGTGGTGGCTGACGTGAAGCCTGATTCTCTGCTATGACATGCAGACTGATTCTCTGCTGACATGAAGCCAGATCCTCTGTTACGGGACCTCTCTCCTCTGCCTGTGTGTGTGCTGGGCCTAAATATATGCCAATGGACTGTTGCAGTGGTGGCTGACGTGAAGCCTCATTCTCTGCTATGACATGCAGACTGATTCTCTGCTGACATGAAGCCAGATTCTCTGTTACGGGACCTCTCTCCTCTGCCTGTGTGTGTGCTGGGCCTAAATATATGCCAATGGACTGTTGCAGTGGTGGCTGACGTGAAGCCTCATTCTCTGCTATGACATGCAGACTAATTCTCTGCTGACATGAAGACAGATTCTCTGTTACGGGACCTCCCTCCTCTGCCTGGGTGCTGGGCCTAAATATATGCCAATGGACTGTTGCAGTGGTGGCTGACGTGAAGCCTCATTCTCTGCTATGACATGCAGACTAATTCTCTGCTGACATGAAGACAGATTCTCTGTTACGGGACCTCCCTCCTCTGCCTGGGTGCTGGGCCTAAATATATGCCAATGGACTGTTGCAGTGGTGGCTGACGTGAAGCCTCATTCTCTGCTATGACATGCAGACTGATTCTCTGCTGACATGAAGCCAGATTCTCTGTTACGGGACCTCTCTCCTCTGCCTGTGTGTGTGCTGGGCCTAAATATATGCCAATGGACTGTTGCAGTGGTGGCTGACGTGAAGCCTCATTCTCTGCTATGACATGCAGACTAATTCTCTGCTGACATGAAGCCAGATTCTCTGTTACGGGACCTCTCTCCTCTGCCTGTGTGTGTGCTGGGCCTAAATATATGCCAATGGACTGTTGCAGTGGTGGCTGACGTGAAGCCTCATTCTCTGCTATGACATGCAGACTAATTCTCTGCTGACATGAAGACAGATTCTCTGTTACGGGACCTCCCTCCTCTGCCTGGGTGCTGGGCCTAAATATATGCCAATGGACTGTTGCAGTGGTGGCTGACGTGAAGCCTCATTCTCTGCTATGACATGCAGACTGATTCTCTGCTGACATGAAGCCAGATTGTCTGTTACGGGACCTCTCTCCTCTGCCTGGGTGCTGGGTAGTGTTGAGCGCGAATATTCGAAAAGCAAATTTTTTTCGCGAATATCGCAACTTCGCGATTTCGCGAATATTTCGAATATAGTGCTATATATTCGTAAAAACGAATATTCGTTTTTTGTTTTTCCCCCCCCCCCCCCACAAAATTACAGTACACATATAATTGATTGTTTCCCAAAGGTCCAACAGCTCAGATCTTACTCACATTGCCTAGAAAGTGATTGAGGCGCGAATCTTCGTAAGGCGATTTTATTAGCGCACATGCGAATATCGGCACGTCCCAGAACAGAGGCAAAGGGCTTTGCATTCATACATTAGTGAATTGAGTTGCGAATCTTCGTAAGGCGATTTTATTAGCGCACATGCGAATATCTACACTTGTCCCAGAACAGAGGCAAAGGGCTTTGCATTCATACATTAGTGATTGAATTGAGCTGCGAATCTTCGTAAGGCGATTTTATTAACGCAAATGCAAATATCTACACTTGTCCCCAGAACAGAGAGGCAAAGGCCTGTGCATTCATATAGTATAGCACCATATTCGCGAATACGTAGAACTTCGTAAAATTCGATTAACGAAAATTCGTATTTTTTATTTTACTTTCCACCTTACAGATTACATTGATCTGTACTCTGTCAACTACTGTCATCACCCCCCACTGTATCTCGATTGATTCCCAAAAGTCTCACATTCCCTAGAAAGTGATTGAGGTGCGAATCTTCGTAAGGCGATTTTATTAGCGCACATGCGAATATCTACACTTGTCCCAGAACAGAGGCAAAGGGCATTGCATTCATACATTAGTGATTGAATTGAGTTGCGAATCTTCGTAAGGCGATTTCATTAGCGCACATGTGAATTTTGCATAGCATATGTATTATGCGATGCGAAAATTCGAATTATCGCATATGCGAAATAATAACGAATTTGAATAATCGCGAATATTTTACGAATATTCTTTCGAATATTCACAAAATTTCGCGAATTCGAATATGGGACATGCCGCTCAACACTAGTGCTGGGCCTAAATTTATGACAATGGACTGTTGCAGTGGTGGGTGACGTGAAGCCTGATTCTCTGCTATGACATGCAGACTGATTCTCTGCTGACATGAAGCCAGATTGTCTGTTACGGGACCTCTCTCCTCTGCCTGGGTGCTGGGCCTAAATATATGCCAATGGACTGTTGCAGTGGTGGCTGACGTGAAGCCTCATTCTCTGCTATGACATGCAGACTAATTCTCTGCTGACATGAAGACAGATTCTCTGTTACGGGACCTCTCTCCTCTGCCTGGGTGCCGGGGCCTAAATATCTGAGAATGGACTGTTCCAGTGGTGGGTGACGGGAAGCCAGATTCTCTGCTATGGAACCTCTCTCCAATTGATTTTGGTTAATTTTTATTTATTTAATTTTTATTTTAATTCATTTCCCTATCCACATTTGTTTGCAGGGGATTTACCTACATGTTGCTGCCTTTTGCAGCCCTCTAGCTCTTTCCTGGGCTGTTTTACAGCCTTTTTAGTGCCGAAAAGTTCGGGTCCCCATTGACTTCAATGGGGTTCGGGTTCGGGACGAAGTTCGGATCGGGTTCGGATCCCGAACCCGAACATTTCCGGGATGTTCGGCCGAACTTCTCGAACCCGAACATCCAGGTGTTCGCTCAACTCTAATCAGGAGGTTTATCAGAAACTACACACTGACCCTAGATGGGACATAGAGAGAAGAATCCAGAGTGTGTTACAAGAGGCCACATGTGCTGGGTTCATTGATGACAAACTGAAGGATTTTCTCTCAGTCACACACCCGATGATTAGAGGTAGTTACTAAGGCCCTGACTAAGTCCACCTTTTCAGTGGGTTGTCAGGACTTTATTTTACAGCTACTACAATTGGTCTTGACATGTAATTATTTTCTTTTTGGCGATTACTTTTATCTCCAGAGGAAGGGGACCGCCCTGGGGTCCAATGTGGCCCCCGACGTACGCCAACATGGCGGTCTCCTTCCTCGAGGAGACACACATCTATGTATCACCCCACTTCCGACATGTTTTGAAGTGGTGGCGATACATAGATGATATTTTTTTGATTTGGACTGGATCTGAGGAGCAACTTTTTGAATTTCATCATTTTATTAATACTATTGATAGGGACATTAAATTCACCTTAGAACATTCGAGGGAACAGATACATTTCCTTGATACTCTCATTACGGTGACAGAACACTCACTTTCTACTACACTTTACTGTAAACCAACAGATCGTAACACACTATTGAGCCTTTAATAGTGCACATCCAAGAGCAATGATTAAATCATTCCCTGTAAGTCAATTTTTACGTGCGAAACACATTGTGAGCAATGATGAGGAACTAATGGGTACACTTGACCATACAGTGGAGGAAATAATTATTTGACCCCTCACTGATTTTGTAAGTTTGTCCAATGACAAAGAAATGAAAAGTCTCAGAACAGTATCATTTCAATGGTAGGTTTATTGTAACAGTGGCAGATAGCACATCAAAAGGAAAATCGAAAAAATAACTTTAAATAAAAGATAGCAACTGATTTGCATTTCATTGAGTGAAATAAGTATTTGAACCCCTACCAACCATTAAGAGTTCTGGCTCCCACAGAGTGGTTAGACACTTCTACTCAATTAGTCACCCTCATTAAGGACACCTGTCTTAACTAGTCACCTGTATAAAAGACACCTGTCCACAGAATCAATCAATCAAGCAGACTCCAAACTCTCCAACATGGGAAAGACCAAAGAGCTGTCCAAGGATGTCAGAGACAAAATTGTAGACCTGCACAAGGCTGGAATGGGCTACAAAACCATTAGCAAGAAGCTGGGAGAGAAGGTGACAACTGTTGGTGCGATTGTTCGAAAATGGAAGGAGCACAAAATGACCATCAATCGACCTCGCTCTGGGGCTCCACGCAAGATCTCACCTCGTGGGGTGTCAATGGTTCTGAGAAAGGTGAAAAAGCATCCTAGAACTACACGGGAGGAGTTAGTTAATGACCTCAAATTAGCAGGGACCACAGTCACCAAGAAAACCATTGGAAACACATTACACCGCAATGGATTAAAATCCGGCAGGGCTCGCAAGGTCCCCCTGCTCAGGAAGGCACATGTGCAGGCCCGTCTGAAGTTTGCCAATGAACACCTGAATGATTCAGAGAGTGACTGGGAGAAGGTGCTGTGGTCTGATGAGACCAAAATAGAGCTCTTTGGCATTAACTCAACTCGCTGTGTTTGGAGGAAGAAAAATGCTGCCTATGACCCCCAAAACACCGTCCCCACCGTCAAGCATGGGGGTGGAAACATTTTGCTTTGGGGGTGTTTTTCTGCTAAGGGCACAGGACAACTTATTCGCATAAACGGGAAAATGGACGGAGCCATGTATCGTGAAATCCTGAGCGACAACCTCCCTCCCTCTGCCAGGAAACTGAAAATGGGTCGTGGATGGGTGTTCCAGCACGACAATGACCCAAAACATACAGCAAAGGCAACAAAGGAGTGGCTCAAGAAGAAGCACATTAAGGTCATGGAGTGGCCTAGTCAGTCTCCGGACCTTAATCCAATCGAAAACCTATGGAGGGAGCTCAAGCTCAGAGTTGCACAGAGACAGCCTCGAAACCTTAGGGATTTAGAGATGATCTGCAAAGAGGAGTGGACCAACATTCCTCCTAAAATGTGCGCAAACTTGGTCATCAATTACAAGAAACGTTTGACCTCTGTGCTTGCAAACAAGGGTTTTTCCACCAAGTATTAAGTCTTTTTTTGTTAGAGGGTTCAAATACTTATTTCACTCAATGAAATGCAAATCAGTTGCTATCTTTTATTTAAAGTTATTTTTTCGATTTTCCTTTTGATGTGCTATCTGCCACTGTTACAATAAACCTACCATTGAAATGATACTGTTCTGAGACTTTTCATTTCTTTGTCATTGGACAAACTTACAAAATCAGTGAGGGGTCAAATAATTATTTCCTCCACTGTATATCACAGACATTCCAGGACAGAGGCTTTCCTTTGGCATTACTAGAAGAACATTTAGACACTATACAGCACAAACCACGTACTGAGTTGCTAAAAAGGAAAGGTGGGACTGAAAAACAAACCAATAGGATCCCACTGGTCACTGTTTATACGGAAGACAGTTTGCGGATCCGACAGATTGTCTCACGACATTGGTCCATTTTAAGAAGGGGACATGAGGGGATTGAGGAGTTTAAACTTCCTCCCCTCATGTCATATAAACGAGCAAGAAATTTGAAGGACAAATTGATACACACAGATATTGGTCCACAACGGGTGTCTGGCCAAACATATTTACCCTGTCCTAAATTGGGTAGTTTTCCCTGTTTAAGCTGCGTAAATTGTCGATATATGCAAAAAGGCAGTTATTTTCTTCACCCTACGACACAAAATACCACATTAAACATTTCTTGACATGTGAATCCACATATGTGGTGTACATATTATGGTGCCCATGCCATTTGCTATATGTTGGCGAGACGTCACTGGATTTTAAATCGAGAATTAACCAACATAGATATACGATAAGAAAAAAACGTATGGATCTCCCTGTCCCCAAACATTTCATGGACCTTGGCCATCAAGAAAGGGATCTGAAGTGTATGCTAATAGACCACGTCCCTACTGCCAGAAGAGGTGGCAATAGACAGTTACTTTTAAAAATAATGTGAGATCCAGTGGATTTCTAAATTAAACACATTCAAACCTCAGGGACTTAATGTAGACTTTAGACCATGGATATTATCCTGAGTGGGCTATTTTTGATTTTGCTTGATGTCTTGTTTACTGGGTACATATACTAGTGCCCCCTGTTTAATTACTGGGTGTTTTCAACATCTACCCTTATTTTTATCTCTATTCTTTTGCAGTTATGTGAAGAGGAGGTGTCCTGGCTGTGAAGGGCGAGCGGTGAAGTGTGGCACGATGAGATGGAGATGGCGTTGAAATAATAAATTATAACAATCCATTGCTGATCACTATGTTTATTCTTAATACATATGATTATGTGCTTATAGATTTTTACATTGTTACCAGTAAGCTAGTATATAGATCTGTTTGGTCAGTCGTCGTCCACATGGGGAGAGTCTCTCTGGCTGCATTGGGGTTCCCTCTGGGTGTGTAGCATGATGATGGCCTTATGACCTGTGTGGCTACTGCGATGCTAGGATGGGCTCTGTGACATTGGCGATCGGCTCTGATAGGCGGACGATGCAATTTATCTGTACTGTACACACTGTGACCAACAGCCCCGTAATCTAGAGGATGATGCCTCCTGTAGAATAGGTTGACATCCAGGGATGGCGGTCTCCTGACAGGGATGGCGTTCGAACTTGGATCGTGTGTTACCAGCACATGATACTAGTCTGACTCCTCGTATGACTAGGGGAAATGTTAATACAAGTGTGTTGAATATGATCACGCCAGATGTACATTACAGTGATAATTGTAACTGTAGATACTATAATGTGCGGCAATATAGCTGCTACTGATACTCTTTGACCTTGCTATAAATCTTCCATATATATAGAGCCTGATCCCGATGTGCGGGGTTGCCTGCACCGCAGGATGACATACATTGTGCTGTGTACCTGGTGATAGGGGCCGCGGTGCATGCTTGGGTACTGACTCCCCTGTGAATGTACGTCATGTCCCTATGGAGAAGCTTGCGTTCCATAAGCCTGTGGAACGCATGATGCCTGACCTAGCTTACTGACAGGAAGGCTTACGTAGACGTGTGCGTTCCAGTGTGGCGCGCTTGATGTCCGATTACACAAGCACCTGTATACCTAACATAGAAGCTGGGATCACATGATCGGAGATACGATCATGTGATCGGAATGTTTCAAAAGGTCCTGCGACATGCGCAGTTGATTGACCTGCACGCCGAATCCCATGTGGACCACTTCCAGCGCCCGCTCTAGGACCTTCCTCTGCCTAATAGTTTTTTAAGGTACACCTGCACTATTACATAATTATGAAGGTATCCACAGATGTGTGAAGTTACTACTATGATGATTATACACTGATATATGTATTTTTTTATTTTATTTCTTTGGCAATGATGCCCATAACACATATGTTGTATCACAGATTAATACCTTATTGATGTTATACATGGATATATTTTGTATTTTGATGACTATTTTGTGATTTGTTTTTAATCGGCATAATTAACCTTTTGATTGACTAATGATGTAAAGCTGTTCAAATATGCTCTGTGCACTTGTATGTTTTGTCACTGCTTGAGAAAGATCCCAGGGAGCGGATCGAAACGTCGCGTGTCTGGTGAATAAAGCCTGAATTTATTTTACGCCTTGGAGGTGTTTCCTGCTATATATATATATATAATAAATATATATATATATGTTAGAAATTAGCAAAGTATTGTAAAATTCTATTCAGTTGTTTCTCAGAATTTCACAAAAAAAAATTTGCTTTGTGACAAATTACAAAGCACATTTCTCTGTAAGTAGTGGGTGTAATGACAGGGAGTGGCGATGCGCAGCCCCCCTGTCGTTGTACCCCTCAGATGCTGCACTGATACATGATTGCGGCATCTGATAGCAATCAGGGGGTGTAAATAAAATAAAATAAAATTCAATCACACTACTTCATCCATTTGCTCGCGATGGGCCGGCCAGCGCCATCTTGCTTGAAGATCTGGTGCGAAATCTCGTGTGGCCCGTGATTCTGTCATCATGCCGGCCTGCGTGGTGACATCATACGTCCCATACGTATATCCGTATATAAATATATATATATATGTATACTCAAATTATGGCTTAAAAGGTAAAAATGAACTTTTACTATGCAAAATAAAGAATGGTTTAATTGTCCAGACTATTCATTTCCTTTATGCTTTTCTGGGTATACTGTATCCTGAAATCATCTAGAACATCAGATTTCACTCTTGCGGGACGTAACATTTGATGAAGCTACACACAAAGTGCTTTTAATAACCCAGAGATCAAACTGGTACAGTAATAAAAAAAAGGAAAAAAAGGTCAAGTATCGACTTTATCAGACCTCCTCTTCTCGGCTGTCATGAGCCTTAAACATTTATTATATCCTGGAAACCGATACGTCTTTCAGCCTAAAGAATCCAACATAAATAGATATGTCGAACAAAGCTAAGTTCTACGGCATAGTGTTTCTGTTGGCACGAGGTAGCAGCATGTGGTATTCTTCAGATAAAGTCCAGATTGCCACAAATCCTAAGTATAATTTCTGCGGCCAAGAGATTTCTATCAGTGGTTGAGTGATGTTTTGACTCGGGAGGGCACCACTTTCCGATTGCGAAGTGAGTCACAAGACAAATGTATGAACGTATTCCTGGTGTTCTTTGTTTCCACACATGCTTATTAAAGTATTGCGTGTACTAGAAAATAAAACCTGTTTGGGGAAGCTAATTTTTTTATTTTTTTATGGAATGTACAGTGAACCCAAGATGAGAAGAGAAATGAGGTAAATGGGTGGGGTAAGCGTCGATGATTATCCTTTCTGCTAATTCCACTATTGCCTAAGGGCACGCTTAAGAGTTTGAGGCCTGATCTATAAGGATAATTAAGCATAAAACTGCTCTGTTTTTTTCTTTTTTCCAAAACAGTGCCACTCTTGTCTTCAGGCTGAAACTGGTATTGCAGCTCTCGAATGAATGGATAGAGCCAATAGGCAACAGCAGGGTCGGATTAAAGAGCACACAAACCCCACCAGCCCATATAAATATTGCTTCTCTCCCCATATGGTGAGAAAAATAGTGATGCACAATGCATTCTGTTACACGTTTTTATTTAGTCGGGCCAGCCTCTCCCCACTGCCTATAACTATGTAAGACACACCAGAAACAGTAAAGAAGGAATATTAAATTAATTTATGATTCGGTTATTGACAGACATCGCTTTTCACCAAGGGACAAGTGTCCAAGTACACCAATATAAGGGCTCATGCACGCAAACGTATGTATTTTGCGGTCCGCAAAACACAGATCTGCAAAAAATATGGACCGGAACGGACATACAGAAACGGAATGCACGGGGAGTAACTTCCATCTTTTTTGCGGACCCATTAAAATGAATGGTTACGCATAAAGTCTGCAAAAGAAACAGAATGGACACGGAAAGAAAATATGTTCGTGTGCATGAGGCCTAATTGATAATACTGCCATGCAGTGACCATATAGTGGTCAGATATCATGTCTACACAGGGGCTCTGCAGGGTATTATCATGCTGCAGACCGTACAGGAGGAGAATACAGCACTGATTTGTTAAAGTCATGGGGGAGATTACATAATATTAAGTCGAGAGCTACATGGCAATGCCACACTGTACCATGGCATCTAATGATTGTCGGGGGGGGGGGAAGGGGGGTCACCTTCGCAGTTGTGTGACCTTATATGACCAAGACATGACTTGGATTTTTGGTCTCAAGTCGCACAAGACTTTGCCAGCAATAGTCCACAATAAGAGTAGTGTGCGGCTGCCTGCTGCGCTGTTTGGCGGGTTTTTTTGTTTTTGTTTTTTTACCAAGTCACCGACAAGTTTCACAAAATGTTTTTGTACGATGTATGAATTGTCTCAAACCTGTATCCCATATCTGCTTCAGTAAATGCTTGTATGCCCATGAAATAACTATTCTGGGGCATCTTGTGTTAGAAATCTGAATTGGGCTGTTTCTCTCTTATTCCTTGACAATGGCTGTAACCATCCACCTTGTCAAAAGGCTCTGTCCCTGCATACTGACAGAGTCCAGTCATCTCTGACAGAATCTGACTGTGTAGGTATTAATCCTATTGAGGAGGAGAATTGTAACACCCTGTTGTCATTTAGGCCGGGTTCACATCACCGTTTCATTTCCCATTCTTCTGATCCATCAGAAAAATGGAAAGCAACAAAGACAAATCCTGTATTTTAGGCATGTGTTATGCTCAATGACACAAAGTATTTTATTTATGTAGAAAAAAAAACGGATCTCAGATGGAAATGGCTAAAAAGGATGCAAAGTGTGCATAACTGAAAATAACGGATGCTTAAAACACTGGACCTTTTTTGTTGTTGTTGTTGATTTCTGTTCTTCTGATGGATCAGAAAAACAGAAAACGAAAAGGTGAACCTGGCCTTAGTCCTAGCCTATACAGAGCATTCCTGATTCTACTTTGCAAGCGACACCTGTGTCACATGACTGTATGCAACCTAATGCACTGCTGTGTATTGCGGCTCAGTACAGCACTTTACAATACGTTTCCATGTAGGCCAGACTTTTTTTATATATATTTTCAGGAGAAATAACAGATATGCGACAAAACAGTGTTCTAAGTATCGATGCTCCAGAATTATGATCTGACACAAGGATTTCCTCAATAAATCCAGTGATTCACAGGTGACTTCTTTTCTGAATGTAGATATTCTCTTTTTCTTTTCCATCTGGTCCAGACTACCATGATGACTTTGCAACAGAAGTAAATTCAGACCCCAAACATGACCCCTTCAGATCCTAGACCAGATTACCAGTCCGGCTTGCATTAGATGCAAAGGGGGCTATTTAGGGCTATTTCTATTTTTAGCCAATTTAGAGGTATTTTAGGGGATTATTTGGGGTTATTTTAGAATATGCACTGTGAAAGTGCCATATGAGACTACAAATCACAACAATATCACTAAAACACAATGTAAGTGGTAAACCTGCTATACTGTAAGTGGTAAACCTATGGCATTTAGAATAAGCAACCAAACCTGTACATTAAGTGTCCAGGATAGATGATACCAGTGCAGTGGTAGAAAATGGTGTATTTTTACTATAACACTTGTGAATGTAAAAGGGGGACCACTGTCCTAGCTATTCCTTAGCACAAGGAACTGTCAGTGCCCCTATAATGCTACACAGAGAATCATCAGAAGCCATGAGAAGGACGACTAAATCTAAAACCTAGATTAAAAATTTAAAAATCTGGTTTCGACAGTCACCACTTGAGGGAGCTCTGGTCTCTGCAAATGAATTAATTCTGTTTGAGGGAATTAAGAATTCTCATCTCTCCCACGTTTTCCTTTCTTTTCCTCCAAGCGCTGAGTTCTATAGTATAAGAGACCGGCACTTGGACATCATTATCTGTTGAACTTCTAAGAAGTTAAAATAAGATTTGTTGAAATAAGATTTTAATCTGTGCCTTTTAAAATGTTTAAGGAATCCCGAGACAGAAGTTGATATGATCTGTCTTTGTATATAATTTCTATGATTTGATGGATCATTACTGTTACTCCATCCTGTACACAACGACTAAAACGTAGGTTAATAGAACATGTTCAACTGGTTTTATGTAGCTGAGAATCCAGATTACTCCTGCTCCACCGTGTTACGATTAGACTTCATTTCTCCGACAACCATGTTCCTTATTTGTCAGGACAATTGTGCTGTATTATAAATGTATCCAGTCCCAAAGAAAGCAAATAATGTCGCCATCTGCTGGACGTGAATGTGAATTGCATATTAGAATTATCCACTCTCTCAGGCAATACTATTCTTTTAGTCTAGGATGCATAAATGGATGGTTGTTCTTAGTGCATTCACCTCTAAAAATGTATAGAAATTCAAACATTATTTGGTATATAGAGAAAACATGTAGTAATACATTGGAGCAATCAGTACCCTTTATAAACACAGCATTAGACATCATTTAGCAATATGCAGCAAACATTATTTTTCTTCCACCACCTAATATACTTTGTTTCAGTTCCTCAATATTTTCAAGATCTCTGCTTGCTGTATGTTACTTAATACTGAGTGATACATATAATGTACTAAATGACTTCTCTATCTACTGATGTACTCATTTATTTTTTATTATTATTTTTTAATGTTTGAATCAAGAGCCTGAATTACGCAGGTTGAGTCTGAGCTCTTCAGTTCATGAAGTTGTGTTTTTGTAGACATAAATCTCTATAAAAATTCATGCACACAGCCATACCTCTCCATCAGTGGCGTACTCACCATGGAGGCTGACCACGTCATTGCTATGAGGCTCATGGCGAGAGGTGGGCACTGGGCAGTGCTGAACTCCTTCTGATGTCTGAAGTAGAGCTAGAATATTTGATATATACTTTGACATGTTCCACTGAATTCAATGGTCCCTGTATAAATTTCCATCCAGCAGAATAAGGGTACTTTCACACTAGCGTTATTCTTTTCCAGTATTGAAATCCGGTAAAGGGTCTCAATACCGGAAAAACGCATCAGTTTTGTCCTATGCATTCTGAATGGAAAGCAATCCGTTCAGTTTGCCTTAGGATGTCTTCCGTTCTGTCCCTTTTACGGTATTTGACTGGACAAAATACCGCAGCATGCTGCATCCGGTACCAACTGTTGTGACATAGGAGGAGCTATTTTCGCTTTTGATCTTTGGAAGAGTTTAAATACCGAATCCGTTATTCCAGATGAGAGGGATCCGGAAAACAAGGATATCCCTTTGTGTACGGTTTGCCGGATCTGGCAGGCAGTTCCGTTGCCAGAACTGCCTGCCAGATTCTAATAACGCTAGTGTGAAAGTACCCTTATTGATGGATTTGTGGCAGTTGTTTGGTGTAAATACATTGAAAAATACTGTGCAATGGCGTCATATTTATGAAGTTAGTGTGGGTGAGGCTTCACTATGGTACAGACCATAACTTGTTGGAAATTGTTGGCTTGGAGTTTTAAGTCTACGTCAAATTCAGAAACAGCCACCCATAGACTTTAAATGTACGGGGGTCATATATCTCTGCAAGGATGAAGCCTGTGGCCTGCATTGCAGACGGCGATCAAGAGAGGGAGTAAGGTAAATGTGTAGTATTTATATTTTTTTTGTAAGTCACTTTGGGCACTATGTGGGGGACATTATAACTACAGGGGGCACTATAAGTACTAGGGACACTAGATATCTAATGGGGGCACTTAAGAGGGGTGTTTTACCTATGGGGGAAACTACAGAGGGCACTATACCTGCTGGGGGTACTACAGGGGGAATTATACCTACTTGGGGCACTACATGGGGCATTATATCTATTGGGGTTGTACAAAGGGCCATTATAACTACTAGGAAACTATAGGGGGCATTATACTGAATGAGTGGACCGTAGGGAGTATTATTCTTACTGGGGGTACAATACAGGATCATTATTACTATTAGGGGCACTACAGTTGGTCATTATAACTACTGGGGGTGCTATAGAGGAAAAATTATACATACTGGCAGCACTAAGGAACATTTTACT
The DNA here is from genome assembly GCF_014858855.1 of Bufo gargarizans. Lineage (NCBI taxonomy): Eukaryota > Metazoa > Chordata > Amphibia > Anura > Bufonidae > Bufo > Bufo gargarizans. Next base: position 436,506,205 of record NC_058084.1, on the reverse strand, counting down.
TACTGGGATTACTACAGGGGCTATTATAATTACTGGGGCACCATAGGGGGCATTATATCTATCGAGGGTACTAGAGGGGGCATTATAATTACTGGCAGTACTATATGGGCCATTATAACTACTGAGGGCACTATTAGCAGCATTATCACTGCTTGGGGCACTACAAGGGGCCAATATAACTACGGGGGCACTTCAACGGGGCATTATATCTATGGAGGTACTAGAGGGGGCATTATAACTACTAGAAGCACTATAGAAGGCAATATAACTACTGGGGGCTCTACAGGGGGTCTTATGGAGGGGTCTTTAAGGGCACTTTAAGGAGTATTACTAATGGGCCACCTTCGGGAGCTTTATCATTACTGGGTGCACTATGGCCCAATGTTATTATTGGCGATTCTGTGGGGAGGGGGGCATTATTATTGTTGATTACAAGAAGGAGGGCACTACTACTAATAAGGGTACTCCGAGAGAACATTACACTGTAAAGGGCACTATTATTAATGAGGACTATTGGTGGGACTTTTAGGGGCAATTTGGAGATTATCTGTATCTCACAGTTGTTTTGGGGGAATTAGAGACCCCAGCAGGCAAAGTATTGGAGGTAGCTTTAGGAGGAGTAGGATGATAGACAAGTGAAGAATCTAAGATGTTTGTGTGGCAAACCCTGCAGAGACAAGCCTTGGCTGTAAGACGTTGTTGTTATTGTTCGGGCCAAATGGAGAAGATGAGGAAAGAGAACGTGTATAATCAGAGGAAATGCCACTGGATGTAATAGGTATGTAGCTCTGTAGTCTCTTGTAGGTGTGATAAAGCTGAATGTGAAGTCCTTCTAAATAGCACTGGGGCTAGGGTTGTTGGATAGAAAATGTAACACACATGGGCCCTGAATTTTCTGAAACCCTAGCAATGCCCCTGGTGACAGCTGGGCTCCCCATAGAGAGGTCAGGGATGTTTTTGTTTTACCGTCCCTACCTTCTTCATTGCTGTATACACTTTCTGCTCTGGTCCCAGCAATCATGTGATCGCTGGGGAATCGGTGTCTATCCAAGCTACTAGGTCCTACCAAAATATTGCACAGTCCTGTACATTGCCTCTGGGGCCTATATTCCCTTGTAACAGGGGCTAATACTTCAGCCCCAGTTACAGGAGAAGTCAGAAATTAGAAAAAAATGTAATGCTGAATTTCCCTCAAAGGTTTTGTATGATCTATGATCATAATTAGGGATGAGCGAATCGACTTAGGATAAAACTGCTGCCCCGATAGGGGAGATCCCGTATCAGGAACCTCCATTAAAAGTGTAAAGGCCTAATCTAGTACTCATTTGATAGTAGGTGCTAGATATCAATATTATGGGGTGCTAACCCACAAACCGTCTAAAGTAATAGACGGTAAGTTGCAAAACCAGAGAGTGGTTAGTGTAGACAGATTATTATACACCATTGAACGGTCAGCGATAGACATATGCAGTAACAAAGTCACATGCGTCCCCACTGTACAGAGAGGACCGCTAATAACACAACTATATGGTGCTGGTTTCGGCCGGTATGGCCGGTTACTTGAGTGCCACCAGGGCTAGATGTATGTAGTCACAGCGGGAGACCTTCAGACGGGGGTCCGACATGATGCAGCACGGACGCCAGGATTGCGGTCAAGTCAGCGTGTCAGATGGAGTGGAGGGCGGGTCTAGTCCCGATCAGCGATTGAAATCACATGTCCCGCTCCTAGTTGGACAAATAGCGCTAGACTTTCTGATGACCAGATCCGGTCACCTGACCTTGTAGTTTTACAACAGCTGGAGGGCCGCAGGTTGAGCATGCCTGATTTAAAGCATTTAGGACATAGAAATTTTTTGTTAACTAGTGTTAAGCGAAGTGAGCTTTGTATCCGAAGATGGTTCGGTCAAACACTTTGTTTTAATGCTGTATGGAGACCTGTCTCTGTACAGCATTAAAATATTTTGCCTCCTAGGAGGCAAAATTCGTTTCACCCGAAGTCACACGAGACTTCATTGAATGAATTCGGTATTCAGTTCTACATCTTTAAAAACATTTCAAATTAGCAATCTGAAGTCGGGTTTCGTAGCGAGGTACCAGCCGGTTCCAAACCCAACTTCGGATTCCGAATTTTAAATGTTTTTAAAGATGTAGAACTAAATACCGAATTCATTCACCAAAGTCTCACAAATGTTGCCTCCATGAGGGCAATATATTTTAATGCTGTATGGAGACAGGTCTCCGTACAGCATTAAAACAAAGTGTTTAAATGAATAGACTTCAGATATGTGATCCGAAGCTTGATTCGCTCAAGCCTAATGAGAACCATAACTCCTTTTTCATTTTTCCATTGACATCGTCATACGTCAGGTCTTATCGTTTGTACAACAAGTTGTACTTTTTAATGCCATCATTTTTGGTATATATCTCTTATTTATATAAAAATTAGTTTCTGTCTGTCTGTCTGGACGTTCTTTATGCACCACCAAATGGCTGGACCGATCTTCACCAAATTTGGCACACAGGTACATCAGGTGTCTGGGAAGGTTTTAGACGTACCTTCCTGAGATATTCCCAAAAAATGACCTGCATTAGCCAATAGAAGCCAGCAAGCCTTTCACTTAAATCCGAACTGCCATTTACACGGTCACATGTCCCTGATTAGCCAGTAGACGCTCACAGGTCCTACTACAGGTTGCTATAACAACTGATCACAGGTTTTAGCAGTTCGTAGGTCCTTAAATATTCAGTCATATGATGTATGACGGCAAAACTACGCTGCTACATGCATGGGGGGCAGGGGCCACTATTAAATGGACGGGCGCTGTGGAGTTAACTGTTAAAGGGGCAGGAACTGTGGAGGTCACTGTTAAAGGGTCGGTCACTAGTAAAGGAACGGGAAATGTGGAGGTCATTGTTAAAGGGGCGGGCACTGTGGAGGTCACTGTTAAAGGGGCGGTCACTATTAAAGGGATGGGAAATGTGGAGGTCACTGTTAAAGGGGCGGGCACTGTGGAGGTCCCTGTTAAAGGGGCAGGCAGTGTGGAGGTCACTGTTAAAGGGGCAGGCACTGTGGAAGTCACTGTCAAAGGGGCGGGTACTGTGGAGGTCACTGTTAAAGGGCAGTCACTATGAAGGTCACTGTTAAAGGGGTGGTCAATGTTAAAAGGGCTGGCACTGTTAAAGGGGCAGGCACTGTGGAGGTCACTGTTAAAGGGGAGGGCACTGTGGAGGTCACTGTTAAAGGAGCAGGCTACTGTGGAGGTCACTGTTAAGTGGGCAGGGGCCACTATTAAAGGAGCAGCTGCTGTGGAGGTCGCTGTTAAGGGAGCAGGGTACTGTGAAGGTCACTGTTAAGGGAATGGGGTACTATGGAGGTCACTGTTAAAGGAACAGATTCTATGGAGGTATCTCAAGGGGGCAGGGAACAGTAGAGGTCACAGATAAGGGGACGGTCCCCTATGGAGTTCAGTGTTAAGGGGCGGTGTGCTGTAGAGGTCACTGTTAAAAGGGCGGGCCCCTATAGAGGTCACTGTCAAGGGAGTGGAATGCTGTGAAATTCGCTGTTAAAGGGGTGGAGGTCAAAGTTAAGGGGATTGGCTGCTGTGGAGGTCCCATTTTAAGAAGGCGGGGCACTGTGGGGGGTCAGTGTTAAGTGGTGGGGGGCTGTGGAGTTCACTGTTATGGGTGATACTGTCAAAATCTTTAAACGACACACACACAAACATTAAATGAAATAGATGATATATACTCGTGCAAAGCCGCGTCCTTCTGCTAGTATCTAATATATAAAGCTGAGTATGTATGTGTGTCCGCTAAAGGAATCCCCAACGTCGCATTTACAATCATTAAATTTGGCACACAGGTACATCAGGTGTCCGGGAAGGTTTTAGACCAGGTCTCAGCTCTCTAGAACGTACCGTTCCTGAGATATTCCCCAAAAATGCATTAGCCAATTAAAACCTGGTCACGTGACCCTTATCAGCCAATAGAACCTCACAGGCCCTTAGTCTCCACATAGACACAGTTTTACACCAGGTTTCCATAACAACTCAGCCATTTTTCTTCACTGCTGTAGGTCAGCTTTAAAAGTGCAGGGTGTGTGGATGACACTGTTAAGGGAGCGGAGTGCTGTGGAGGTCACAGTTTAGGGGGCAGGTAGGGTGACCATTCTTAAAAACCCCACCCCCAGGTCCCACTTAACCATGCCCCAATCATGTTAGGCCACACCTCCTCCCACTCCGCAGCCGATGGGGATTAAAAAAATTAAGGTAAAATTCAACTTCTGTCAGCTGCAGAGGTGGGAGGGAGAGTGAATTTCTCCATGCAGCTGTTAAGGGGGCGGGGTGTTGTGGAAATCACTGTTAAGGAGATGGGGTACTGTGGAGGTAACTAATAAAGGGGCAGATGCTGTGGAAGTCACTGTTAAAGGGGCAGGCTGCTGTGGAGGTCACTGTTAAGGGGATGGGATGCTGTGGAGGTTACTGTTAAAAGGGTGGGCGCTGTGGAGGTCTCTGTTAAATGGTGGAGGTCACACTTAAGGGGACGGTCCGCTATGGAGGTCAGTGTTAAGGGGAAAGGTGCTGTAGAGCTCACTGTTAAAGGGGCGGGGGCTGTGAAGGTCTCTGTTAAAGGGGCAGGGAATGGTGGAGGTCACACTTAAATGGACGGTCTGCTATGGAGGTCACTGTTAACCACTTCCAGACCGGACCCTTTTCCCCCTGACCAGGCCTAATTTTGCAGATCTGACCTGTCACTTTAAGTGGTAATAACTTTGGAAAACTTTTTTACTTATCCGGGCCGTCTAGAGACTGTTTTCTCGTGACACACTGTACATCATGTTAATGGTAAATTTGAGTCAATATGTTTTACCTTTATTTATTAAAAAAAATTCAACCGTTAACGGAAATTTGAAATTTTATATGTCTAATTTTTGTTGGCTTAATTTAGATAATGTAATTTAATTTTTTTAGGACATTAGAAAGTTTTGAATTTTAGAAGCAAGTTTTGAAGTTTTGAAGAAAATTTTCCTAAATCAACTTTTTTAAGGACCAGTTCAGGTCTGAAGTCACTTTGAGGAGCTAACATAGTATAAATGACCCCATTTGAGAAACTACACCCCTGAACTTATTCAAAAATGGTTGTAGAAATGTTGTTAACTCTTTAATTTCAAAATTTCACTTTGTTTTGCAGATTTTCCATGTTAATCAATTTTTTCCTGTAACACATCAAGGGTTAACAGCCAAACAAACGTCAATATTTATTATCTTGATTCTGCAGTTTTCAGGAACACCCCAAATGTGGTCGTTTACCGCTGTATGGGCACATGGCAGGGCGCAGAAGGCAAAGAGCGCCATATGGTTTTTGGAGGGCAGATTTTGCTGGAATGGTCTTTAGGCGCCATGTTGCATTTGAAGAGACCCTGAGGTACCCCCCCAAAAAGTGACCACATTTTGTAAACTGCACCATCCAAGGAATTTTTAAGTGGTGTATCGAGCACTTGATCCAACAGGCGTTTCATAGAATTGGCTGTGAAAATGAAAAAATCTTTTTTTTTTACAAGAAATTGGTGCTTTAGGCCCAAACTCTCTTTTTCACAAAAGATAACAGGAGAATATCCCCCCACAATTTGCTACCCACTTTCTACTGAATACAGTAACACCCCAATTGTGATCGAAAACTGTTATTTGGGGATACGGCAGGGCTCAGAAGGGAAGGAGCAGCATCTGGATTTTCTAACAAAGAATTTTCTGTCATGGTTTTTTAGAGAGATAACTTTTTTATTTTTTTGTTGACTGAGCTGCGTGAGGAACAGTCCCTGCCTTCTCTCTGGGGTTCCCTGCTGTCACTGACAGCGGCCCCCGACACAGCAGCTGCATGATTAGCATGCAGCTGCCATCTCTGAAAGGATGTTCTAAAACATCTGATCAGAGATAAACCGACCGCCCAGGACGTTTATAGTCAATGGGCGGTCAGGAAGTGGTTAAGGGGCAGGGTGTTGTGGAGGTCACATTTTAAGGGAATGGAGCTTTGTGGAGGTCACTGTTAAGGGGGCGGGTTATTGTGGAAATCACTGTTAATGAAACGGGGTACTGTGGAGTTCACTAATAATGGGGCAGCCATTGTGGAGGTCACTGTTAAAGGGGATGGTGCTGTGGGTGTTACTGTTTAGGGGGCAGGCCACTGTGGAGGTCACTGTTTTACTGTTTTGGGGGCGGGGTGCTGTAGATGTCACTGTTATAGTGGATACTGTCGATAGCTTTTAACGACACACGAAACATTAAATAAAAATATATGAAATATACCCGAGCGAAGACGGGTCCTTCTGCTAGTATATACAGTATATAATTGTAGTGAAAAAATTATTTTGCGAATGGGGAAAAAACATAGTTCTGCAGTTTTGTTTTTGGGTTTTGCTATTATATCACCCACCATGTGATATCAATGACATTCTGCTGGTAAGTACAATTACATGGAAATTTATTTTTACTATTTTAACCCCTTAAAGAAAATGCTGTTTTTGTGGTGGCAATTTCTGAGAGCTATAATTTTTTCTTTTTCCATTGACATACAGTAGCTGTGGGTGGTCTTGTTTTTTGTAGGACAAGCTGTAGTTTCGGTGTACATACAAGTTTTTAATAACTTTTTTGTTAATGGATTGTCAGGGGGGAAAAAGCATGGCTGCTTTATTCTTAACCACCTCCCGTCCGCCCATAGACTAAAAACATCCGGGAGGGGGTTCTCTATTTCTGAATGGACGTTCCAGAACGTCCATTCAGAAACTGCAGCTGCAGCTAATCGTTCAGCTGCTGATCGGGTTGCCCGCTGTCAGTGACAGCAGGGCAACCCAGAGAGAAGGCAGGGACAGTGCCCAGGTGTCCCTGCCTTCTGGATCGCTGTATATGCAGTAAGCCAGATTGGGGTTATGCACACTGGCGCAATAATATGCACTGACTGGGTCAGGTGTAAATGATAGTTAAGAGTTTTTGTTTGTGACGCCAATTGCAGCGTGCGCAGGTTACAGTCTCAGGGCCCTTTAAGGTGTTGCAACTCACGTACCAGGTTAGGAATGCCAGAGTGGTGTAATGTCTCTCTGTAGCAGTAGTAATAGTGTCAACGGTGTCTCCTACCTTGGTACGGCTGGACTCCTGGATCCTGGCTCATTTGCAATAAATGAGTGTGTTGCTAGTAGGAGTAATTGAGGAACTTAGTAGCAATGAATTAGATCCAGACTTGGGATATAATTCAAACTTGTCTTTACTGGATGCAGCATTAATCCATGTGAGATACAGCAATAGTCTTGGGTCCCAGCAGGTATTGGCAATGTATGGCAGGGATCAATATTTCTTCTCCTATCATGTGCCTGGAGAATATGGCAGGAATCTGTCTCCTGCTCTGTATGTCTTCTGCTTGGTATGGGACTGACTAGCTGAGGAGGAATTTGGCTTCTCCTGGTCTCTGGATGGTACTCACAGTTAGCTCACAGGGTATGGTTCTTCCTGGAGTTCTGGAGGTGGCTGCTTGCTTGTCAACCAGCTGAGGCTGAAGGCTCAGGCTGGGAATGAAGATCTTTTGTCTCAACCGAGACAAGATCCTGGCTTGGGATCCCTATTTCTGGGAGCTCTTACAAGCACAGCCTTCCCCTAGCCAGGGTGGCTGGCACACACACTGAACTTCCTTCCCTCCCCATGAGGCAGGACATGGGTGAGCCCACTCTGCTCAAAAAGGGGGGTAGCTAAACTGGAATGAACTATTCCAGTCTATAAATGCTAAACTGAACTAAGTCCCTTCTGACACATTGCTGCCACCTGATGGTGAACATGAAAATTACAGCAAATACATTTAACAAGGGTTTCAATGCACATTAGTGGGAGAATTATGTGAAATCACACAAGATGACAGTACAAATACACTTAACAGGTTGTAGCGGGGTAAAAGAGTTTCGTAACATAACTCTGGGATGTTACACATACACAGCGCTCACCGAGCGATGTGTATGCAGAGCAGAGAGTGCAGGAGCTGTGTGGGGTCTTTCAGAGACCTCGATCAGCCCTGCACTGAGGCTGTACAGCGCTGTATTGCGCTGTACAGCCTCTCTGGCGGAGTGTATTTCTCCTGTAACTGGGGCTACTATGTCAGCCCCAGTTACAGGATAAATCAACAGTGAAAAAAAAATAAGTTAAGTAAATGTCCCCCAGAGGTCTTGTATGACCTTATGGGGGTGAAAAGTGTAAAATAAAAAATAAAAAATTAAAGTGTTAAAAAAATTAAAATTAAAAAAGGTTTCACATGTAAAAAAAAAATCCCCAAGTAAGGAATAAAAAAAAATAGAAAAATAGAAAAAATAAAATAAGTTAGACATATTTGGTATTACCGCGTCCGAGACGGTTGGCTCTATAAATATATCACATGATAGACCCAGTCCGATAAACACCATAAATTTTTTTAATAAATAACTGTCAAAAAAAGCCATTTGTCACCTTACATCACAAAAAGTGCAACACCAAGTGATCAAAAAGGCATATGTCCCACAAAATGGTACCAATAAAACCGTCAACTCATCCCGCCAAAAATGAACCCCTACATAAGAAAATCTCTCAAAAAATAAAAAAAACTATAGCTCTCAGAACATGTAGACACTAAAACATCATTTTTTTGGTTTGAAAAATGCTATTATTGTGTTAAAGTGAAATAAAATAAAAAAAAGTATACATATTAGGTATTTCCGTGTCTGTAACAACCAGCTCTATAATAATATCACATGACCTAACCCCTCGGGTGAACACCGTAAAAAAAAAAAAAAAAATGTGTCAAAACAAGCAATTTTTGTCACCTTACATTACAAAAAGTACAACACCAAGTGATCAAAAAGGCGTATGTCCCACAAAATAGTACCAATAAAACCGTCACCTCATCCAGCAAAAAAATAAGCCCCAACATAAGAAAATCTCCCAAAAAATAAAAAAAACTATAGCTCTCAGAACATGGACACATTAAAACATAATTTTTTTGTTTCAAAAATGCTATTATTGTGTAAAACTTAAATAAATAAGAAAAAGTATACATATTAGGTATCGCCACATACTCATAAAAATGTCACTTGAGCGAAACCCTCAGGTGAACGCTGTAAAAATAAATAAATAAAAACTGTGCTAAAACAACCCATTTTTTGGTCACCTTGCCCCATAAAGTGTTATAATGAATAATCAAAAATCATATGTACCTAAAAATAGTACCAATAAAACTGGCACCTTATCCCCTAGTTTCCAAAATGGGGTCACTTCTTGGGAGTTTCTACTGTAAGGGTGTATCAGGGGGCTTTAAATGGGACATCGCATCTAAAAACCATGTGGAGTTCCTTTTCTTCTGCGCCCTGTCGTGTGCCCATACAGCAGTTTATGACCACATGTGGGGTGTTTCTGTAAACCACAGAATCTGGGTAATAAATATTGAGTTTTGTTTGGCTGTTAACCATCGATGTGTTAAAGAAAAAATTGGATTAAAATTGAAAATCTGCCAAAAAAGTTAAATTAAAAAATTTGATCTCCATTTTCCTTTAATTCTTGTGGAACGCCTAAAGGGTTAACAAAGTTAGTAAAATCGTTTTTAAGTAACTTTAAGAATGTAGTTTATACAATGGGGTCATTTATGGGGGTATCCACTATGTAGGCCCCACAAAGTAACTTCAGACCTGAACTGGTCCTTAAAAAGTGGGTTTTGGCAATTTTTTTTTAAATTTGAAGAATTGCTTCTAAACTTCTAAGCCTTCTAACGTCCTAACCGTCCTAAATAAAATGACATTTCCAAAATGATGCCAACATAAAGTAGACATATGGGGAATGTTAAGTAATAAATATTTTATGACGTATCACTTTCTGTTTTAAAAGCAGAGAAATTGAAATTTAGACAATTTAAAATTTTTAATAAATGTTTGGTAAGTTTGGGATTTTTTCATAAATAAAGGTGAAATATATTGACTCAAATTTATGACTATCTTGAAGTACAATGTGTCACGAGAAAATCTCTGAATGACTTGGATAAGTAAAGGCGTTCCAAAGTTATTACCACATAAAGTGAGATATGTCAGATTTGCAAAATTAGACCTGGTCAGGAAGGGGGCCCAGATAGGAAGTGGTTAAAGAGCATCTGTCAGCAGATTTGTACCTATGAAACTGACTGACCTGTTACATGTGCACTTGGCAGCTGAAGGTATCCATGTTGGTCCCATGTTCATATGTGTAAATGCAGTATGCATGTCATCACACCTGGCCCTGTCAATCAAAGTGGAGAGGATGTGGCAGTTGCAGAGAAAGCAGAGCCTCTAGGTTCAATGGTAACACCCCCAATGCTCCTAGAGGCTCATTTGCATATATAAAGACAGCATTTTTCTCAGTAATGCGGGCACATATGAACAAGGGACCAACACAGATGCCTTCAGCTGCCAAGTGCACATGTAACAGGTCAGCCAGTGTCATAGGTACAAATCTGCTGACAGATGCCCTTTAGAGGGAATGTGTAAAATCAAGTTTTTATGTTTAATAGAATTTTTGATTATGTTATTTTTAATTTTCAAGGTCAATATCTATCTTTAAATAAAAACCCTAAAGTCCTACAGTTTTCACATTGGCCACTAAGGCTACTTTCACACCAGCGTTTTTACTGGATCCGGCAGGGTTCAGCAAAAACGCTTCCGTTACTGATAATACAACAGTCTGCATCCGTTATGAACGGATCCGGTTGTATTATCTTTATCATTGCCAAGACGGATCCGTCATGAATGTCAGTGAAAGTCAATGGGGGGCGGATCCTTTTTCTATTGTGTCAGATTGTGTCAGCGAAAACGTTTTGCTCCGCATCCCAGGGCGGAAAGCAAACTACAACATGTTGTGGTCTCTATGCTTTCCTTGTGCAATGACCTCTGCACAGGTCACAGAGCCTAGAAAACTCTCCCATAGAGGTCACTGAGGTCCCCCCGACCATTGTGTCTATGGCCCATGGGACTGCAGTAAAGCAGTTTTCTTAATGCTTTCTAAATGCTGTTAAGAACAGCTCAGGCAAGATGGCCGCCCCCATAATCATGTTCGGGATATCGAATAAATAAATCTGTTATAAAAATAGATTAGAAAAAAAGGAGATATGTCACTATCTGATTTTAACTGTCAGATAACATTTTTGGTGACACATTTCCTTTAAGAATAGAGCTGCCCTATTTTTCTTCTCTTGGAAAAAAAAAGCAAAATGATCAAAAAAGTTGCATGTACTCCAAATCTACAGTTTGTTGTATAGGATAAATATCACATTATTTTTACAGTACAGTTTGTGGATACACTGTTTCTCCACAATGAAAAGACAGGGTTTTGTGTTTTTATCCTATTTTTTTTACATTCTTTTTATTATATGTTTTAAGTCCCACTAGGGGACTTGATTGAGGTATTGCTTGATTGCTGATATCCTGAAGTACTTATGTATTACAGTGTATTATACGATGTAAGATAGCATATCTATTTATCTTCATTAGATCCTTAGCTGCCATGGAAACCCATCAGCGCCCTGCAATCACATTGGGGATGTACCTATGGGGTGACATATGGAGCCTCATTCCTCTGTCTAGGCATTCAGAGGCGAATGCCTTTATTGTCGTTGTGTCACGCTTTGGTGTGGGAGGGAAACACCACACCGAGCATATGAGGGAAGGGGGAAACAGGGAATCAGTGCTGAAAACTAGGGAAGGAAGATGGACACCTCCTAGTAAAACCCTAACCAAAATCCTTACTGACTACCAGTATGAAAAGACCCCAGAGGTAGGTGTGTTCATACGCAGGAAAACCTAGAGTCCTATCTAGCCCTATAGGACCCTGGTACTAATAGCAGGGATATGATTGGGAGTTTGGTTATCCCACAGGGCCTCTCACTACCCCCTTGATGATAACCCAATCGTGCCCTTCCCCAACAAAAACACACGCAGCCACTGATCAGATTAAATCGGTCACAGTAGCTGCTTTTAATAATAAATTAAATACATAACATATAAATATAACAGTAATATAGACCCTGACGAGAGAGATTGTAGAAGCCTCAAATTTTAAAACATTCCTAAACCCAAACACGACAATTCCATCTTGCCTCCAGCCGCGAAACTCCAGCTTGGAGACACCAACTGATGGACGCCTCTCCCAACCAAATGCCTCAACTATGAGAGTCCAGCCCCCACCATAGAGGCCCTCCCATTTTCTACTACCGTCCAATACCACCAGCTTCCATGACCTCCTACCGCTACGACTGCCGCGACAGCCACACTACAATATCCCATCTTGACCACAAAACTGCCTGCCACCAACCCCACCAAACAACCATACCCGGCGCACCCAGGCTTCATACCTATCCCCTCCACCTTCCGAACTGTGTTGTGTTTTTATTTATTTTTTTAAATTAAAACCCAACTAAACAATATAACAAGGGGAGGGTGGGCGGGAGTTAACTTTTTCCACAAAATGGCGCCCCCTCATGCGTCCACCCCCCTTTTATTACCTAAACCCCACCCCCTCTGCCTAAACCGCTCCAATCCACACTTTAACCCCTTACCTCCCGACCCTGCACCAAAAACCCATCATGTCGGCCTCCCCTTATTTTTTGTCCGGCCTCACTAGATTACCTGTTCCTCCAAAAAGAAGAACGAACAGGAGTTTCCTTTAGGCCTAATACAAACAATAGGGAAAAGAGCAACACAAAAAACCCAAACAAGATACAAAAAGGGAAAGAAAAGACTTAACTTCAAAAGGGGCTATGAAAGCCCCAGAGATCCACACACCAGCAATCCACAACTGAAACTGAAGCTATAAACCGCACAGCATAGTGGGAGAAACAACAAGGAAGGTTAGATGACCACATAAGCAACAACTGGAGGCAAGGAGTGTGGCCATTACCAGAAACAACACAGAAGCCTATTGACCCACAAGGAAAACCTGTCAGCTCAAACCACGTGTTGCCAGTCTCACCGATCTCCTGCCACCTGTCGCGGAAACGTCCGTGACACTAGGGCATCTGAGGAGTTAGCTATTAGTTACAAATGGCACCCAGTAGCAATGGTGTAAACACATGCTAAGTGCATACGTAGTGGCAGCGCCACAAATGTACAAGGTACAACTCAGGGCGGCACCCTGTGAATTTTGTACACAAAAGGACATTCTAGATCAGTGTATTCCAGACAGGATACCCAGGAACCCTGGGGTACCTTGAGCCCTGTTCATTAGTTCTCCAGAACATAGCAACAGCAAGAACTGTCACCTTTATTGTAGGAAGTGAAATGATTTCAGCTGCTTAAAAGATGGTGTGCAAAGCAGGAGACATATCTGAGGAAAATTATGGAGCCAGATAAGAATTATGGAAAGCTTTTCCTGCCCCTGCACCACACTTCTTTGAGACAGGAATGGCATTAGGGGGTTCCTCATCAATGGAAACAGTTTTCAGGGGTTCTCCTGCGGTAAAGACATTGGAAATCACTGCTATAGATTCTAAGGGAGCCTTCACATGCTGCAGATATTGTTGCAGAAATGTATGCGCCTGAAAATCAGTTCCATTGACCTGAATGGGGTTTGTAGATATCCATGTGCTTACTACCCCATTAAAATGAACAAAACTGACTTGCAGAAATAAAAAAATAAAAAATAATAATAATTTAACTGACCTTAGTCCACTTGATCGCGGAGCCCGGCATCTCCTTGTGTCTCCTTTGTTGACTAGGACCTGTCGTGAGCATTAAATAGAGGTAAAGGACCTTTGATGACAAATTGTTTTTGTCTCCCTTTCCTTGGCTCCCTCCAGTGTTAACCTCCAACTCCCCCCCCCCGCCAAGACAGCAGGGGGGGCAGGGTCTGGCCCGCGGGTCCCCCCCTCCACACGCCCCCCCCCCCGTCCTCACCTCAGGCTCCGCTGCAGGCCGGCGTGCGTTCCAGCGTGGAGCGCACGCCGGAAATCCGCCGCCAGGCTTGGCCCGGGTCACGTGGTCGGCGTGCGTTCCAGCTTAGAGCGCACGCCGGAATCCCTCGGCCGGGCCTAGGCCTGGTCACGTGGTCGGCGTGCGTTCCGGCTTGGAGCGCACGCCGGAATCCCTCGGCCGGGCCTGGGCCTGGTCACGTGTTCGGCGTGCGTTCCGGTTTGGAGCGCACGCCGGAATCCCTCGGCCGGGCCTGGGCCTGGTCACGTGTTCGGCGTGCGTTCCAGCTTGGAGCGCACGCCGGAGTGCTTCCGCAAGGCCGGGGACCATGAATGTACATTAAAAGCCCTGTCAATAAAATCACCATACACCATGACACTTTACAAAGAGATTAAAGCACAAGTCTATTGGGCCTCATTTTTCAGTGGATTCTCCCCCATGATAGACACAGGCTAGTAGCAGATGTTTGTTAATATATTTATATTCATAATGTGGAATGATTTCACCTTGGTCTACGACACAGAAGCTTGTGTCCACGCTGCTGATATCTGTATCATGGAGCTTATATTTGAATGCACTTAGTGTTCCCATTAGGTCTACTGCCCCAGGCTGGCACCCCCGTCAAAGAGGCCACACGCGGCTAGCAGGGGTATCTAGCCCCCGGGCAACGACGGCCCATGCCCTCAAAAACAAACGAAAAAAAAATTAAATAATTTTTTAAACAAACAAAAAAATAATTTTTTTAAAAATAAATAAAAAAAAATAAATAAAAAAAATAAATAAAAAAAGGGGGTCTCACCACAAGTAGGCCAGGCCATCATTGCAGGCCATACCCATTCAGCGGTCACCAAACGCGCACTGCTGCCATCTACTCTATGGGGGCGTCAGTGCCATGTGTTATATGTATGTATTTCACGTTATATACTACTGTCTCATCTACTACCTACTTCCATCTCCTGGATCACTCAGGTTCATACCTACCTCTGCCTCCTGGATCGCCCAGGCACGCACCTACTTCTGCCTCCTGGATCGCCCAGGCACGCACCTACCTCTGTCTCCTGGTCCGTCCAGGCTCACACCTACCTCTACCTCCTGGCTCCCAGGCTCATAACTACCTCTGCCTCCTGGATCGCCCAGGCACGCACCTACCTCTGCCTCCTGGATCGCCCAGGCACGCACCTACCTCTGCCTCCTGGATCGCCCAGGCACGCTCCTACCTCTGTCTCCTGGTCCACCCAGGCACGCACCTACCTCTGTCTCCTGGTTCGTCCAGGCTCACACCTACCTCTACCTCCTGGATCGCCCAGGCACGCACCTACCTCTGTCTCCTGGTTCATCCAGGCTCACACCTACCTCTGCCTCCTGGATCGCCCAGGCTCGCACCTTCTTCTGTCTCCTGGTTCGTCCAGGCTCACACCTACCTCTACCTCCTGGTCACCCAGTACCGGCGCACTCCTCAGTTATGTTCTTTTTTCCTTCCGAACTCACGAATTGCCTCTCAGGAACGTGTCCTGATCGTTCACCGTGCGACCGGTTTGGATCAAGGTCAGGTGACCCAGCACATCGGTTCAGGTAGTAGCCTCTAAGCCAGGTACGTTGCCCAGACCGACTCAAGCCTTCTCGTAGGCACCAGTCGTTCTATGTTCTGATCACATATAGTTATTCGGGACCATTTCTTTCTTTACAGGTTCAAACATGTCACATAACTCTGACATAGAGGACACCATGTCTCTCCCTGGAACGTCCGTCTCAGGCCAGCCAGGCAACACGTCCCTGAGAAGCTGGACGGTTCCCAGACTGATCGCGGAACTCAATAGACGGGGCATTCCGCACCCGGCCTCTGCCCGCAAAGCAGAGTTGTACAAGCGGTTGATGACCACCCCGGGTCCGTCGGGCGTCCAGCCGGGCACCACGGACACCCAACAGTCTTTTAGGCATCTGCAAGCCACCATTGACTCCTTGGTCGGCATGGTGACTGATGCCCAGTCCAGGGTTTCGGTACTGGAGTCCCGGGCCCCGACCCCCCCCCCCCCCAGGCTTCCCAACCTCCGGCCGAGTCCGTGGTTCCTCAGTCGGCCTCCGTAGGTACGGCCATTTTCACTCCTAGAGTGGCCCCGGCTCATTTCATCCCGGACGGCATTAAGAAGGATATACTGGCGGGAAAGGACGTGAACTTGGCGTCCATTCTTATCGCCTCACAGGACCTCCCTGAGAACAGGGTCATCAACTGCGGTGACGTCTCCCTTGTCCTGAGAGCCAAGGACGCAAGGCTGAACCGAAAGCTCACCATCCCGGAATTTGTCTTGGCGTTCAGCCTGTTCAGGGATGTTGTGTGCTCGGCCCAACCAACAAGAAGGGAGGAACTGGATTCCTACCTCTATCTGGTCACCGATCTGGGGCATAAGTACGGTGGCGCGTCATTCTATGACTATCACCGCTCCTTCTCTGCAAAGGCTGCGGCTGCCCTGGTTCAATTCCAGTTCGTCACCAATTGGGCGAATATAGACATGGAGTTGTTCTGTCGCCACTTCGCGGGTCTCAGGGCACCGTCCTGCGCAGGGTGCCAGTCCATCTTCCATTCCATGGACTGGTGTCCGAACGCGGTCAACCCTGTCCAGGATAGGTCCCAGCCTGGTCCCTCAGGTCTCCAACTGGGCACCCCCGGAGTGGACATACTGGGCAGGCCCATCGTGTACCTGGGCAAGTCCCAGGTCTGTAATAACTACAACATGAACGGTTGCGGTTTCAACAGTTGCAGGGCCCTCCATGTCTGCTCCCAGTGCTTCAGGGCTCACCCGTGTTCCGCCTGTCCCAAGAGGTCGGCAAAGCAGCTATGACTAGCCGACATTGACCTTGACCTCCTTGGAATCCTTCTGCAGGACCACCCCGATTGGGGGTTTGTGCAATTCTTGCTATCCGGTTTCACAGAAGGATTTCACACGGGCCTCATCGCCCTGCCGCAGACGTCTTGGGAGGGCGGCAACCTGAGGTCGGCTTCTGAAGACCCGGCAGCAGTGGAGGAGTTGCTCCAAGCGGAAGTCGACAAAGGGTTCCTAATTGGTCCGTTTGAGTCGATACCATTTTCTTCCTGGCGCATCAACCCCATTGGTCTGGTGTCCAAAAAAAATACAAATAAAAAAAGGTTAATATACGACCTGTCCGCGCCTCATGCCTCTGCCGTCCCCAGTCTGAACTCGCTCATCCCATCTGAGGAATTCTCCATCAAATATTCCTCTATAGACGAAGCGATCAATGAGATAGTAAACTCCGGCAGGGGCTCCTGGTTGGCGAAAGCAGACATCTCGGACGCTTTCAAGCTCCTCCCCGTCAAACCGTACTTATGGGGTTACTACGGGCTTCAATGGGCCAATCGTTATTATTTTGCAAACAGGCTCACGTTTGGGTCAAAGAGTAGCCCTTGGTTGTTCGACCAATTTGCCAAGGCCCTGCACTGGATCCTCGTTCACCATGGCGGATTACCTTCGGTCATCCACTACCTCGATGACTTTCTGGTCATCGAGGGTCCACAAGGCGGGTCGGGCAACCTGGCTACTCTTCTCCAGATTTTTTCCTGTCTGCAGGTCCCGATAGCCCATGCAAAGACTGAGGGCCCCGCCCATCGGGTGACGTTCCTCGGTATCACCCTGGATTCCATCCGGATGGAGGCCAGCCTCCCGGGGGAAAAACTGACGAGTTGCCGTGCGGCAATTTCCCACGCCTTGTCCGTGGGCTATCTGTCTAGGGTGGAGCTCCAGTCCCTGCTGGGGCGTTTCAACTTCGCCTCCAGAATTATGCCCCAGGGCAGGGCTTTCACCTCCAGGTTGCTCCAGCTCCTGCCTTCGGCTCCTGACCAGAGCAGCATCGTCCACTTGGACAGCCATGCCAGGGCGGACTTGGCCATGTGGTCCCTGTTTCTATCCTTCTGGAACGGGATCTCCCTTTTTGTACCGTCATGGGCACCGTCATACCCCACCGTTTTCTCGGACGCCGCTGCGTCCCGGGGGTATGCCGCTATTTTTGGGTCCCATTGGATGGCTGGCCAGTGGCCCGTAGAAATCTGGTCAGTCGCCGAAAATCTGAATTCATCTTCCCTCCTGGAGCTCTACCCCATCGTGGCGGCAGCCCAGGTATGGGGTCATCGCTGGGCGAACACACCAGTGATGTTCATCACCGATAATCAAGCGTTGGTGGACATCATCACAAAAGGTCGGGCTAAACCCCCCCAGGATCATGTCCCTCATGCGCAGACTAGTTTGGCTCTCCCTCACTCATAATTTCCATGTGTTCTGCAGTCATATCCCGGGGGTCGAGAACGTGGCGGCAGATGCCCTGTCCCGATTAAATTTCCCCCTCTTTTTTCAGGTGCTGCCAGGAGCGGACCCCGCGGGGTTCCCCCTTCCGGTTTTCCAGTCTCTAGTGATGGACTAGAGTCCCTCCTTGCCCACGCCAGGAACCTGGTTCAGCACTCCCTCTCCTCCAATACCGTCAGGAACTACCGAGCCGGCCTCAAGGTCTACGAAGATTTCGCCAGGTCCCACCCGCAAGGTGGCTTGGACGATGTCTCCTACACCCTGGCGTTCATAGCCCACTGTCACCGCAACCTTAGGCTGGCATTCAACACCATCAAGCTATACCTAGCGGGGGTACAGCACTGCGCTATGCTTCATAACCCAAATGGAGGTTCCATCTTTTCAGTGCAAGCCGTTAAAGCTGCCCTTAGGGGGATCCAGAAGTGCGAGGTCGTCCCTCCCGCCCGTAGGCAGCCTGTCTCCGGCGAGATGTTCAGGCGACTCTCGTCCGCGCTGGATGGTCTTCCTTTTGGCCACTCTCATAGTTTGATCATCAAGGCGGCTATGTATCTCGGTTTTTACGGGTTCCTCAGGCCAGGTGAGTTCACCAGCACCTCCCCTAAACAGCAGGGGTTGCAGGTGCGACAGTTGGCCTGGGCCCATGACCATTTTGTCCTCTGGCTCCCTTCCACGAAGGCCAATCAGCATGGTCCACCCTCGGAGGTCAGGTTCTTTACAACCTCCAACGATTGGTGCCCAGTCATGGTCCTCCGTCAACTGCTAGCCCTGTTGCAGGATGCCTCCCCAGAGGCCCCGCTGCTTCCTTGGCGTGGGGGGCCCCTGACGTCAATCCAGTTCGTGTCCCACATTAGATCACTGGCCTCAGGTCTCGGTTATGACCCGCTGGCCTTCACAGGTCACTCGCTCCGCATCGGGGCCGCGTCCTCAGCGTCGAAAAACGGGGTCCCGGCGCACGTGATTAAATGCATGGGTAGGTGGCGCTCTTCTTGCTTCACGAGATACATCCCGAACCCGCATGTAGAGATTTCCCATGCATTCTGTAACCTTGCTCTCTGAGGCAATTAAAGGCATTAAAGACTTCCGTCACTACTCTGCTCTCCTCGTTATTTTTGCCCACTACTAGGCTTACCCTCGCTCCTGGCTTCCGGCACAACACAGCCAGCTAGGTCAGGGGAAGCGCTTCACCCACTCGTCACAGTTAAGCCTCTCCCATAAGTGGACTAAGGCGAGTTAAATTTTTATTTTATTTTTTAACCCCTCCAGCGCTGTTTTACTATGCATTCAGTATTCAGAATGCTATTATTTTCCCTTATAACAATGTTATAAGGGAAAATAATACAGTGAATAGACTGTCACCTAGCAACCATGCGTGAAAATCGCACCGCATCCGCACTTGCTTGCGGATGCTATGCGATTTTCACGCTCCCCATTCACTTCTATGGGGCCTGCGTCACGTGAAAATCGCACAATATAGAGCATGCTGCGATTTTCACTCAACGCACAAGTGATGCGTGAAAATCAACGCTCATGTGCACAGCCCCATAGAAATGAATGGGTCAGGATTCAGTGCGGGTGCAATACGTTCACTGCACGCATCGCACCCGCACGGAAAACTCGCCCGTGTGAAAGGGGCCAAGCGGCGTTCACGTCACGCATTGCACCCGCACGGAAAATTCGCTTGAGTGAAAGGGGCCTTAGTTTCGCTTTGTAAAATGTGCAGCTTCCATTTTAGGAAAACCTGATTTGTTACCCCCAAGCAAGAGGAAATTCAGATTTGTTGCAAATCGAAATTTTCCTAAACTTCGGACCAAATTCCGCTTCAAATGCTCCTCTTCGCTGAACACTAGTGTGTATATATATATATGTATATATACAGAAAAAATGGGCAGCACCGACATAGATTAAAAAAATTGCAAATCAAAACCGGGTGCACGCTCAATGGGAATAAGCTTACCCAATATAAAACTGCAAAAGCGAGCAGCACTCCAACTCATATTAAGGGGAAAAAAGAAAGTTTATTCACCCATATGGTGTAGCAACGTTTCGGCTCTATACCAGAACCTTTCTAAAGCAAACAGGACAAAGTGAACAAACTATATACCCACAAAACATTACATCATAGTGTCACATGACTAATACATCAATTAGTACCATTAACCTTTAAAGTGTATCAACAAAACATCAATGACAAAAAAAATACAAATTTTCTATGTGTACAGATTATTATTAAAGTATCTCATATTCCAAATACATTATCTAAATACAATTCATAAAATATTGTGTATAACCATACTGTTTTATTAAAAATTCTTACATATAGAGTGCATTTACCTATGTGCATTCCGCATTGAACTAGTTAAAAATCTAAAGTGCCAGGTGCTGATAATAAAATGCGGAGGAGGAATAACATCTATGTTACATAAGGACACACTGACCCGGTGTAACGCGATCCCATGTGCACTTCAATGTCGGCATTGGCATGTGGAGAACCTTACTATGCATGTCCCGGATTACGTACATAATGCCCGCGTCATCATGACGAAAATGTATATATATATATATCATATAGTATATATGTCAAACAAGTATATGTATACACCGATAGCCACATACAGGTAATGTTACATGCAGACAATCCTTGTAATAATTAGACCTGACTGTACAGCTTTCTGCCTGTAAACTCTGGTTAACCCTCCAGCATAACCATTGTAAAACTATGTGGGTGCCATTGGCATTCTGCCTGCATGTTACGTTCTGAGAGACGCTTATCATGTGAGCCATTATTAATGGAATTTGAACAACATAAGTATTAAAATAACTCACACTTGAAATTGTTAAAAGTTACTATTCTCTCATGACCCTACATTCCCTACAGCTTCAGACTCCAGGATGGAGACAGAATGAAATAAAAGATTGGAGGAATTTCAGATGAAATATCACAGGGTTGATTTATAGCCTGCTTCCATGAACGGTAGCCCAGCCTTTTGGGCTGAAGAATTTGAGTGCAGAGGTTGTGGTCACACCCTGCCTTGGAGCATTAAGGGGCCCAAACTGCCCCATATAAATACTATCTACTGTATGTTTTACATTCCTTCCCTTCCTCCCTTTTTTTTTAACTTCCTTCCTACCTCCTTCCTTCCATTCCTCTGTCCCTTCCTTCCTTCTTCTCTCCATTCCTCTCTCTCTCCCTTCCTTTCTTTCCCCTTCCTCTCTATTATTTCCTTTGTTTCTTTCTTTCTCCCTCTCTTTCTTTTCCTTCCTTTCCTCCCTCTCTCCTTTCCTTGATTTCTGTTCAACAGGGAGGAAGTAAAGGGCTGCAGTAATTAGTAACTCAATTAGAAACTTGAATTCATACATTGGAGGTGCATATCCTAAAATGTTTTGTGTGGAGAACTGAATGCTTTAGGAATAAACACTGCCAATATACATAATACCCCCATCAGTACAGTATACAGTGATGAGCAAAAGGGTAACAATGTTTAGAACTTTTGACTTTCAGGCTTCATATCTCACCATCCACTACAGCTTTGAATGTGAGACTACCTGTCACGACCATGGTTGTGGTCGTGACTCCTTGGTTCGCATGCTGTTGTCAGCGGTTTGTCTTATGTTGTCTTTCACAGGTGTGGGCTCTGTATCTTGCCTCACATGTGGTTGCCGCTGGCAACATAAGGTTGTTGGCAGTGGAGCGGCCTGAGCGGTTGCTAGGCGCTCACTGCCATGGCATGCGGTTGCCTCTGGCAACGTGTGGTTTTAGTGTTCACTTTTTATGTTTGGTGAAAGGGAGTTTGATGTCTGTACAGTTCCCCTTTAAGTGACACTTACCTGGTTTGGTGATGGAAGGGTTAACCCCTTTCCCAGTGTGTGTGTGGGTGTGGCCACTTGGGCTATTTAGCTTCATGCTGGATGGCAGAAGCTTGAGGGGTACTCCAGGCATGTTGCTGGAGTCGTTCTCCTAGTATCCTGTTACCATCCTTTCAGTAAGGGCCACCCTTCCGGTCATAAAACCGTATCCCTGATGTTAAGTTGATGTCTTATGCTTTTGGTTTAATTGCAGCTATGGATGTCCTGGTTCCTGTGTGTTCTTATGTGTGTACTGTCTTCTTAATGTTTGTGTGGACAGCGTATCTGAGCACGGGTTCCAGTCAGCAAGGCTGTGGCAGGTTAGTGTGGAACTGTTTGGTTCACCTGTCATATTCATAGGTCTGTTTATGTTCCCCTTCTCCTTGCTGCTTGGCCAGTGAGACTCCTGTTTCTCCGTGCCTAGGAGGAATAGGTCGTCTTACCCTGCTCCTAGTTCAGGGCCACCCTGAGGGCTTGTAGGGACTATTAGGTTCCAGAGTATGAGCCCTCCTACCATCGGGGTCGGCTCATACGGCTAGGAGACAGGGTCAGTGTTAGGGACGCAATAGAAGGTGACTTGCTCCCTAATTCTGTCGTCCTGGCCGAGTAGCGATTGGACATCTTCTGATCATTGCACGGCTGACGGTTTCCCCCATCCTCAGCCGTGACACTACCATAATTTTATAGACAATCACCTTGGCTATCTTATACATAAATTGGAATTGCAGCTTTTTAGCATATGATTAGTTATGCAGCTTCTTGTCATGTAACTCTAATTTATTTTTTTATTTTTTTGTTAGTATTTTGTAAATCCACCTTTCACTTTCAACACTAATCAGATTTAAGCTTGTCTCCACCAAAATCTGTTCCCAGGTCTCTTCTACTTGTTCCTAATGTTGGTACATACTGGTCAACTCACTTGGGTATGAATATAGCAATTTCTTCAACTCTACCTACGAGTGTTTGATTGCGTTGGTGTTTAGGGACTGTGGGGGCCAATCCAGCACCTCTACTTCATTGTCATTGAACCATTTATTTGCCAATCTCAACGTATGTTTCAGGTCATTGTCCTGCTGGAACACTATGTGGTCCATTTTATACCCATAGTACTTGAGTGTATTGAGAAACCTTGGCGTGGTGCCCGGGCTTAGACATGTCCTACACCGTAGGACATGTTGACTAATCTCTCGATTTTAAAATCAGTTTGAGGGTTTAGTAAGACCGCAGAGTGCACCTGTATTTGCTATTAGTTTGTTATATTGTTATATTGATTATCACATCCACATAATTGCTACCTTGTGTAGGATGTCTATTGTGGTTCGCTGCGGGCATCCTCCACTGTATGCATTTTTGCTGGGGATCGCCATTAGCAACGGGCCACAAGTGCAGGATTTGCTCCCCTATATATATATGCACGACTGCATGTGGGTTTGAGCATCTCCTGCTAATACCACACCATTCTTTTCAGTTGATTTACAGCTCATCTCGACACTTTTTAAAAAAATGGGTGGAGTGGGAAAGTTCATGGGCGGCTATAGCCAGCCCAGTCAATTTATTATAACCTACACATTGATGATGGCATGAATAATAGCAGAAATCAACACCAGCGTCCTTTCTAGTGTTCATCTCCGTTTTTGCGCATTGACCTGCACAAAATTACTAAGAGGCATGCGCCCCTTTATAATTATGGCACATCTGACTCCAGGAACGGATAGAATAAAATCTGTGTGTAATATGCTCGTCTTAATAAATGTCCCCGTAAGTGTCAAGTTAACACTTGCTACATCTGTATATTGGCAGCATTTCCTCTCATATATGAGAACATCCATTGGAAATAAAATGTGAACATAGCCTACGCTGACAGCACAGTGTTTATATCAGGTAGATAAAATATTTCTGCAAATATGCCACCCCTGCAGTCCTGGAAAGGCTCCCACCAAGTGTAAAGAGCTCACTTTGGCTTTTTGATGGTTCACCCGGTCCATGTTTCCCATGTTTCCCATGTTTCCCAGAGTATATGTGAGTTGGTCTGTAATGCTATGAATGGAGTATCTTTTTAATTAGGAAAAAAAATGTTTGAGAGCACAACCAACAAGGCTCATACTGTAGTATAACGTTACAAGACACACAGTGGAAGCAATTTATGAGTAATCAATCAGAACATTAAAACAGAGAGGGAAACGCGTGGGCGCTTGTGTTCCAGCCTGCACATCTAGCAAGTAAGGGAGTTGTTGTAGATTTTTATTTTTCTAAACTTAGGGCAATGTGAACTACCTGGAGGCATCAAAAGTTCACGGGTTCACTGCGGTCAGTTATTCTACAGGACTTCCTATTACAAATATGATATTATTTTAACTGGGAACATCAGAAAGGGTAAGAGGAAAATCTTAATCCCATTCCTGTGGTAATATCATCCAAAGCAGAAGGAGACGCCGGTAAAGCTTAGATGGTACAAAGATCAGGGGAAGAAGTAGTTTAGTTACATTTCTTCAAGAAATCATTGGAGAGGAGGTCACTCGAAAGGCAGCATTCATGTCAACCATTCTATAAACACATCTGAACAGGGGCATAGCTATAGGGGGTGCTCAGTGAGCAGTTGCCGTCGTCCTGAGGCCTACAGGCCCCTCTAGTACATAAAAAAAATACCAGTAATAATAATGGCACATGGTAGGGGGGTGACCCTATTACAAAATTTGCATTATGGACCATGAGCTTAAAACTAAGTTACTTTTCTGCTTCTGAATTTATCCCCTCATATTCTTGGCCATTTCATCTTGCTGCACTTGGCAGGACGTCCTCCTCTCATGGCCCACCTTAGTAGTTCAGGACAGCACATTGCTGGTCACTATTGAAGGGCATGCTACTAGCCATGGTGCTTGAACCCCTGATCTCACACCTAATGACTAGTTCCTAGGGAAAGGGAAACTGGTGCTATTATATTGGCACTTTATGGCAAGGTAATATGTACACATCATTTGGAGAAGTCAATGGAGGAAAAGTTGAGGTGTTGCAGTAAGGAATTCCACATCAGGCTGTCGATAAGTATTGGGGCTGTTATTTGAGGTTTTAAGGTCCTTTGTACACTTTTAACCTAAAATAAAATGTTCAATTCTTATGATCAGTGTGACGTGAAATTCCTTAGAGCAGTGCCCCTAGAAGTCCCACCTCTTCCTCCATTTCTTCGAGTGTTCTTTCTTTCTTTTCTTTTCAAAATCTGTTTATTGTTTTCAAAGTAAGGTAGAATGAACAGCACAACAGAGGAAACAAACTCATGGTGTCAGTGCATTAGGCCAACATTGGTTCACACCTATCCCCCCATTTTAAATAGATATTGAGCACCACACATAACTATCCTAGTTGTCCCTTCTCAGATATTCCAATAAACAAGTTTCCTAGGGCTCGTCCAGGAGACAGTAGCCCCCCCCCCCCCTCTCCTCGCCCCATCACCCCCCCCCCCCCTCAAGTCTCTTATCCCTTCCTTCCCTACTCTCTCTAGTTACGTGTTTCTAGTGTTCTACTAGTTCTAGACCTGTGATGGCTAACCTCCGGCACTCCAGCTGTGGTAAAACTACAACTCCCAAGAGGCACACTTGCTTGGTTGTTCTCAGAACTCCATAGAAATGAATGGAGCATGCTGGGAGTTGTAGTTTCACCACAGCTGGAGTGTCGGAGGTTAGGCATCACTGTTCTAGAGTGTCGAGACCTGTTACGACGAAATTTCGGTAACTCCATTTACTTTAATTGAGCATTGTAACAATTAATTTGTCTACCAATTTGCACCATTTCGGCTTTATTCTTCGAGTGTTCTGACAGGCTACAGAAATGCAAGATGGCAGCAGCTATCACACTGGAGGTCATTTATCATGGAGGACGGTTTCAAAGTAATTTCTCCTTTAATCTGCGTTAGAATAATTTGTTGCACATTGGTTGATAAACTTGGCACAGCTATAAAAAGGACACTTTAATGCAGATATGTTATTCTATTTTTTCTAATCCCCCACACTTCCCACTTGTGCCTTTTTTGCAACTTTTTAAAAAGTCTCACTTTTCATTTTCAGAAGGTTTGTCTCGCTTCAGCAAATGGCATTTACATACCTCCAAACTTAAAAAAACGCAAAGAACAATACAGCAATTTTTTTCATACTAAGCCACGCCTTTAACTCAGCCCAAAACATAACTACACACCCAGTCCCCAACATAGTAATTTTTCCCCTTTTTCCCCTTTTTCATTTATTATATTTTATGCACTTATATAGCGCTACTATATTCCACAGCTCTTTACAGACATTAGCATCCAACTGTCCCCAGTGAGGCTCACAATCTAAGGTCCTTATCAGTATGTCTTTGGAGTGTGGGAAGAAACCGGAGAACCCAGAGGGAACCCGCACAAACACGGGGAGAACATACAAGCTCCATGCAGATGTTGTCCTTGGTCGGATTCGAACCTAGGACCCCAGTGCTGTAAGTCACCAGTGCTAACCACTGAACCCCTATGTAGTAATATCCACTGTAAGGGATCGTCTCTTTTCAGGGGGTCACACTCACAGATATCTTCGCAGACACGATTATAATGTCCAAACTCTTGCTTTATTTCAGACACTTTAGCAAAGCACAGGTTAAGAAGTCACAGCTTCAGCTTATCACGTGTGACATCCACACAAAATAACAAACCCTTGCCCGGTAGTAATGCTTACATTGTGCGCCCTTCACAGTAGTAATGTACAGATATGTGCCCGCTTCACAGCAGTGTTTCTTACATGTGCTCCCTCACAGTAGGTGTGCCCAGATATATGCTCCCTTACCGTAGTTATGGCCAGATATGTGCCCCCTTCACAGGAAGTAAAAATATATATATATACAGTACAAACAGTAAATATGGTAAATACTCACGTAATTCCTCCGATGATCACAGTACACCTTGTGCTCCCCAGGAGCAGTGCAGCACGCCAGACCTGCAGGGTATTGCGAAGTGAGGTCACGGTTATGGGCAATCGAGGGTTACTCACTGTTTGTAGGAGAACCCTGGGCAGGCATGCGGCAGTGAAGGAGAGGCTGGCACAAAGTTCCTCTGGGGCACACTCTGTATGTAGGGACCAGGCCTGATGATGGATGAGGTGCCCTTGATGTTGCAGGTGTTTTGAGTGCCTGGGGCAAGGTCCCTTTAAGGATCGTGACACCAGTGCCTGTAACGGTGGCACACCGGTTTCCAGTAGCAATAAGTGAGGTACACAGATAGTATGGTGAACCAAACGTTGCTTTACTTTCAATAGTCCAACTTTTTACATACAAGATGGTAATGCAGTCCCTTTTGTCACATATTTCACAAGCAGGCTTATTTCTCAACAATGGCAGGTAATAATCTTGCAAGATACTTGGAGGGTAAACAATTAATGCTTCGCAGACAAGGCTGCACTATCCCCACAGCTATTCTGGCTGGCTGGATCCCAAGGCCCGGATGCCTAAATGCTGTACTTAATCTTCCTCCAGTATTGACCTTTGCTCTCACTTTATAGTACCTCTGCCCATCAGCTTACATATCTGAGCTGGTTGTCCTGGCACTGCTTGGCTGGAGGGTAACTGCAGGTTTCTCCCAGGAGGACCATCCCTACTACTGGGGTTACTTCTTCTGTGCTAGCTGGATTCAGAATCTCCAGGCAGGCTGTACTTCTCCACTAGCCTCCTTGTGGCAACTAGACGCCTGGACTGTCTAGCTGCATGTCAGGAGGAGGCCCTCAGCATATCTCTGTCTGGTGCCTAATCACTTCTGTCTCCACAGACTCCTGACTATGACCTAACCCCTCCCTGTCTGGGCCTGGACATTTAGACAAACCGGATTCCCAAAAAGTTGGGACACTATACAAATCGTGAATAAAAACTGAATGCAATGATGTGGAGGTGCCAACTTCTAATATTTTATTCAAAATAGAACATAAATCACGGAACAAAAGTTTAAACTGAGAAAATGTACCATTTTAAAGGGAAAAATATGTTGAATCAGAATTTCATGGTGTCAACAAATCCCCAAAAAGTTGGGACAAGGCCATTTTCACCACTGTGTGGCATCTCCCCTTCTTCTTACAACACTTAACAGACGTCTGGGGACCGAGGAGACCAGTTTCTCAAGTTTAGAAATAGGAATGCTCTCCCATTCTTGTCTAATACAGGCCTCTAACTGTTCAATCGTCTTGGGCCTTCTTTGTTGCACCTTCCTCTTTATGATGCGCCAAATGTTCTCTATAGGTGAAAGATCTGGACTGCAGACTGGCCATTTCAGTATCCGGATCCTTCTCCTACGCAGCCATGATGTTGTGATTGATGCAGAATGTGGTCTGGCATTATCTTGTTAAAAAATGCAGGGTCTTCCCTGAAAGAGATGACGTCTGGATGGGAGCAGATGTTGTTCTAGAACCTGAATATATTTTTCTGCATTGATGGTGCCTTTCCAGACATGCAAGCTGCCCATGCCACACGCACTTACGCAACCCCATACCATCAGAGATGCAGGCTTCTGAACTGAGCGTTGATAACAACTTGGGTTGTCCATGTCCTCTTTGGTCATGGCGTCCCAGATTTCCAAAAAGAACTTTGAATCGTGACTCGTCTGACCACAGAACAGTCTTCCATTTTGCCACACTCCATTTTAAATGATCCCTGGCCCAGTGAAAATGCCTGAGCTTGTGGATCTTGCTTAGAAATGGCTTCTTCTTTGCACTGTAGAGTTTCAGCTGGCAACGGCGGATGGCACGGTGGATTGTGTTCACTGACAATGGTTTCTGGAAGTATTCCTGAGCCCATTCTGTGATTTCCTTTACAGTAGCATTCCTGTTTGTGGTGCAGTGTCGTTTAAGGGCCCGGAGATCACGGGCATCCAGTATGGTTTTACGGCCTTGACCCTTACGCACAGAGATTGTTCCAGATTCTCTGAATCTTCGGATGATGTTATGCACAGTTGATGATGATAGATGCAAAGTCTTTGTAATTTTTCGCTGGGTAACACCTTTCTGATATTGCTCCACTATCTTTCTGCACAACATTGTGGGAATTGGTGATCCTCTACCCATCTTGGCTTCTGAGAGACACTGCCACTCTGAGAAGCTCTTTTTATACCCAATCATGTTGCCAATTGACCTAATTTGTGTTAATTGGTCTTCCAGCTCTTCGTTATGCTCAAATTTACTTTTTCCAGCCTCTTATTGCTACTTGTCCCAACTTTTTGGGGATTTGTTGACACCGTGAAAATTTGAATCAACGTATTTTTCCTTTAAAATGATCCATTTACTCGGATTAAACGTTTGATCTGTCATCTACGTTCTATTACAAATAAAATATTGACATTTGACATCTCCACATCATTGCATTCAGTTTTTATTCACAATTTGTTTAGTGTCCCAACTTTTTGGGAATCCGGTTTGTACTAGGGGCTCCCTATCTCCCTCTAGTGTCTAGGATGCCTAACTACACCCAAATAGGCCTGCTATGCATGTCACAGGGGAAAGCAACATATGTAAAAGCACATAGAAAATACATTAAAATGCATAGATAAACATAATGCCACTGTCCCTTAGGAGTAGGAGTAACACGTGACCCAATTGACCCTTGTGTAGTGCCCACCCCTACCTAGTGGGACACTACAGCAGCAGGATATAGTCACACATCGCACTGCTGTGTAGGAGGAGGAGGCGCAGAGGCTGATTCCCAGCCTGCTCGGCTCCTCCTACACAGACCAGCAGCGCAATGTGTGACAGTACACCGCTCGGCTCCTCCTACACAGACCAGCAGCGCAATGTGTGACAGTACACCGCTCGGCTCCTCCTACACAGACCAGTAGCACAATGTGTGACAGTACACCGTGCTCATGCTGTGGAGCGCCAGCAGCAGAGAGCAATAGTGAAGCGGGGGCACTTATCTGGCCATGGTTCTATGGATGCAGAGATATCTGCCTGAGAGCGGGACATACCTCAGCCGCTCTGGGAGCGCGGACAGCCACTGTAATCCAGGACTGTCCCAGCGTATCCGGGATGGTTGAGAGTTGGGAAGCATTTATCATGTAGATAAAGTGAATACCAGGCGCTTACTAATGTGTTTTGATTATCCATATTGCCTTCTTTGCTGGCTGGATTTGTTTTTCCATCACATTATACACAGATCATATCCAGGACTTACCATACGACCACCCTGTGATCCAGCAGTGGTGATCGTGCACACTATAGGAAAAAGCACTGGCACACTCCAATGGCCCCGGTCATCAAAGACGCCTGTGCTTTTTCCTATAGTGTACAAGCACGACCCCTGCTGCTGGATCATAAGCTGGTGGTACGGTAACTCCTGGTTATGAGTAGTGGTATAATCTGATGGAAAAATGAATCCAGGGAGCAGAGGAAGCAATATGGACAGTCACAATACATTAGTAAGTGCCTTGTATTAACTTTGTCTACAGGATAACTGCCATTGCTGAAGTGAGACAGCCCCTTTAAACACAGTGAGAAAGATGAAAGCATTTAAAGTCTGACTTCCCATTTTGGTCAAAATGTTTTTCATTTTTTTCCCATCCAGCCATTGCTGGAGCCATGCGTTGCTTAATCAAACAAACTTCAGCACAGAAGCCTCATTCTGCTCGAGCTGCCGTCGAAATCTAGCGAGGATTAAATCCAACCAACAAACATACCGAACCGCGTCTCTCCTATTAAAGACGTTAAAAGGGAAATGCCAGCTTGTCTCAGGACTCAGACCTCAAGAAGACACAAGGGACAGGAGACCATTAGATTCCATGTAAATGAATAAATGCCTGTTTTATTACACAAGACATTCTCATGAGACTGAGGCAGACATCCTTCCGTCGTGTTCTCAGAAATGTATTGTGCTTTAATCCACATTCTCCCCAAAAGACTTTCTCAAGCAAATAAATGAAATTAAGAGCTTTATAGCTAATAGCATATTTTCCGTTCATAGTAAGACAGTGATCTGCAATGTTAACCCTGCCTGCCAGAAGTACAGTGCTGTGAAAAAGGATTTGCCCTTCCTTTAAGATGTCACCTTATAGTTTCTGAAATCTAAAGGGGTTCTCCACTTTGGACAATCCCTACTCGTTAGAGAGGACCCTTCACAATAAACTAGGACCACCAGCAATCAGCAGTAATCTGTGGCAGTACGTGTTCAGTTTCACAGCAGCGCCTCCTACAGGGGAAACTAGGCATTACACACTGTGCTTTCATATCAATGGTTTGTCTGTGTAATACAGGAGAGGTCCTCCAAAGCTAGATACCCACTTTGTAATAGCTCTCTACATGGTTACCACCAGTCCTGTTTTCTAAATTTGCACGGACTGTCCCTAATTTTTAGAGACTATCCCAGAAAATATGGGATGTCCTGTGCCAAAAAAGCGTGGGACTTTGTAATCCATGCCCAGAAGTGGGTGGTCCCGGGCAGGTTTTAGGAGTTCCTTGGGCTGGATTTAAATGTTCCAAAGTTACCAACACAAATGTTAGTAAGTATGTTTCTACTATGGCCTGGAGATAAAGATCTACCTCTAATATAATATACGAAAATAGGTTTTCAAAATTGGGCAACTACTTTATAAAAAGAATGTAAAATTACATGGCTATGCTAGCAAGTATTGCTGTGAAAGGAGGTTCAAAATCAAGGAGGTTCAAAACAAACCAAGGCAACATCTGCATGGCATTTATATGTTCTCCTCATTTGTAGGTAGGTTTCTACCATTTTCTTCCAATATTTTAACCCTAATGTGTGATGTGATGTCTAACACAGGACAGAAACTGATGTGAATGGTGGCAAACGTTGTGTAGTGCTGCAGAATATGTTGGTGCTACACTGTATAAGGAACTAAATAATAAAGCTGTAATTAAAGCAATGTTAAGGGGGTGATCTAGGTCTTTAAAAATGATGGCCTAACAACTCTCAGCACCCTGGCGATCAGTTGTTTGAAGGGTTTGCCTAGACAAACTCCTGTTGCAATGACCATTTAATAGTGACCGCAGCATTTAGGTGTTTGTCAGTGTGCTGACAGCTCCATAAGGTCTCCCTTCCTCCCATGACATGATTGCAGGGGTCTGATGGCTGTTATGGCAGCCAGAGGATGACAATGGCCTAAAGGCCTGGTATCTACAGACGCCTGCTAGGTACTGCCAAAGGCAGGTTTTAATAAGTGACCTGTCAGTGTAATACTGCAATACAGAAATAAAGCACTGTATTATATCAGTGATCAGTGTATTGCAGATTCAAGTCACCTGGTGGGACTAAAAAAACCTTAATGAAAAAAATTATAAAAAAGGAAAAAAAAAAAAAACATTTCCACATTAACATGCTTCCTTATGTTAAAAAAAATAAGCAAAGTGGATCATTACTAATCTGAAAAATGCCTAAATTAGGCATATTTTAGGTGCAGATGACTATGCAACAGTTAGTTGTGCCGCTATCTGCGACTTCTCTCCGCTCACGCCAAGTCTAAAATTGTGGGTGGGGAAGGGGACGGGCTTGGAGTCCCGTCTCATTCTTCACTTTCTACCCTTTTAGGCATAGAAAATGGTCTAAATGTAAGAGAGCAAGGAAGCTATCTTACATTTAGACGAGCGGTGGATGTGGCGAAGTTATGGAGAGACCTGCACCTCTTCATAACTTCAGCGGATCCACCACCATCTGTGACTGTGAACTGGGAATAGTAATGCCTTCTAGTGCAATGTTTAATTTTTTTTTAATGTAATGCTTTAGTTTAAATGTCAGTTCTTGTTCCTCTGTCCGTGGCATCTAGGATTGCTCCAAACAACATTTTATTGTACTGTACAGTGACAATAAAGGCATCTTATCTTATCTATCTTATCACCAGCTATAATCTTTTATTAAGACTGGCATCTAAAACGCTGGTCTTAATAAATGTGCCCCAAAATGCATACAATTAATATTGTCACTTCTTTAACAATCTGAACTATGAAATTATTATATTAATTACCATAACCCCCCACACAGTGAAAGATGTAAAAAAGAATAAAAATAAAACCAATGCCAGAATTGCTGTTTTTGTTCATCCTGCCTCACAAAGAAACTGAATAAAAGGTGCTCAAAAAGTCTTAATGCACCCGAAAAGTGTGCCAATGAAAATGTCACCTAATCTCACAAACATAACCCCTTATCACAGCTCTGTTGCTGGAAACATGAAAAGTTGCACTCCATTTTGTGACACAAAAACAAGAAAAAAAATTTAAAGTGTTCTTTGTGCAAAAGTAGTAGCACATACCAAACTTATACAAACTTGTTATCGTCATAATCATTCCGACTCTCAGTCTCAGATTAAAGATAACATTTATGTCTCACAGTAAACAGGACAACATTTATAGTATAATTACTGTTTTCTTTTTCTAATGCCCCAGAAAGGGTTAATAAAAGAAAAAGTACTAAAAAATACACCTCATCCTACAAAAAATAAAAATAAAATTGCCCTTATTCTGGTACGCTGGTGGAAAAATAAAAAGGTTATGGCTCCTGGAGCAATAAATAGCAATGAATAGGGCATTCTGAGTGAAGAATTATTATAATAAGTACAGATGAATTCGACATGAAGCGCATTGAATCAGCTATAACCCGACCTGCAGGGAGAGTGTGTCGGTGTACATCACTGTGCAATGCAGCAACATGCATAGCTATTCCTTTCTGGTAGTGAAACAGTTACTGTGACAGGCAAGTGGACACCCCAATAACAGTAAAATTAGACAGCTTATTCACCCCAATTTGAGAATCAAGGCCTAATAGAATTGCTTGTCTATTTAACAAGGAGGACACTATTCAGTTAGATAGCTCTGTGCCCTACACAGGGACTGATGCAAACTGAGATGTCTCCTATGGATCCCTTCATCTTCAGATTACAGTCCTTGCACTGTCCCTGCAGTCTCCCTATGCTCACCCTACATTGTGTAAAAACTCTCCCTACAATGTCCCTGCACTGTTCCTCCACTCTTCCACAATTAAAGGCTTCTTGAACACTGTCCCTAACTCTTGTCACATCTCTCCCTATGCTCAGATCACAGTGAAATGGCGGAGACCAAGGTGGATGAGGCTTTTAGAGGGATGTGACATCACAGGGGCTGACTAGCTGCTGATTGGCTGCCTGCATGGCATTATGGGCGATCTTGCGTTCCCAGGCTTCTTACTTTCACTTTGTAAAGCATGTAGCCACCATTTTAGGAAAAAACAGTTCGAGAAGCGAGAAGAAACCCGGATTGGTTGCAAATCAAATTTTTCCTGAACTTCGGATTGAATTACACTTCGGATGCTTTGATTCGCTCAACACTAATAATGAGCATTCATTATAAAAATATTGTTCGTTATTAATTTACATTATATAGTCCTCCCTGGTAGAGCCCCCTGCTTTTTATCTGTCTGGTCCACCTTCTCCCGCATCCGTCATTCATAGGTGGACTTAGGCTAGTTTCACATATGCGGCAAGTGATCCTGCCAGCTGTTTCAACAGGGAACAGCTTGCTGAAGCTCTCTGGATCCGCCATTGCCGGACATTACCGGAATGCCCCCTCCCCCAACTAAAATGGGGTTTGCTGTGGCCCGGGGGAGGTGGGGCCCAGAGCTGAACTCCTTTTCCTGACAAGAAAACACTGTATTTTCATGCAGACATCACTATGGGAAGCTCAATGTAAAGAGATTATTTCAGCTTCCATTCCAGTGAAAACTATATAAATTCCTATGCACTGAGCTCCCCCTAGTGGTAGCTGCAGACTCACAGGTTTGTATAGCGTGAATACATTGAGAAATATGACTGTCAAAAAGTGCACCATATTTATGAAGCACCGATTCAAGTGGTTGAGGTGGAGGATGATATTTTTGGTACAATTATTTTAATTAAAATTTCATCCATTTAATGAAAAAATAAATTAATTCATCAGAAGCCTGGTGCATTGCAGTTTGGGTTGCCTGGTAGTGATTGGCACAGATATACTGGGAAACTGGGTGGGGCAGGGGGAGCTAAATTAACATTTATTATGGAGCCCTATAAGACCTGTGTACACCCCTGCAGCACCCCTGGAAGTAGAAGGCCCCATTCACTGTGTACTGTCTGTGCTCCCATTGAATTCACAGTTAAATCCCCCTTATGATGCCTCCTTCTCAGGGATCAATAACTTAGGGCACAATTACGAGGGACCTAGTGGGTCCCTGGACCACCAACAAGCCACCATCCACTGACCAGGGTATCTAAGTACAAATCTTTCGGCAGCGAACTTACCGTAATGTTGGATGAAGGAAAGTCTAGCTAGAACTTTGCAATGAGTCCCAGTATCAGTGACCACAATAGGTGGACCTTCCATTACATAGGCAGGAAATAGCAAATAAATGCCTGGTCATTACATGGGCTTCAGCCAAAATCTGAAGAAAAAGGGTGAGAAATAAATAAATACATTTGCAGACCCCATCAACCATTACATTTCCATTCAATGATCAGTCAACTATAGGTTAATTAAAGAACAACATGGAATTGTATGTTTAGACACTTTCTCATGATACACTCCCCCATCATCAGATTCCCAGAGACCCACCTTAATGACTGTCATGTTATCAGCAGTTTCATAGTTTTTTTTTTGTTATTTTATGGTGTAAGTTCGGTCTTACTCAGAACAGATGACATTGGAGTTTCCATCTTTATGAGTCTGTGGGGAGACACCCACTCAGACCCCACAATAAAATGTATAGGATTTATTTTTCCCTTCTTCCTGATGCATGAGAACTGAGCCAAGAGGCACACAATAAGTACCTTCATTTTTTATATTTTTTTGCACGAAATTAATACCAGCTCCCATAACCATAGGTCACCCTGCAACAATAATGTGCAAAGACAATCCACATAGTCTTGTAATGTTTGGCAATGCGCTTCCACTCCGTGGATAATGTTTTCTTATCTTTTATTCATTCGGCATCTGGAACTATTTTGTAATGTTGTATATTAGGACCACTCCACCCATCGTCTCTATTTTTCAGAAGATTGGAAGATTTGGTACAGCAGAAAAACTGGATAAAATCTCCTGTAGCAAGTATAGGTAGTTTCTGGACTTTGGATGCTGAATAGCATTGCTTACTGATTGGTTATGCCCATCATATACATGGCATATGGGATCGCTTACCTATTGGGAGAATGTGGATCTAACGATTCCTACCCTCCGTTTGCTAATTTTAAGAGGTGGTGCTACCAATAGACTTCAGTGCAAAGGTGGCTGCATCATCTGCTGTTTAGTCCATCAGTGGAGAAGGCTATACACACCACTGCTTCTTTCAGCTGTACACCCCACAGCAAGTCTAGACATTTCCAAAGATGCCTTTGCAACGTGCCCCCCCCCCCCCCCCCCCCCCCAGGCTTCGAAGAAATAAAGGGGTATAGTTGAGGTAGGAGATGGAGAATAAATATTGAGTCCAGACCTTGATAAAGTTCAACAGCTTAACTTGGGTAAACTTGCATCCAAACAATATTCAGGCTTTCTCTTGGTTCCAGCACGCTTTGGCTCTCAGGCAGCCAAGCAAAGTTTCCTTGCTCATCTCTATTAAATCATAGTTACCCTGAAGGAACTGGATTCCTAGTCCTTACTTTTGGAAAGGAGACTAGCTTGCATGTCTCTTTGGCAGCCAAGAATTATGTGGAGATGCAAGCATAGCAATAGATAAAATTGCATTAAGAAAAAGCACTGATTGAACAGTTTGAGGCTACCACCAGGGGGAAATATTATTATGAAAACACAGTGATGGAACAGTTTGAGGCTTCCACCAAAAACCTAGCAGATAAAAAAATCAGGGGCAAATTGATCTATGAAGCTCACGGATATATGTATAAATATACATACTAGAGCTAAGCAAATCAGTTCTATCAATATGGAATTTATCCTGAATTTTCTAAAAGATTTGGATTCTAACAAACTTAAATATTTTGCAAACACTAGCAATTCAGCTGTCTTTTTTCACAACTACATTATAGCCTTCCAGTCATTGCATCATTGCTCGTCCTTAAGGCTACATTCACACATCAGTATTTTTCAATATCCCGAATCTCGGTCCGTTTTTTGCGGATCCGTTGTTACTGAAAATGTTTCCGTATGTCATCCGTATGTCATCCGTTTTTTGCGGATCCGCAAAAAACGGAAACATGTATAAATTTCAATAAGCAAATAAAGTTGTTTGGATTTCTTTGAAAAAAAATAAGTTTCTGTTTGCAGGATTTAATTTCCAGGAACGGAATCCGCATAAAACGGAAGACATACGTAATGACATACGAATGTCTTACGTTTTTTGCGGATCCATTGACTTTGTATTGTACCAGGATCTTATTTTTGCGGAAAAGAATAGGACATATTTTATATTTTTTCGGACATGCGGAACGGAACAACGGAAACGGACAGCACACATTGTGCTGTCCGATTTTTTTCAGGACCCATTGAAAATGAATGGGTCCAGATCTGGTCCAGATCTGTTCCGCAAAAAACGGAACAGATCAGGAAAGAAAAAACGGACGTGTAAATGGACCCTTAGACAGCAAAACTAGGACAAAAGCCCTTTATCAGAGCAAAGCAGATGGAATCAGCTTTTCTAGTTGAGGATATATATATATATATATTGTGTGGATTTGCTCTAGTAGGCAGCTTAGCGGACGCAGTATAGAGGCAATCACAAAGTCTTTAACTTAAATAGTTCAGTGTTTATTCACACGAAAGGCTAAACAATATAACAGTTCCCAGTATTGGTGTATGTTCACACCATGGAAAGTCCACAGAACACAAACGTTCACCTTGTTAGTAGAGATGTCCCGAACTATTCGCCGGCGAACATATGCGATGTTCGGTCCGCCCCCTATACGTCATCATTGAGCAAACTTTGACCCTGTACCTCACAGTCAGCAGACACATTCCCGCCAATCAGCAGCAGACCCTCCCTCCCAGACCCTCCCACCGCCTATCAAAAAGCAAGGACAGCATCCATCTTAGATTCATTCGGAAGCTGCAGTGTTAGTGAGAGGAGGGACAGTGCTGCTGCTGCTGCTGCTGATTTAATAGGGAAATCGACAGCTAGGCCAGTGTATTCAGTGTCCACTCCAGTCCTCAAAGACTCATCTGATCTGCTGTAAGGACAGTGTCCTGACAGCACCCCAAAAAGCCCTTTTTAGGGCTAGTACATCAGTCTGCTTTTTATATATATATATATATATATATATAGCAGTTGCCTGCCAGTGTGTGTCAGGCCCACAGAGTGTACTGTTACCACTGCCAGTGCCCACCACTCATATCTGGTGGCACAGTAGCTTGCACGCATAGTACCACTAATCTAAAAAAAAATGACAGGCAGAGGCAGGCCACCCCACAGGGGCTGTCGTGGACGTGGTGCTGTGATTTCCTTTGGCCCTAGAATAATTCCCAGTGCTCAGAGGCCACGTACCCTGAACTCAAAAAGTTCTGAGGACATAGTTGACTGGCTAACACAGGACACCCAATCTTCTACAGCTTCCGCACGGACCTTGACGCACCATCCTCCTCCAGCTCAGCTTCAGGCACCTCTCAAGTTACCTCTGCCCGCCTGCCGCCACCACCAGCACTAGCACCACAGCTGCTTCACTTGATCTGTCAGAGGAGTTATTTACACATCAGTTGGAAGAAATGAGTGATGCGCAACAATTATTACCAGAGGATGTAGATAACAGGGATATGTCTCAGTCAGGCAGCATTACACACATGGACATACGGTGTGATGATGATGATGTTGTACCCGCTGCTGCTTCCTTTGCTGAGTTGTCAGATACAAGTGAAACGGTTGATGATGACGATGTGTCCGTGGATGTCACGTGGGTGCCCACTCGAAGAGAAGAAGAACAGGGGAAAAGTTCAGATGGGGAGACAGAGAGGAGGAGGAGACGAGTTGGAAGCAGGAGGAGGTCGTCGCAAGGAGCTAGTGGCACAGTCAGACAGCATGTATCGGCACCCGGGGTCAGCCAGACAGCACGCCAATCAACGCATGCTGTTGCCACCACCAGAATGCCGTCATTGCAAAGCTCAGCAGTGTGGCATTTATTTTGTGTGTCTGCCTCTGACAACAGCGATGCCATTTGCAACCTGTGCCAAAAGAAACTGAGTTGTGGGAAGTCCTACACCCACCTAGGTACAACTGCTTTGCGAAGGCACATGATCTCACATCACAAATGCCTATGGGATCAACACATTATGAGTACAAGCAGCACACAAACTCAAAGCCACCATCCTCCTCCTGGTCCAGCATCTTTAGCCACGTCAACCACTGCTGTCCTCTTTGCCCCCTCTCAACCACCTGCCACTCCGCCTCTCACCTTCAGCAGTTCCTGCTCATCTGCCCACAGTCAGGTGTCTGTCAAGAAAATGTTTGAGCGTAAGAAGCCAATGTCACAGAGTCACCCCCTTGCCCGACGTTTAACAGCTGGCTTGTCTGAACTCTTAGCCTGCCAGCTTTTACCATACAAGCTGGTGGAGTCTGAGGCCTTCAAAAAATTTGTAGCAATTGGGACACCGCAGTGGAAGGTACCCGGCAGAATTTTTTTTTCACAAAAGGCAATCCCCAACCTGTACTCTATTGTGGAAAAGGAAGTCATGGCATGTCTGGCACACAGTGTTGGGGCAAGGGTCCATCTGACCACTGATACCTGGTCTGCAAAGCACAGCTGAGGCAGGTATATCACGTACACTGTGCATTGGGTAAACCTGCTGACGGCTGCCAAGCATGGAATGCGTGGCTCTGCAGAGGAGTTGGTGACACCGCCACGACTTGCAGGCAGGCCTGCTGCCACCTCTTCTACTCCTCCTACTCCATCCTCTTCGCTAACCTCCTTGGCTGAGTCCTCTTCTGCTGCTGCGTCTTGCTCCACATCAACTGCACCCACCCAGCTCCCCAGGGGCTATTCCACATCCCGGATACGACAGTGTCACGCCGTCTTGGGGTTGACTTGCCTGAAAGCAGAGAGTCACACTGGACCAGCACTTCTGTCCGCCCTGAACGCACAGGTGGATCAGTGGCTGATCCCGCACCAACTGGAGATTGGCAAAGTGGTGTGTGACAACGGAAGCAATTTGTTGGCGGTATTGGATTTTGGCAAGTGTTAAATCTGATTGTACAACGCTTTGTGCATAAGTACCCAGGATTACAGGACGTCCTCAAGCAGGCCAGGAAGGTGTGTGGCCATTTCAGGCGTTCCTACACGGCCATGGCGCACTTTTCCGATATTCAGCAGCGAAACAACATGCCAGTGAGGCGCTTGATTTGCGACAGCCCGACGCGGAATTCAACATTCCTAATGTTCGACCGCCTGCTCCAATAAGAAAAAGCCGTCAACGAGTATTTGTATGACCGGGGTGCTAGAACAGCCTCTGCGGAGCTGGGTATTTTTTTGCCACATTACTGGACGCTCATGCGCAATGCCTGTAAGCTCATGCGTCCTTTTGAGGAGGTGACAAACCTAGTCAGTCGCACCGAAGGCACCATCAGCGACATCATCCCATTTGTTTTCTCCTGGAGCGTGCCCTACGAAGAGTGCTGGATCAGGCCGTAGATGAGCGTGAAGTAGAAGAGTTGTGGTCACCATCACCACCAGAAACAGCCTTATCAGCATCGCTTGCTCGACCTGCGGCAACGCTGGAAGAGGAGTCTGAGGAAGAGGAATGTGGCTTTGAGGAGGAGGAAGACCAACCACAGCAGGCATCCCAGGGTGCTCGTTGTCACCTATCTGGTACCCGTGGTGTTGTACGTGGCTGGGGGGAAGAACAGACCTTCAATGAGATCAGTGAGGACGAGGAACGGGACATGAGTAGCTCGGCATCCAACCTTGTGCAAATGGGGTCTTTCATGCTGTCATGCCTGTTGAGGGACCCTCGTATAAAAAGGCTGAAGGAGAACGACCTGTACTGGGTGGCCACGCTACTAGACCCCCGGTATAAGCAGAAAGTGGCTGAAATGTTACCGAATTACCGGAAATCGGAAAGGATGCAGCAGTTCCAAAACAAGTTAAAAAGTATGCTTTACACAGCGTATAAGGCCTCATGCACACGACAGTATTTTTTCACGGTCCGCAAAAACGGGGTCCGTAGGTCCGTGACCGTTTTTTCGTCCGTGGGTCTTCCTTGATTTTTGGAGGATCCACGGACATGAAAAAAAAAGTCGTTTTGGTGTCCGCCTGGCCGTGCGGAGCCAAACGGATCCGTCCTGAATTACAATGCAAGTCAATGGGGACGGATCCGTTTGACGTTGACACAATATGGTGCCATTTCAAACGGATCCGTCCCCATTGACTTTCAATGTAAAGTCTGGAGTTCTTTTATACCATCGGATTGGAGTTTTCTCCAATCCGATGGTATATTTTAACTTGAAGCGTCCCCATCACCATGGGAACGCCTCTATGTTAGAATATACTGTCGGATATGAGCTACATCGTGAAACTCAGATCCGACAGTATATTCTAACACAGAGGCGTTCCCATGGTGATACTACAAACTGTGTACATGACTGCCCCCTGCTGCCTGGCAGCACCCGATCTCTTACAGGGGGCCGTGATCAGCACAATTAACTCCTCAGGTGCCGCACCTGAAGGGGTTAATTGTACTATCATATCCCCCTGTAAGAGATCAGGGCTGCCAGGCAGCAGGGGGCAGACCCCCCCCCTCCCCAGTTTGAATATCATTGGTGGCCAGTGCGGCCCCCCCCTTCCCTCCCTCTATTGTAATAAATCGTTGGTGGCACAGTGTGCACCCCCCATCGGCCCCCCCCTCCCTCCCTCTATTGTAATAAATCGTTGGTGGCACAGTGTGCGCCCCCCATCGGCCCCCCTCCCTCTATTGTAATAAATCGTTGGTGGCACAGTGTGCGCCCCCCCTCCCTCCCTCTATTGTAATAAATCGTTGGTGGCACAGTGTGCGCCCCCCATCGGCCCCCCTCCCTCTATAGCAGTAACAACATTGGTGGCCAGTGTGCGGCCTCCCATCTCCCCCCCCCCGATCATTGGTGGCAGCATAGTTCCGATCGGAGTCCCAGTTTAATCACTGGGGCTCTGATCGGTAACCATGGCGACCAGGAAGCTAGTGCAGCCCTGGTTGCCATGGTTACTTAGCAATAGTACAATAGTAGAAGATTCATACTTACCTGCTTGCTGCTGCGATGTGTGTGACCGGCCGGGAGCTCCTCCTACTGGTAAGTGACAGTTCATTTAGCAATGCGCCGCACAGACCTTTCACTTACCAGTAGGTGGAGCTCCCGGCCGGACACGAACATCGCAGCAGCAAGCAGGTAACTATGAATCTTCTACTATTGTACTATTGCTAAGTAACGATGGCAACCAGGACTGCAGTAGCGTCCTGGTTGCCATGGTTACCGATCGGAGCCCCAGCGATTAAACTGGGACTCCGATCGGAACTCCGCTGCCACCAATGATCGGGGGGGGGGGAGATGAGAGGCCGCACACTGGCCACCAATGTTGTTACTGCTATAGAGGGAGGGGGGCCGATGGGGGGCGCACACTGTGCCACCAACGATTTATTACAATAGAGGGAGGGAGGGGGGGGGCGATGGGGGGCGCACACTGTGCCACCAACGATTTATTACAATAGAGGGAGGGAGGGGGGGCGATGGGGGGCGCACACTGTGCCACCAACGATTTATTACAATAGAGGGAGGGAGGGGGGGCCGCACTGGCCACCAATGATATTTAAACTGGGGAGAGGGGGTCTGCCCCCTGCTGCCTGGCAGCCCTGATCTCTTACCGGGGGATATGATAGTACAATTAACCCCTTCAGGTGCCGTACCTGAAGGGGTTAATTGTGCTGATCACGGCCCCTTGTAAGAGATCGGGTGCTGCCAGGCAGCAGGGGGCAGTCTTGTACACAGTTTGTAGTGTATTCTAACTAGAAGCGTCCCCATCACCATGGGAACGCCTCTGTGTTAGAATATACTGTCGGATATGAGTTTTCACGAAGTGAAAACTTAGATCTGAAAAAGCTTTTATGCAGACGGATCTTCGGATCCGTCTGTATGAAAGTAACCTACGGCCACGGATCACGGACACGGATGCCAATCTTATGTGCATCCGTGTTCTTTCACGGACCCATTGACTTGAATGGGTCCGTGAACCGTTGTCCGTCAAAAAAATAGGACAGGTCATATTTTTTTGACGGACAGGATACACGGATCACGGCCTCGGCTGCAAAACGGTGCATTTTCCGAATTTTCCACGGACCCATTGAAAGTCAATGGGTCCGCGAAAAAAAACTGAAAACGGCACAACGGCCACGGATGCACACAACGGTCGTGTGCATGAGGCCTAAGGGTGATGTCACAGCACAACAGGAATCTAACAGGGGAAGAGGTGAAAGTAATCCTCCTCCTACCAGGACCACGCCGGCAAGGACAGGACGCTTTACAGACGTGTTGTTGATGGAGGACATGCAGAGCTTTTTAAGTCCTACGCATCGCCACAGCCCTTCGGGGTCCACCCTCAGAGAAGACTCGACCGACAGTTAGCAGACTACCTGGCCTTAACTGCAGATATCGACACTCTGAGGAGCGATGAACCCCTTGACTACTGGGTGTGCAGGCTTGACCTGTGGCCTGAGCTATCTCAATTTGCGATAGAACTTCTGGCTTCTCAGAAAGGACCTTCAGCGCAGCAGGAGGCATTGTCACTGAGAAGAGAAGTCGCCTAGGTAAAAAAAAGTCTAGATTACCTCACCTTTATTAAGATGAATGAGGCATGGATCCCGAAGGGACTGACAGTGGGGGATGCATTTGACTAAAAAAGGCCTGATGAGATGAGATGCCTTGGGCTAAAAATGGTCCCCACGCTGCTGTATTTAATCTCTGCATGCCGGATGACTTGCGTAACTTCTCCGCCACCAACTAGGGTTCAAGCCGCAATGTTTTAGTGCACTTTCTGCCTGGAAAACATAAATTTTTCTGGCCGCTGCTACAGCAGTGGCTGCAACAATACCTAATTTTTCAGGCATGTGTACATGCCTAATTTTTCTGGCCTC
Source organism: Bufo gargarizans (assembly GCF_014858855.1). Taxonomy (NCBI): domain Eukaryota; kingdom Metazoa; phylum Chordata; class Amphibia; order Anura; family Bufonidae; genus Bufo; species Bufo gargarizans. The sequence goes on along the minus strand of NC_058084.1, from coordinate 436,462,094 downwards.
TGGTGCTGCACTGTGGCTGCAAAAACAAAAAAAAAAAAAAAAGGCACATACTGTACATGTGTCAATTCCCCTTCGTGATCATTACCTTGTTGTGGTGAAGGGGCTTGCATATCACAATGACGCGACCAGCTCTATGAGTGTGTTGGCAATGGCAATGTTGGCACACCCCAGATGATAAGGTCGTTGCTTCATTGTGAACAGACCAAAAGCGATCGGCTGGATAATTTTGCATAGAAAAAACATTAATTTTCTTTGTGATCATCTAAGGTGATCATTAAAACCTACTAGGCCAACAATGGGCCCACACTGCAGAATCATTGTTTTCTGGGTCACTTAACTGTCACTGAACGACCTCAGCACGACCATAGGCTTTGAAAAACTGCCATCGCCTGCAATCTCCAAAACGTGCGCACGAGCACAGTCATCACTACACCAAGATTGACGCATAGAGGAATAAAATTTATGTCATGAGTGTGTCAACTATTGACAACTCTTTGCGGTTGTCTAAAATCTATTCGATACACGTTCCCTGATAGGGGACGTAACAGGGATTAAACTGATAAGAATAGTACTACTTAACACACCACTCATATAGGGTGGCACAGTACATTGCACGGTACACGCGCAGTGCACCAAATTGGAAGTAGGAGGACCAACCAAGCATCTTTTTCCATCTCCCGGTTCCTAAAATCTATTCCATACACCGGTCCCTGATAGGGGACGTAACAGGGATTAAACTGATAGGAATAGTACTACTTTACATACCACTCATATAGGGTGGCACAGTACATTGCATGGCGCACGCGCAGTGCACCAAATTGGAAGTAGGAGGACTGACCAAGCATCTTTTTCCATCTCCCAGTTCCTAAAATCTATTCCATACACCGGCCCCTGATAGGGGACAAAACAGAGATTAAACTAGTAAGAACAGAATTTTTTAATTTAAAAAAAAAGAGGACAGCCTCTGCAGAGCTGGGTATTTTTTGGCCGCGTTACTGAACGCTCATGCACAATGGCTGAAGGCTCATGCGTCCTTTTGCAGAGGTGACAAACCTGGTCAGTCAAACCCAAGGCAACATCATTGACCTCATCCCATATACGTTTTTTCTGGAGCGTGCCCTGCGAAGAGTGCTGGATCAGGCCATAGATGAGCATGAAGAGGAAGAGTTGTGGTCACCATCACCACCAGAAGCAGCCATGTCGTCATCAATTGCTGAACCTGCGGCAACGCAGAGAGAGGAGTCTGAAGAAGAGGAGTCAGAGGAGGAAGGTGGCTTTGAGGAGGTGGAAGACCAACCACAGCAGGCGTCCCAGAGGGCTTGTTGTCACCTTTCGGGGACCCTTGGTGTTGCACGTAGCTGGGTGGAGGAAGAGACCTTCAATGACGTCAGTGAGGACAAGGAACGGGACATGGCTAGCTTGGTATCCAACCCTGTGCAAATGGGGAGTTTGCGGTTGTGCAAATGGACTGTTTGCGGTTGTTTGCGGTGCGTTAAACGGGGAGTTTGGTCTGCCATAGTTTGGTCTGTCACTGTGAAGCGGGCGTAACCCTTACACTACCTGATCGATACAACATCATACCTGATGTTTTAAAGCACGTTATTCCAAACAATTTAGGAATGTTAGGTGATTTATGCCCTTCATGGATTAAAACCTGACTCTGCGTCAACTATGTCATTTTCCATGGGAGTTTTGCCATGGATCCCCCTCCGGCATGCCACAGTCCAGGTGCTAGTCATCTTGAAACTACTTTTCCATCACTATTGTGGCCAGAAAGAGTCCCTGTGGGTTTTAAAATTCGCCTGCCTAATGAAGTCTATGGCGATTCGCCCGGTTCGCCCGTTCGCGAACATTTGCGGAAATTAGCGTTCGCCGTTCGCAAACTGAAAATTTTATGTTCGCGACATCTCTACTTGTTAGCAGTTTTTCATCAGCCATCCACTGCAGGCTTTAGGGGGCTTGTTTTCCAGCAATGCGGCTCTCAGTCCTTTAGCACGGCACACCTCATGCATATCCCCAAACCACAGCTTCTCCACAGCTTCACTGTGAAATGGAGGATAATCCACACCCAGCTGAGACTGCCGGCTGGGTTTTTATATCCTAAACCAGGCATGCTCAACCTGCGGCCCTCCAGCTGTTGCAAAACTACAACTCCCAGCATGCCTGAACAGCCTACAGCTATCAGCCTACAGCGGGGCATTGTGAGAATTGTAGTTTTACAACAGCTGGAGGGCCGCAGGTTGAGCATGCCTGTCCTAAACCAAAACCCGGCCTGGAACGTGGGGAGGAGCCACCCACCCTGCACTTTGGCTGCTCCCAGTAAGAGCCGGGCCCGGATTGGCTCTACAGCCATACTAAATAACAATTAGTGTCAGTCAGCACTAACTGCCGCTGACACTTAAAATTACCGGCTCTTACCTCACCGTCAATGACGGACCCTTGCGCCTTCCTACAATATATATATATATATATATATATATATACACATATCATGTGATGTGTGTCCTATGAGTCTAATTGCAGTTTCAATGAAGCAGTAGTCTCTAGAGGCTGCAATAGAGAGGTGGCATATAGTGATGGACGAACATCTGCCAGGATGGTTCGCGAACGCGATCACGATCAAATGTTCGCGAACCGCAAGTTCGCGGCGGGTCCCATTCATTTTAATGGCAGGCGAACCTGAAAAACCTTCAGCCAAGAAATAATTACTAGAAGTGCACAAATAGTCCCACAACACGGACAGTGACATACCAGATGTATTATTTGAATTTGCGATCTCCATTCATAATTTTTTTTCAATGTGAAATATCGGCAATATAATTTTCGCGTACGCGCATGCGCAAATGCACTATACAGTACCCAAATGCACTATAAGGAAAGTATATTGGTATATAACACCCCGCTTCAATCTGTTTTTTTGGGGGGCGACTGGTATATCACACCAGTTAAATTATTTGTTCCAATAACGCTTGTCCCTCTATATAGCTGCAGTATCGCAGCAGAACCGCACACAACTGCTGCACAATACAAATGCACTATAAGAATAAGAAAGTATATTATAACATTGTACAAGGAAGGCAATCCATTAGAATATACATAAAGATAAAACGTAACCTTTAATAATGTTACTATGAGGGTCCATTCACACGTCCGTAAGTGTTTTGCGGATCCGCAAAACACGGACATCGGCAATGTGCATTCTGCAATTTGCGGACCGCACATCGCCGGCACTATAATAGAAAATGCCTAATCTTATCTGCAATGCGGACAAGAATAGGACATGTTCTATTTTTTTTGTGGAAACGGAAGCACGGATGCGGAAGTGCGGATCTGCAAATGCGGATGCGGACAGCACATTCCGGCCCCATTGAAAATGAATGGGTCTGCACACGTTCCGCAAAATTGCGTGTGAGTGGAAAAGATATCCCTCAAAATGAAAATTAAATTATTAAAGTTAAAGAGAATCTGTCACCTAGTTTGAGCATATTAAACTGTTAACATTGCAATGTTCACTAAACTACCTTCATTCCAGCAAGGGTCTTCTTTCTTTTATTCATGTTGTCATTTAGATAAGAAAGCGATTTTTCAGATATGCTAATGAACCTTCAAGGTGCCCAGAGGGGCGTTATTCCTCTCCTCTAGTGGCCAGTAACGCCCCCCTGCTGTGCCCAGCCCGCCTTTATTTCAAGCCCAGCACGCCTCCTCATAAATAAATTTACTCCCACAGCCGAGCCGAACGGCTCCGCCCCCTCCGCTACGTCATGTAATTTATTAAACAGACGAACCTTGCGTCCTCTTTTCTTGCCCATGAAATCTTGCGCAGCCGCAGTATCGCCGACTGCCTGCGCCTGTCCGATCCTACGGCTCCTGAGGGCAAGAGCCTCAATAGCGCATGCCCAGTGACACTATTAAGGCTGTTGCCGTAGGATCAGACAGGCGCAGGCAGTCGGCGATACTGCGGCTGCGCAAGATTTCATGGGCAAGAAAAGTAGACGCAAGGTTCGTCTGTTTAATAAATTATATGACGTAGCGGAGGGGGCGGCGCCGTTCGTCTCGGCTGTGGGAGTTATTTTTCTTTATGAGGAGGCGTGCTGGGCTTGAAATAAAGGCGGGCTGGGCACTGCAGGGGGGCGTTACTGGGCACTAGAGGAGAGGAATAACGCCCCTCTGGGCACCTTGAAGGTTCATTAGCATATCTGAAAAATCACTTTCTTATCTAAATGACAACATGAATAAAAGAAGACCCTTGCTGGAATGAAGGTAGTTTAGTGAACATTGCAATGTTAACAGTTTAATATGCTCAAACTAGGTGACAGATTCTCTTTAAGCAAAAACCATAGATGTGGTAGACAATAACAAGTGCTTGGCGGCACCAAATCAGAAACCATATGTCCTACCACAATCCGGGGGGTTCCAGTGCCCATCCATGAATTCTGGAGGGAAAGCAAAAAACATCCATCCCTGGGCTAGATGATGATGTGGTATTGAAGGACAGGGTGGGCAAAGAACTGTCCCTGATATTGCCCTACAGGGGGTGCTATTCTGGCCCTGATAGCCTAACCACAGACCACCCGCCCTGATAAGAGCGACCCCGTCCGGAACCTTACCCTATATAAAAATGGCCCTAGTAAGCCCCTAGCCCCTAGGCCCCTGACTTCCAGGTAATCAGTATATAGATCTATGTGTTTTTGATTCATTATAAAAGTATAAGTATATCGCACCCCTCTGTGTATCATACCTATCGATAGCACACGTATACCAGTCCTTAAAAGGACTTTTGTGGCCCTATTAGCTAGCGTTTGGTGTCCCTAACAGCCTGTCCCTGCTCCACACAGCAACCTCTCCCTACACTGGCAAAACACTGAATGTAAAATGGCAGCCAGATCAGGTATATTTATAAGGTAGGGGGTGTGGCCGTGTGCGGAAACGTCTCAATTGGCTGTCCTGTACCACCTGATGGATGTGTCATGGGTCAAAGTTCTTCACAATGTAAAAGAATATGGCGGGCACGAATATCTCCATATGTTCAGCGAATCGCGAACACGCAAAGTTCGCCGCGAAACGACCGCCGGGCGAACCACAAGGCCATCTCTAGTGGCATATATAGAGGTACTGCTTCCTTGGCTTTTTCCATGACCTCCATAGAAGTGTAAAAACCACCTAATCAGGAAGCCAACCAATGACCAAATAGAATATTAAGCGAATTAACGCAAGATGACAATTCCTTATATTTCCAATAATTTCAAGTTGTCAAGTACCAAGTCCATGTAAATACATTTAAGATTAATTGTTTTGAACCTATCATCTATTTACTCTATCTATTTATCTGTTATTGATCAATCTGTTCTGCTACCTGTAGATACTTTTTGTAGATTTATTTCTCAGGTTTTGCTGCTTTGCTGCCATCTCCTGGTTATTAATAATCTTGCAGAATCACTGTATCCTGGAGCACAGTGTATGAGTAGCAGGATATTGGGGTTCAGCTTGTACCTGGAAAGCTGCAAATAAAGAAACTTGTCCCCTCTGAGTAAATGGAATTTTTTTCAAGTAAATAGAAGTGTTATAAAACTTCATACAAACAAGGGCGAGTTAATGGAATGTGTTATTGTAATAGTCTATTGTGTTCCCCATGCTGAGATTTTAGGGATCATGCCACACACATCACTAAGATGCCGGCCACTCTTCTTGTAGGAACCATTCACAAGACCTGGCGTCTTGAGATGCTCTCAACCAATCGCCTGCCCATCGACTTTTGGAACTTATCACAGTCGCTCTAGTCCTTACACTTGACTATTGATCCCGCTTCCAGCACATTAACTTCAAGAACTGACAGTTCACCTGCTGCCTAGTGATGAGCGAGCATGCTCAGCCGAATACCTGTTCGGCATCGCTATGCTCGGCACATGGCATAGGCCGAATACCACATGTGCTCGAGCGCCATGCTCAAGTCTCCTTCCCGCACGTTTCGCAGCTGCTAATCAGCCACTAAACGTGCAGGTAAGTACTGCCATCACTGTAATGCCAGTAGCTATGTTGGTTACTGGCATTAAGGTGATTGGCTGGCCGGAACGCGTTATCGGGCGCTATATAGCACCAGATGACGTGGGTTCGGCTCATTGCGAGTCAGGGAGAGCTGCGCTTAGGAAGGGACAGAGAGTGTAGGGACTTTGTGATCGCAATATATTTCAGTGAATAACGTTTCAAAGACCCAAAAGTCCTTTTAAGGACTATTGTGTGTGGTGGCAGCAATTTAATTGTGTAAAGTTGTACTTGAATTATTTTTTTTATTATACTTTGCAAAATAGCGATTATTTTGCTATATAAAAGGTGTCTGCAGCGACTTGTGACATCTGTGCAGCAATACCTTCTGTGTTTCAGGGGCAGAGATAGGAAGAATATTAGTGAAAACAATTTTTTTTTTTCACATAATCCACATTTTTGCTGTCAACGGTGTAATTTGTGAATTGTGTGATCTGCACTTTAATACCTTGTGTAGTTGTCAGGCCCAGATATAGGGAAAAAATTATAATACAGAAAACACTATTTTTTTACCATAATCTATCCACGTTTTTGCTGTCAATGGTGTAATCCGTGAATTGTGTGATCTGCGCTTCAGTACCTTGTGTGGTTGGCCCAGATATAGTGCAAAATATAAATATAAACTACATCAGAAAACAGTGTCTGTACCGCAAATTCCAATAATCTGGGCCTAAAATAGTGTCCATATTCTTTGTTGTTCTGTGACATATATGCCCTGCATCTGAAAACTCTTTCTTTATTGCAAATTCCAAAAATCTGGGCCTAATCTACTGTCCATATTCTGTGTGTTTCTGTGACATATACTGTCCAGCATCCGAAAACTCTTTCTTTAGGGCAAATTCCAAAAATCTGGGCCTAATATAGTGTCCATATTCTATGGGTTTCTGTGACATATACTGTCCTGTATCAGAAAACGGTGTCCTTAGCGGACTGTAAAACAATCTGCGCCACATCTAGTGACAAAAACATTAATATGAAGAAGGCGAGCACTAAGGGACGGGGAAGTGGGCCTGATGCTAATGTCCAACTTAGCTGGGTGGCTCAGGACAACACTGTCCGAGTCGGACCAGTGCAAACAGTTGGTAGATTAGATTGCTGTCTTCCACCAAGTCCAGTCTCTGTAGCCAAGAGTCTGGTCAACCGAATCCTCACTCTGATCATCCTTCCTCCCACCATGGAGAGGCTTGCCAAACGAGTGATCCCACACTCGGATATTCCGAGGAGCTCTTTCCAGCGCCACTATTACATTTGGCCCTCGCGCCCAGCATGCTTGAAGAGGGACCTGAGATATTGTGCCCTGATTACCAACCTCTTGAGCCTTCACAGTACCAAGAAGATGACGGTGGTGAATGGCAATCATTCGTTCACGAGGTGGATGATGATGAGACACAGTTGTCAATCACTGAGGTTGTGGTTAGGTCAAGTCAGGAGGGTGAGCAGAGTGAGGAAGTGGAAGAGGAGGTGGTTGACGATGAGGTCACTGACCCAACATGGAAAGGTTAAAAGCCGAGAAAGAACAGCATTACAGAGGGGGAGGGATCCACAGCACCGCAACAGGCTGGAAGAGGCAGTGGGGTTGCAAAAGGGAGAAGTTGGCCCACAACAAACAGGCCAGCAACCGTTACACCGAGCACCCCCATGCGTAAATCTACCTTGTCAAGGGGTAGGTGTTCTGCAGTATGGCTCTTTTTTGAGGGAAGTGCAGACGACAAAAGAGTGGTAGTTTGCAACCTGTGCCGTACCAAAATGAGCCGGGGCATGAAGACTAGCCACCTCACCACCACCAGCATGATCCGCACATGGCATCCAAGCACCCTAACAAGTGGACCGAATGCCTGGATCCACAATCTGGGTCTGCGGGTCACACCACTGCCTCCTCTTCCCTTGTGTTACGCACTGATGGCCAATCCCCTGTCTAAGGCGCAGGCCCGGATGCCACTCGCCCTGCACCTGGACCTTCGCATGAACCATCAGCAACAACATCCACTTCCCTGTCCCAGCGCAGCATCCAAATGTCCATAACAGTCATTTGAACGCAAGCGCAAATACACACCCACCCACACGCCATAGCACTAAATGCGCAACTTTCAAAATGACTGGCCCTTGAAATGTTGCCATTTAAGCTTGTGGACACTGAGGCCTTCCGCAGCCTGATGTTGGTGGCCGTCCCCAGCCGACACTATTTTTCACAGTGTGCCGTGCCCGACTTACACCAGCACGTGTCCTAGAACATCACCTGTGCCCTGACCAACGCAGTTACTGGGAAGGTCCACTTAACCACGGACACATGGACAAGTGCTGGTGGCCAGGGACGCTACATTTCCCTGACCGCACACTGGGTGAATGTTGTGGAGGCCGGGAGTGAGTCGTACCCTGGGATGGCACAGGTGCTACCCACGCCCAGCATTGCGGGCCCTACGTCCATCAGGTTCTCCACCAGCAGCTATATTACTGGCTCCAACCCCCACTTCTCCTCCTCCGCCGCCTCCTCCACTTCCACCTCCAGCAGCAGTCAGCCATCAGTCGCTAGCTGGAAGCAGTGTAGCACTGCTGTGGGTAAGCGTCAACAGGCCGTGCTGAAGTTGATCTGTTTAGGGGACAAACAGCACACCGCCGCAGAGCTGTGGCAGGGTATAAGGGACCAGACCGAGCTGTGGCTCTCGCCACTCAACCTACAACCAGGCATGGTTGTGTCTGACAATGGCGTAACTTGGTGGCGGCTTTGGAGCTCGCAACCTGACACACATCCCATGCCTAGCCCACGTCTTAAACTTAGTGGTTCAGCGGTTTATCAAAACCTACCCCAATTTGCCAGAGCTACTAGTGAAGGTGCGCCGCGTGTGTGCCCATTTCCGCAAGTCGTCCACAGCTTCAGCCGGTCTGTCAACGCTGCAGCAGCGATTGCAGCTTCCAGCTCACCGACTGTTGTGCGACTTGAGCACGAACTGTAACTCTACGTTTCACATGTTGGCCAGGCTTTGTGAGCAGCAGAGGGCAGTTGTGGAATACCAGCTGCAACATGGTCGTCGCCTTTCGAGTCAACTGTCACTATTCACAAGTGAGGAGTGGGGATTGATGGCAGACCTCTGTGAGGTTTTAAAAAACTTTGATTAATCCACACAGAAGGTTAGTGGCGATAACGCTAACCATCCCACTGCTGTGTCTACTCAAACGATCGCTGCTCACAATTAAGAATGACGCTCTGAATGTGGCAGACAAGGAAATGGGGGAGGACATTACACAGTGTAATATCCAGACCACCCACAGTTCATCTTCTCAGCGCAAATTGGACCATGAAAAGGAGGAGGAGGAGTAGCTGGAGACGGTTGCCTCTGCTACAGAGGGTAGTACCCATGGAACTTTAATTCCACCTGTTCAGCGTGGATGGGCAGAAGAGAAGGAGGAAGATGAGGAGATGGAGAGTCATCCTGATGTCGACATCGACGTCATACCTGTTGGTACTCTGGCACACATGGCTGACTTCATGTTAGGCTGCCTTTCCAGCGACCCTCGCGTTATACGCATTATAGATAACACGGATTACTGGGTGTTCACCCTTCTTGACCCCCGCTACAAAGAGAACTTCTTATCTCTCATTCCTCTGGTGGAGAGGATGAGCAAAATGGTGCAATATCAAAAGATCCTTGTTGGAAAATTGTTCCAAAATTTTCCATGTGACAACGCTGGTGGCAGAGTCCGTACTTCCTTGGTCAACCGAGGAGGGGAGACAAGGGGAACACACAGCAGTTCCAACAGGGGCAGGGCAACACTCTCCAAAGCCTGGGACAGTTTCATGACACCCCGCCAGCACCCTCACCCTGATGTGCGGCCTACTGCCACAAGGAGAGAAAAATTTGGGAAGATGGTGAAGGAGTACATAGCAGACCGTGTCCGTGTCCTCAATGATCCCTCAGTGCCTTACAACTACTGGGTGTCCAAGCTGGACACTTGGCTCGAACGGCACGAACTGGCGCTCTACGCTTCGGAGGTGCTGGCCTGCTGCCAACGTTTTGTCTAAGCTTGTATTTAGTGCTGCTGGTGGCATTATAGCAGATAAGCATATCCGCCTGTCTGCTGACAGGTTGACTCATAAAAATGAACAAGGCCTGGATTGACCATGACTTCTCGACTCCACCAGAGGAATGCTGTATTCCCGTGCATCCCTTCCACCACAAACAAGGGTATATGGTTGAATCTTCCTTTTCTCACCCTCCTCCTCCTCTTCCGTCATATCAACATGTATTCGTCACATATAATTCCCTCGCATATATGGCCTTCGAATATAATTTTTTAGAGGGTCTGCTCACCAGCAGGCCCTCAGATCAAATTTTTTAGAGGGTCCACTCACAAGCAGGCCCTCACATCTAATTATTTGGAGGGTCCTCTCACAAGCAGGCAATCACATCAAATTTTTTAGAGAGTCTGCTCACCAGCAGGCCCTCACATCACATTTTTTTACAGGGTCTGCTCACCTGCAGGCCCGCAACTCAAATCTTTTACAGGGTCAGCAAACCTGCAGGCCCGCAACTCAATGTGAATGAGGCCCTCCTTTATGTGATATACAGGTTGTATCGGAGTGCCTCTTCCTTGTAATTTTTGGCAGCACTGGCACTTTATATACAAGTAAATATACAGGAAATAATGTTTTCAATCAATTTTTCCTATAAAATCGATTTTTTACTTTGCTTTTGTGCGTAAAACCTTAATTAGATTGTGGGCCTGGTGATCAGTTTAAGGCCTTTTAAGCTGCATCAGCAGCAGCATGGTGATAAAATTGAGTGGCAAGGTGACATGGTGTGGAGATGGCAGTATGAGGAGGCCACATAGTGGCACAATGACTGAGTCTGGATAAAAGACTAAGGGTCCATTCACACATCCGTATGTGTTTTGCGGATCCACGAATCCGCAAAACATGGACACCGACAATGTCAGTTCTGCATTTTGCAGACCTAATCTTGTCCTTAATTGCAATTTTCGGGAACGGAATTGCGGACCTGGAAGTGCGGATCCGCATTTCTGGATCCGGGCAGCACATAGTGTGGCCCCATAGAAATTAATGGGTCCGCAATTCCATTCCGCAAAATCTGGAACAGAATTGCGGATGTGTGAATGGAGCCTTAGGCCACAGATTGTTTAGAAAGATGCAGATGGAAACAATCTGTGGAGCGGTATCACTGTCACCTGCAGATTAATGCAGACCAGGGCCGTAGCTATAGGGGAATCAGGGGAAGCTGCAGCTTTGGGTCCCTGACCCAGAAGGGGCCCATCCAGGAGGAGGAGGACTAAAGGATTTGGTCAGGGCCCCCTCAACAGTATTACACAATGAAATGATATACAGTGACAGTATAGACATGGTGTGAAGATGGCAGCATGAGGAGGCCACATAGTGGCACAATGACAGAGTCTGGATAAGGGTACTTTCACACTTGCGTTTTTCTTTTCCGGCATAGAGTTCCGTTACAGGGGCTCTATACCGGATAAGAACTGATCAGGCATATCCCCATGCATTCTGAATGGAGAGCAATCCGTTCAGGATGCATCAGGATGTCTTCAGTTCAGTCTTTTTGACTGATCAGGCAAAAGAGAAAACCGTAGCATGCTACGGTTTTATCTCCAGCGAAAAAAACTGAAGACTTGCCCGAATGCCGGATCCGGCATTTTTTTCCATAGGAATGTATCAGTGCCGAATCCGGCATTCAAAATACCGGAATGCCGGATCCGTCCTTCCGGTCTGCGCATGCGCAGACCTTTAAAAATGAGAAAAGAAAAAAAAATGGATCCGTTTTGCCAGATGACACCGGAAAAAACGGATCCGGTATTGCAATGCATTTTTCTGACTGATCAGGCATTTTTCAGACTGATCAGGATCCTGATCAGTCTAAAAAATGCCTGATCAGTCAGAAAAAATGACATCCGTTTGCATACAGTTTGCCTGATCAGGCAGTCAGTTCAGGCAACGGAACTGCCTGCCGGAATCAAACAACGCAAGTGTGAAAGTACCCTAAAAGACTAAGGCCTCTTTCACACAGACGTCATTTTTTTGCCCGGATAAGAGCCGGGTGCGTTGCGGGAAAATGCGCGATTTTCCCGTGCGAGTGCAAAACATTGTCATGCGTTGCACTCGCGTGAGAAAAATCGCGCATGTTTGGTACCCAAACCCGAACTTCTTCATAGAAGTTCGGGCTTGGGATTGATGTTCTGAAGAGTGTATTATTTTCCCTTATAACATGGTTATAAGGGAAAATAATAGCATTCTGAATACAGAATGCATAGTAAACCAGCGCTAGAGGGGTTAAAAAAAATAAAAAAAAATTTAACTCACCTTAGTCCACTTGATCGCGAAGCCCGGCATCTCCTTGTGTCTCCTCTGCGCTGAGCGGCTGAACAGGACCTGGGGTGAGCTGCTCCATTAAATACAGGTTAAGGACCTTCGATGACGTCACTCCGGTCATCACATGGTACGTCACATGATCTTTTACCATGGTGATTCACCATGGTAAAAGACCATGTGATGACCGGAGTGACGTCAACGAAGGTCCTTAACCGATATTTAATGGAGCAGCTCACCCCAGGTCCTGTTCAGCGCAGAGGAGACACAAGGAGATGCCAGCTTCGCGATCAAGTGGACTAAGGTGAGTTACATTTTTTTTTATTTTTTTTTAACCCCTCTAGCGCTGGTTTACTATGCATTCTGTATTCAGAATGCTATTATTTTCCCTTATAATCATGTTATAAGGGAAAATAATAATCATCGGGTCTCCATCCCGATCGTCTCCTAGCAACCGTGCGTGCAAATCGCACGGCATCCGTACTTGCTTGCGGATGCCATCCGATTTTCACACACCCCATTCATTTCTATGGGGCCTGCGTCACGTCGAAATCGGACAATATAGAGCATGCTGCGATTTCAACTGAACGCACAAGTGATGCGTTAAAAACAACGCTCATGTGCACAGTCCCATAGAAATGAATGGGTCAGGATTTAGTGCGGGTGCCATAAGTTCACCGCACGCATCGCACCCGCACGGAAAACTCGCCCGTGTGAAAGGGGCCTAAGGCCACAGATTGCTTAGAAAGATGCAGATGGAAACAATTTGTGGAGCTGTATCATGGTCACCTGCAGATTAATGCAGCTTTCAAAATCAAGTTGGGTTTGTCGGTTCCACTTCAGCTCACCAGCAGGCCCGCACCTAAAATCTTTTACAGGGTCAGCTCACATGCAGGCCCTCGCATATGTTTTACAGGGTCAGCTGACCCGCAGGCACTAGCATATAATGTTTTACAGGGTCAGCTCACCAGCAGGCCCGAACCTAAAATCTTTTACAGGGTCAGCTCATCTGCAGGCCCGCAACTCATGCTGCCTTGCTTTGAAGTAGTAGCTGTAGCCGTTTATCAGGCTCCCTCTCCAAAATCGAACAATGATTCCCCGTTACCGGTGGTCACCATGTTGGGTGCATAAAAGAACATCGAAAGTTGATAGGGAAGATATCCAAATGGATCGTGGACGTCACGGGGACGTGCAATCGGGCAGAAGTTATCTAGAGTCAACAAAGCGGCAGCAGGGCCTCTCTGTATAACGTTTCCTCATCCAAAATACTGCAGTGACATTCCCTGTAATATTTTATTACTCATTCCAATAACAGGGCATCTTAAGAGTTCTGTATTGTTATTTATCGTCACGACCTCTCCGAGTCGGGAGTGGGTAATTGACACGCGCCCCCTCCTTTCCTTTGATTTTTCTGCTTTAATGTCCCACATTTCCACCCAATCAGATTTCAGCCATTGACCTCCCTTGGATGTGGTATCCCTTTCTCACGCTACCTCTCCGGCATCGAACCCTGATTCCCCGTTACCCGTGATCACCATGGTAGGCGTAGAAAAGAACATCGAAAGTTGATAGGGCAGACATCCAAATGGATTGTCACCGTCACGGGGACGTGCAATCGGCCCCAGGTTATCTAGAGTCACCAATGCGGCAGCAGGCCCTCGCCCCTAAGGTTTTAGATAGTCAGATCAGCAGGCCCTTGCTCCTAATGTTTTTGAGGGTCACCAGCAGGCCATCAATCATAATTTTTCGAGGCTGTGTATGACGCCCTCCTTTATGTGTAATAAAGGGTGTATTGTAGTGCTGGTTCCTTGTAATTTTTGGCAGCCCTTTCACTTAGTACATAGGATTTATGAGTGTAGGAGTCCCACTACCTGAACAATTGTACCCTTTATGTGATATACAGGCTGTTTCGGAGTGCCTCTTGCTTGTAATTTTTTGCAGCACTTGCACTTTATATACAATTGAATATACAGGAAAGAATGTTTCCTAACAATTTTTCCTGTAAATTTTTTTTGGGGGGTTTCGTGCATATTTTTGTCAGTCTGTAAAAGTGGCGTACTACTCAGACAACATGGTTCCCAGCAGCGACCTGGGAGTCCAAGATGCATCCAGATATCGTCCCCATGCTGTTCCCGATCCATTTCGGTGGTGTTTCTGTCACTTTCTGACCTTTTCCAATGGACCAGGCACCCTCCCCTCTTCAGAGCAGGGGGTGCTTGGTTGTCTCCCATTGACTTCCATTATACTCGGCTGCTCGGCCGAGCAAACGAATATAGCAATGTGTTTGGGCCGAACACCCCAATACTTTGGTGCTCGATCATCACTAGATTGATCCCCGCTTTGACACACGTCATTGTCCTAGGATGATGACTGTTATTCATGCCACCGGTCAGTGGTGTTAAAGGAAGTCTGCCCCTAGGCAATTCCTTTAATGCCTTGTAGGGCTAGAACAGCTGAACGGAATGATACTTTCACTTAGTTACCTGTTACTTAATTCTGGAGAAAAAGTACTTTTAATCCATATGCATATGAGTAGTTAAGTGCACCAAGGGTGGGTCCAACTCATTCTGTGCACCCCATGCTCTTCCCGCTTCCTCTGCCAGTCCCTCCCTCTCCTTCTTAATTATTAGGACCAGGTATAGTCCTCTCACCTGTTCTTGCCAATGAGGAGGAGAAGGGAAGGAGAGGGAAGGAATGGCAGAGGACGCAGGAGGAGGAGGAGTGCATATAGTGGCTGATCGGTAACTTGCCAGCCATGTGCGGGAGGCCATACAGGTGCAGACGGCCTCTGTGGCTCTGTACTAGTCATAGGCGCTCCCAGTGCTGCCTCTCCACAGTCATTCCTGTTACTAGGCTCTATCAGTAACGGGCCGCTCTAGTTTTATATTACTCTTTGTTTTCGTATTTTAGGTGTTGTCCCTGTTATTACAATCAATGTCTATTGGATTAAATGTAAATTGAGATATTGTTGGGACTAGTTGGAACTCAAGCAGAGCATTCCTAGCTGTGTTCACACATTGCAGTTGTATCACACTAAAAATGGCATCACAACTAATTTGTGAACGTTTATGCATTCAGCATAGCAGCACTCAATACTTGCAGTAAGGGGGTTGGCTCTAGGTCTGTGTGGGCCCCTTTTATACCTTCCGGGATGCAGTCTGGTACTTAAAGGGGTTGTCTCACTTCAGCAAATAGCATTTATCATGTAGAGAAAATTAATACAAGGCATTTACTAATGTATTGTGATTTTCCATATTGCCTCCTTTGCTGGCTTGATGCATTTCTCCATCACATTATGTGCAACGTGCCAGACCGCAGGGGCAATATGTGAGTGTAATGGTGTGCCGAATGGGTGTAGTAGTTGTACTCACTTTTCTGTAGCTTCCCTGGGCCGGCCTGCAGTGATGAGGAACACAGCACTAAATCCTCCGGGGCACTCTCTATTGCAGGGAACACCAGTCAGATGGTGGTTGAGGTGCCTTTGATGGTAATGGGGTTTGAAGGTGCTTTTGCGGCTGGGCCCCTGTGTTGTTGTTCATGACGCCAGCACTGTGAATTGCAATTGCAATGGCCAGGATACGGATTCTTAAAGTTCTGTACTTATCGTAACGCCAATTGCAGCGTGCACAGGGTACTATCCCAGGGCCCTTCCAAGGTGTTATAACAAACGTCCCAGATTAAATAATGTCCAGACCTTTAGATGAAGTTTAAACATTGCTTTACTTGAAATAACTTGCATCCAAGCGGCATACAGCTTTGGTCTCTTGGTCCCAGCAGGTTTTGGCAATGATTGGCAGGAATGACTACTTCTGCTTTAAATGTAACTTCTGCTGCATGGGGACAGACTAGCTGAGGAGGGAATAGCTTCCCCTAGGTCTCTGGACTTATCTGACAGATGGATTCTCAGGGGATGCTTTCTTCCTGGAACTCTGGAGCTTGTCTGTAGTTTTCTGCTTTCCTCATCCAGCTGAGCTGAAGATGCTCAGACTGGGTATTTGACCAAGTCTCAGCCGCGACTCAGTCCTTGCTGTCTTCCCTACACAAGGGAGCTCCTCACACACACACCCTACCCCTAGCAGGGGGTTGGCTACACTGACACTAACTTCCTTCTCCACCCATGCTGCAGGATGTGGGAACAGCCCACTCTCTCACAGAGGGGGAGCTAAGCTGGAATAATCCATTCCAGCTCAGATTCACTAAACTGTACTTGCCAATGGGTTGCTGCCACCTACTGGTAACAAGGCAAATTACAGGAACAATTACATTTAACACAGTTTTATGCACATTTCTGGAGGACATAAGCAAAATCATATCTGATGACAGTATAAAGCTCTTAGAAGATAGTAGCAGGCTAGAGGCGTGTAGTAACAACTCTGGGGTGTTACACAATGAGGAGATGGGATGGAATGATGAGGGAGGAACTTTACTTGTACATTTTCAGTCTTGTAATAAATATCATCAATTAGCAGCACTTTGTTATAAATACAGATGGTAAAGCTGTAAATTCCTATACCAGGGTCAGTGAGGTGGTGTCTATAGGTTTCAGCTCCACTGGGTAGAAATGGTGATCTTACTTGTACTTGGTTCCTGATCTTGCTTTTGTTACTCAGCCTTGTAATAATGGTTCGGATCCTCTGTAAGTAAATATTTTGACAGATGGCCTTTCTGTCCTTGGTTATGGTGGGCAGCTTGAAGCTTATAATCTCTCCACCAAATGCAAAGGTGACTAAAGCCTGATAAACTGCAGTTATCTTCCTATGTCTATTTCCTATAGTTCAGTAGTTCAGTAATCCAGCAACCCAAGGGCGGCCTCCCTTACGGCAGGCAAACACTCTGCTCCATTCTTTAAACAGGTTGCAATAGATTCAGCAATTTTCCCTAAGTCCCTGGAAGGGTTACTAGTAGGGATGTTACAGTTAAGGATCAGTAAGTCCTAGGCTTGGACTACATGGGCTGAAGTAGCTTCACTCTCTGGGGCAAGGCCCAGAGGACAGAGCCAAGTCTGGATCCTCTCCTCCTAACTCCTCACTCCTAGACTCCCATTTCTAATCTCCTCCAACTAACTTCCTGTGTGCTGACCTATATAAATGGTGTGAGGGTGACACCTAGTGTTGGATGTGTGTAGTGCATCCATCAGCCTGTAATATAAATTTTACAGCTGTGACAAAGGAAAATACATTAGTGGTGTAAGATTACATAGAATGGCATATAAACATTTTGGAGTGGCCCATTCACACATAAGTGGGACACTACATATGCACTGCTCGTTTCCAGTTATTACAACCACCTTGCAATCTATCAGTGGTGGACACTATAGGAAAAAGCGCTAGCCTCTCTGGAGGCCAGGATCACGAGATTGAGGATAGACCAGCACTGCGCTGACGCATCAGTTTTTTTTTTTCATGGTTTATAGTCACACTTCAAAAGCCGCAATTTTTCTGTCGATGTAGCCATGTGAGGTCTTGTTTATTGTGACAGGCACTACTTTTCTGTGCAACTAATGTAATGTATTTATATTTAAAAAATTGTGGTAACGCTGTAAAAAAACACAACAACTTTGCCGATCTGAATAGGCAATATGCCAGTTTTTTATGTAACTGAGATAATACACTGCAATACAGAGTAAGGGTCAATTCACACGACAGTATATTTGAGTCTGCATCCGTTCTGCAATTTTGCGGAACAGATGCAAACCCATTCATTTAAAAAACATAGAGCATGTCTTGTCTAATTTGCGGACAAGAATAGGCATTTCTATCATAGGGCTGGCCGTTCTGTTCCGCAATGCGGACGGCAAAATAGACACAGCCGTCTGAATGAGCCCTTATTGTATATTATATGGGCAACCAGAGGATTCCCCAAGTAATGCCTTATTCACACATCAGAGTGGGCATAGATACTGTGTGGTGGCATAAAGGGGAAATAATTGGCAGCATTAAAGGGATTGGGTGTGTATAGTTATGTTTTGGGCAGAGTTAGAGGAGTGGCCTAGTATGAAATTTGCTATGGCACGCTAATCAAGCCGCACATATTGTCCCTCTTTTCAAAAGCTGCGAGGTATGTATAGAGTGACAGCTGCATGCACAAGATTGCAGACAAGTCAATCTGAGATGTAATGTATCACTTTCCCCACTAGAGGTCAGTGTTGTGTTAAAACTTGTGACTACTGCTCTCAGCCCTCACACACAGGACGTATAACCTGGTGCTACACCCAGACTTTTTTCAGCATTGCTTATTAATTTTAGCTATGTATTGACAGTTACAGTTCGAAGCAGAAAACTGAGTTGTAAGTAATCTTGTGCAAAATGTAAAAAAGGAGAAAAGTCTGAAAATTTGGCTCAGAATGGGACTGGCAATTTGCAGTTTATGCAAAGTTTTGTAAATTCCCAAAAAGGGTGGCGCCAGTCTTAGCCAAAGAGAATTAAAAATGAAGGAATATGTAGAAAATGGGAAAACTGAAAACAGAAATCACAGAAAAAGATACAAAACATCCTGCACAATAGGATAACTGAATATGTGGACGCACGTGGCAACATTTATAAGGAAAGAAGATCACAGAAAATAATGCACTAAGCACAATAGATGCAAACATTATATATGGACTAAGCCCTCACTCTGATATAAAATCTGAGACTCTCAGCCAATATATTTTGATCAAAACTCATCTGTGCCCACCTACCCAGTCTCAGTCAGGCAGGTCCTACTCTAAACCTACTTATGCCGTTGGGCATCTACATTCAGGAGATCAGACTCTGCACATATAGGGGTTGATTTATGAAATCTGGTGTAATGGAAAAATGGCTTAGTTGCCCATAGCACCCAATCAGATTCCACTTTTCATTTTTTAGACCTCCTTTGGAAAATGAAAGGTAGAATCTGATTGGTTGCTATGGACAACTAAGCCAGTTCTACTTTACACCAGTTTTGATAAATCTGTCCTATGGTGTGCTGCTCCTAGTATACCTATGTGCATCCAGCAAGAGATGAGAGGAGGAGCACACATACAGTACAGACCAAAAGTTTGGACCCACCTTCTCATTCAAATAGTTTTCTTTATTTTCATGACTATGAAAATTGTAGATTCACACTGAAGGCATCAAAACTATGAATTAACACATGTGGAATTATATACATAACAAAAAAGTGTGAAACAACTGAAAATATGTAATATTCTAGGTTCTTCATAGTAGCCACCTTTTGCTTTGATTACTGCTTTGCAGACTCTTGGCATTCTCTTGATGAGCTTCAAGAGGTAGTCACCTGAAATGGTCTTCCAACAGTCTTGAAGGAGTTCCCAGAGATGCTTAGCACTTGTTGGCCCTTTTGCCTTCACTCTGCGGTCCAGCTCACCCCAAACCATCTCGATTGGGTTCAGGTCCGGTGACTGTGGAGGCCCGGTCATCTGGCGCAGCACCCCATCACTCTCCTTCATGGTCAAATAGCCCTTACACAGTCTGGAGGTGTGTTTGGGGTCATTGTCATGTTGAAAAATAAATGATGGTCCAACTAAACGCAAACCGGATGGAATAGCATGCCTCTGCAAGATGCTGTGGTAGCCATGTTGGTTCAGTATGCCTTCAATTTTGAATAAATCCCCAACAGTGTCACCAGCAAAGCACCCCCACACCATCACACCTCCTCCTCCATGCTTCACGGTGGGAACCAGGCATGTAGAGTCCATCCGTTCACCTTTTCTGCGTCGCACAAAGACACGGTGGTTGGAACCAAAGATCTCAAATTTGGACTCGTCAGACCAAAGCACAGATTTCCACTGGTCTAATGTCCATTCCTTGTGTTCTTTAGCCCAAACAAGTCTCTTCTGCTTGTTGCCTGTCCTTAGCAGTGGTTTCCTAGCAGATATTCTACCATGAAGGCCTGATTCACACAGTCTCCTCTTAACAGTTATTCTAGAGATGTGTCTACTGCTAGAACTCTGTGTGGCATTGACCTGGTCTCTAATCTGATCTGCTGTTAACCTGCGATTTCTGAGGCTGGTGACTCGGATGAACTTATCCTCCGCAGCAGAGGTGACTCTTGGTCTTCCTTTCCTGGGGCGGTCCGCATGTGAGTCAGTTTCTTTGTAGCGCTTGATGGTTTTTGTGACTGCACTTGGGGACACTTTCAAAGTTTTCCCAATTTTTCAGACTGACTGACCTTCATTTCTTAAAGTAATGATGGCCACTCGTTTTTCTTTACTTAGCTGCTTTTTTCTTGCCATAATACAAATTCTAACAGTCTATTCAGTAGGACTATCAGCTGTGTATCCACCTGACTTCTCCACAACGCAACTGATTGTCCCAACCCCATTTATAAGGCAAGTAATCCCACTTATTAAACCTGACAGGGCACACCTGTGAAGTGAAAACCATTTCAGGTGACTACCTCTTGAAGCTCATCAAGAGAATGCCAAGAGTGTGCAAAGCAGTAATCAAAGCAAAAGGTGGCTACTTTGAAGAACCTAGAATATGACATATTTTAAGTTGTTTCACACTTTTTTGTTATGTATATAATTCCACATGTGTTAATTCATAGTTTTGATGCCTTCAGTGTGAATCTACAATTTTTATAGTCATGAATATAAAGAAAACTGTTTGAATGAGAAGGTGTGTCCAAACTTTTGGTCTGTACTGTATACTAGCTTATAGCCAGCTTACATAGTAAAATTCAGATCATCGCTCTACATATAATTAATACAGGGGGTGCCGCTTTAAGACCGGTACACATATAGTGTGGCACCATTTCAGGCCGGTCACAGACCAAATATATATATGTGGTTATGGTGCCTTGGTCCAAGTCCTGGAGGCCAAAAGAAGGTGTACTCCGCATCCTGTTGGGCAAAAATAGTCATATACCCAAATCAATATGATATCCAACAATACTAAATGTTAAATCCATTGTGGTGCAATGTACACTCACAGTTAGTAGGTAGTTTGGGATGACCACCAGGGAGTTGCGTGTTAGGATTTTTGAACATGCAAGCAAAATCCGGCAGGCAGCCACTACTACACAGGAGGAGAGAAGCCAGTTCCAACCCATAGCCCTACATTTTAGGGATCACCACAGGGGGGACCCTCGTGGGCTACAATGTATGGGTATTGATAGGGTGTCTTTGGGCTGCCGTGGAGGGGAAATCAAGAAACGCCTTTTGCAGCTGAAGACCAAGTGGATTGTGTTGCTTAAGAGTGAGATCCCTAAAGGTCTCAATGAGATGGCTAGCTTCAGGTCCTTTCTATAAATCGTGCTTTTTATTTTACTATGTGTTTGTTGTTTTATCATGTATTCATTGATGTTATTTGTATTTTCACAGGATACTTGATTGCTGCGATGGTGTGGTCCTTTTGGAGGCTTTCTTTGTGTCATGAGGCAGAATAGAATATGCCCTATGGAACAAAGGATACTGTCTACCAACATCAGAATATTCACAGTGTATTCACTTTAGCAAATATTGTGATTATTATAATATTACATGTTCACTGCTGCTTGATTATATATATATATATATAGTTTTTGTACTCATCACTTTTTTGGTCTAGGGTCATGATCTCATTGATGGCATAGGTCTCTATTACCATTTTTGACTTATGGATCCATTTTTATAAAGTTACAATATTACACAATATATATATATATTTTTTTGTGTGTTATAGCAATATAGAAGTTTTTTTTTTATGGGGTTGTGCATATATCGTTAATGGTGAAGGCTATAGGGGGCTCTATACTATGCTGCTCTGCCTGTATATATTACTCTGATATGCTGTACGATTGAGCTGACTATTGGCAATTTTGATCTTTGTGCCCCCCATATATTGTCCTTCATATGTGGTTATCTTTCCACTGTCCTCTATACATTGTCTCCACCTGGCATATGCGCATCGCTCCGGTGCGCTGTCTGGCTGGCATTGTAGTGACGCTCCTATACCTGGCTGTCTCAGGGCCGACCGACGTGCGTGTCATGTGATCGGACCCGGGGCGGGGAGGTGTGGCTGCGTGATGTCAGATGCGGCTCCTCCCTCCTCCTGGTCTGGTCATGTGACACGGTGGGCGTGCCTTGCTCTGTAAGCTGGGTGGCGCGTCTTTATGATGTCATCCCTGCAACACTGGGCGAATGCGCTAATCAGCTGCCAGCTGTGGACCACACCATTTAAGGACAAACTCAGTTTGTTACTTTACCTCCTGACGAAGCCTCTCCAGGTGAAACGTACATCGAGGTGCAGTTTTTGGTCACACGCTCTGGGTCCAGCATATCATGGGTAATACATGTTTTGTTGTTTTGCTCAGTTAGTTGTTACATTTCTTTTTATATTTCTATTGCCACCTGCACTTGGCACACTTGCCTCTGTCTGCATTGTACAGTTCAATGGCTATGTGCATATCTTATGCGGCCATCCCAGGTTTTTGGGTGGGCTAGTTTGCCTTGTGCTGTTTGTACATTTTTTCATTTATCTTTCTGTGCATGCGACATACATACCAGCACATGTCACTTTGAGTGAACCTACAGGTCTCACAATTTCCATGCTGATGTATACCTAGGGCTGTGACCTCTTTTTCCCTGCCAGTTGGGTGTTTGGGAGAGCGGTTGTATCTGACCTCCTTACATGAGGTCTCCCCCCCTGCTGTACACTTGTGCCTTATGTCTCATATATTGTTTGTTATGTGATCATGTCTCAATAAATTACATATATTTTATATGTGTGTCTCCCCCTTTCTTTGGGGTTATTGGTTTTGTTTTTGGGTTGGCTCGGTATGATACACCCCAGCCAGACAGCGTTCCTGTTGTCTCACTGTGAGAGAGTCTTGGTAAGACCCAGGGGCGTAGCTATAGGGGGTGCAGAGGTAGCAGTCGCTACCGGGCCCAGGAGCCTGAGGGGCCCAAAGACCCTTGTGCCACATAAGACAGTGGCATTATAGAAAGTGCATGCTACACCTCTGGCTGGAGGGAAGGGGTTAGGTCAAGAATTCGGCATGAGGGGGGCCCTTTCAATGTTTGCCTCAGGCAGCAGGAAGGATATGTGCTCCCCTGCCCCTTTCCAACAAGCACTGAGGGAAGGGGGGCCCAAGCTGAACTCTTGCACTAGGGCCCATGAGCTTTTAGCTACGCCCCTGGTAAGACCCACACTAAAATTAAAAGACAGAGTCACCACAGATGCATAGAAGGAGTTACACCAATTCATTAAGGAACTATAGTTCTACCAATATAATAAGGAACTATAGCAGGTACAACTTACATCCTGGAGGCCTCCCCTCAGTCACCGCTCCCCCTGGTAGGCGATCTACTAACATGCTGCAGCTGTATTTAAAGTGCTGCCTATTAGCGCCACTCACCTCATTGGTGAGTCATACTGTTTCCGGACTGGCCTTACTTCCTGGTATTTGGAACGCATATGCGTTCCACCCAGAGACAGTCCCGGTTCCTGAGACCCATCGCTTTATTGATCCTCCGGCCAGTGCAGATAAATCTCCAGTTCCGGTCCCTGGAGCGCACATGCGTTCCAGGAGACAGTTTCCGGTCCGAGGAGACCGTTTCCAGTTCCTGGTTTACCGGTCCTTGGAACGCACATGTGTTCCATACGGTAATTCCTAGCCATTAGTGGACCGATTATAATAAACTCATGCATCCAGTGCATGAGAGATCTTCAGTTCCGATCCATGGAGCGATATTATGGTTCAGTTCATACATCCGGTATACCAGAGGTCCCTGTGGCATGTCCCATTCACATAGCCCATATACAGTCCTGATGGAAAATCACAGTCACAGCTACTATAATCTGTATATTAGATGCCACCTGTTATTGATGGCATGCTTGACAAATAAATGAGGAAAAGGGGGACATAGTGTTAAAAGAAGGGATAAAATCACCAGATGTATAGGCGCAGATCGATATGGTATATCAGCAGTCATGTGATCAAAAAAGTCTAGTATAGGATCACAAAAGTACTTTAAACACATTACAACTGTAGTTAAGCTACAGTTATCCCAGTTATATGTAGTTTTCAAAGGACTATCCACGGTCCGTGATCGTCTCAAGACAATGACCTGATAACCGGTCACTAATGTCCATTCCGATATAACACATTTATTTCATGCTTCACGCATGTGGCCTAATTTTATATACACTACGAGAGACACATAAAGCCAGGCCGTCAGACAAACAGAGATGTCACAGGGACAACCACGCTCATAAGAAACAGGTCAAGAGGGCCCAGAGGGGCCTGAGATCTAAAATGGTGGATCCATGTGCATTCCTTCTGTAATATTTTCCTGTCCCAGTCCCCACCCCTGGGTGACGGTTGAACCAATTCCAGGACCGAAAATGTAAGGCATCCAGGGTTCCCCCCATGCATTTCCTTAACATGGGGGGAACCCTTGCCCCAAAAAAGTGTCATATTGAATTATCAAAAAATCATATGTACCTAAAAATGGTACCAATAAAAATGTCAGCTCTTCCTGCAAAAAAAGAGCCCCTGCACAAGATGATTGGCAGAAAAATAAAAGATATGTAGCTTTCAGAAAATGAAGACACAAAAACATTATTTTTGTTTTCAAAAATGCTTTATGTAAAACAGAAACAACCAAAAAATTACACATATTTGGTATTGTCGCATGCGTATCAACCTGCTCTATAAAAGCAACACATGATCTATCCTGTCAGGAGAACTCCGTAGAAAACAAAAATTTTTATTTGTGCCGCATTTTTGGTTTACCTTGCCTCACAAAAGCTTAATATCGAGCAAAAATCATATGTATCCCAAAATAGTACCAAAAAACTGTAACCTCATCCCGTAGTTTAAAAATGGGGTCAATAGAGTTTCTACTCTAGATGTGCATAAGGGGGTCTTCAAATGTGACATGTTAACTTAAAATTATGCAAGTGAAATCTGCCCTCCAAAACCCATATGGCGCTCCTTTCCCTCTGCACCCTGCCGTGTACCGATACAGCAGTTTACGACCACATGTGGGGTGTTTCTGTAAACTGCAGAATCAGGGTAATAAATATTGAGTTTTCTTTGGCTGTTAAACCCTGCTGTGTTACAGGGAAACATAGATTAAAATGGAAAATCTGCAAAAATAGTGAAATTTTGACATTTCACCTCCATTTTCCTTTCATTCTTGTGAAACACCTAAAGGGTTAGCAAAGTTTGTAAAATCAGTTTTTAATAACTTGAAGGGTTTAGTTTCTAAAATTAGGTCATTTATGGGTGGTTTCTACTATGTAAGCCCCACAAAGTCACTTCATAACTGAACTGGTCCTTAAAAAAGTGGATTTTGGAAATTTTCTTAAAAATGTTAAGAACTGCTTCTAAAATTCTAAGCCTAACGTCCTAAAAAAATAAAATTACATTTACAAAATTATGCTAACATGAAGTAGACATCGGGGAAATGTACAGTAACAACTATTTTATGAGGTATCACAATCTGCTTTAAAAGCAGAGACATTCAAATTTAAAAAATAGTGAGTTTTTCCAAATTTTCGGTAAATTTTAGATTTTTTTATAAATTAAGGTGAAACATATTGACTAAAATATCCCACTAACAGGAAGTACAATATGTCACGAGAAAACAATCCCAGAATCGCTTATCTAAGTAAAAGCGTTCCAGACTTATTACCACATAAAGTGAAACATGCCAGATTTGCAAAATGTGGCTTGGTCCTTATGGTGAAAACTGGCTTGGTATTGAAGGGGTTAAGAGGCATTGTAGTGTGTTGGGCCACTTAGGAGGAATTGTACTGTGTGGGGGCACTAAGGGAGCATTCTACTGCATGGGGGCACTAAAGGGTGTAAAGATTGGGTGTGGCTTAGCATAAAAAATGCCGATATTGCTCCCTCTTGGGCTTTTAAAAAGTTGGGAGGTATGCAGCAAAGAATCCTCTTCTATGTTTGTGTAGAAACCTTCTTTCCTCCAGACGCAGAGGATGTCCCCTCGTCACAGTCCTGGGTAATACGTTAAATAGATGATGGGAGTGATCTCAGTACTGACCCCTGATATATTTATACATAGTTATTAGATTGCCCCTTAGTCGTCTTTTTTTTTAGACTAAAATACCTAAATATTGATAATCTTTCTGGGTCCTGTAGTCCACCCATTCCAGTTATTACATTGGTTGCCTGCCTTCGATCCCGCTAAAGCCTTTCTTGTCCATCTGACCAATTATTCAGCGTACATACCACCATGTTATACGGCTCTGCTTTACAACATATTTTGCAGCCAGATTGACAAGAGGAAGCAGAAAGTAGTTTGAGTCCCAGGTTTCTTCTGCGCTGCAGAGCACGAGATGTCCTTGGAGTGCGGTGCTCTAGAGAGAGTCGTGACCATTTACTGCCTTACAATGTGTAACCTGCAAAATTGCGGAACGGATGCAGATCCATTTTGCGGACGTGAGGGGGATTTTTGGGTTGTTGCACGTTAAGCCCTATATACAGGATAGGGGATAACTTTTAGATCGGTGGGGATCCTGCCACTGGGACCCCCCACCGATCACGAGAACGGGAGCCCCGTACCACCTGAAGTCCCCCTGATAAGAATACGCGTGTGGCCACGCCATTCATTTCTATGGCATTTCTGGAGATAGCAGAGTACAGCTCTCCACTATCTCCGGAACTCCGATAGAAACGTATGGAGCGCATGTGTGACTGGACACTTTGTTCTTTTCAGGGGGGCTGCTGGGGGTACGGGGACCTCGTTCTCGTGATCGGTGGGGGTCCCAGCTGTAGCCCTCCCACCGATCTAATAGTTATCCCCTATTCTGTGGATAGGGGATAACTTGAAACAACCAGAATACCAAAGCATTACTACAGTTGTGGCCAAAAGTTTTGACACAGACAAACATTTTATTTTTCATAAAGTTTGTTGCTTCAATGTTTTTAGATCTTTTTGTCAGATGTGGTACGAAGAAGTACAGAGAAGTTCTTTTTAATTTTATGGACGTCGGAACGGAAGTGCGGATGCGGGCAGCACACGGTGTGCTGTCCGCATCTTTTGCGACCCCATTGAAAATGAATGGGTCCACAAAAATGCGGACCCATTTTGCGGACGTGTGAATGGACCCTCAGTGATGAGGGTGCTCAAGAAAAGGAAGAAATGGCAGAGCAGCCGCGCAATGTTGCAATTATAATGGGCTCCAGAGGATGGGAGTAATAACAGTGTAAGTGGGGCACTCACATGACTGTATTTGTGTTCCATATCTGATCTGCATTTTTTGCGGATCGGATGCGGACCCATTCATGTCAACGGGGCTGCAAAAAATGTGGACAGCACACCATGTTCTATCTGCATTTATATGTCTGTTCCCCCGCCTCACAAAAGTGATAGAACATGTCCTATTCGTTACCATTTTGCAAACAAGAATAAGCATTGCAACAATGGGGCCCGCATCCGTAGTTTACGGACAGTAAAACGGATACGTTTGTGTGAATGGATGTTATATAGACGGTAGTGGAGTGAGCGCTACGTACAGGGATAAACGACAGGACAATCGTTGGCGGTAACATCACTGATAGGAGCTACGGGAGCCGAGGCACTTTGTTGCCAAGATGGCCGTGGCGCTTTCGAGCTCGGCGTCTGCACATAGGGGGAATTACTGAGGGCAGAGTCCCTGAAATTAGTTGTGGAAGTGGAGGTGCTCAGCTGCCAGACGACCGGTGAGCTTCTCAACGCGGTGTTAATGATAGGAGCTCTCCGTGGGAGATAAATGGAGCTGTAATGCTGCGGGGCGGCATCTATTGTAACCGGCTGAGACTTGTGTGTAGTAGGTAAGATAATGGGTGTTAGAGGGAGGAGGAGTAATAGAGTAAAAGAGTGGGAGGGGGGCAGGGGGGTGAGGATTGGTTAGGTGGTACCAATGAATTCATCATAAAGAGAAACTGATTAATAAAAGAGAAATAAGGGGGAAAAAAATCATTTTTTTTTGCGGGGGGGGAGGGGGGCGGTTTGGGGAATCTGCAGTGAATAAAATAGTTAATAAAATAAAAAGAAACTAAATGACAAATGTAAGGTAGAGGCCTTGGAATATAACCCTTTCCCTAAGATCACACTTGCGCGTTTTACAGCGCGTTCAAACGCGCTGTAAAACGCATAACCGATGCAAACCAATGCTTCCCTATGGGACTGGTTCACATTTTTGCGTTTTACATCGCGTTCAAACGCGCTGTAAAACGCATAACCGATGCAAACCAATGCTTCCCTATGGGACTGGTTCACATTTTCGCGTTTTACAGCGCGTTCGAACGCGCTGAAAAACGCCCGACGCATAAACAAGTTCTTGAGCTTCTTTGGGGCGTTTTGTCGCGCGTTCCCGTACATAGACTTTCGGGAACGCGCGACAATGGGCGTTCGCTTGTCTCTGTATGCACGATTGTAAACGCCGGTACAATCGCGCATACAGAGCGCTCCTTTCAGAACGCTCAGGTCTGAACCCAGGGTTTCTTGTAAAAAATCTCTGGTCCTCTAATCCTATAGTTGACAACTGTGAATTTGCAGGGACTATCCCTGGTTTTTAGAGACTGTCCCGGCAAATTCATTTTACTGTCCCGATGCGTTCTTAAGTGTGTAATCCTGTGAAATGCTTTTATTTTTATGCACAGGTTTTCGGTGCACCATGAGCGGGGCCGCGATGCAAAACAGTGGCAAGGGGTCCCTTTTATGATATAGTTGTGACGACAGTTGCAGTGAAGCAACAAGGGCACAGGGCCCCTTTTTAGTGATCCTGTGAAAGATGGTACCCAAGTGTAGGAATGCCAGAGTGGTGTAGGGTGGGCTAACTGTCCCTTAAGGTTTTGTGCACGTGTCACGGTGCTCCTACCTGGATATGCTGGATCCCAGGCATTGTCGTCCGAAGCAGAGCAAATAGGGGGAATAGTTGAGGGATTTGAAGGAATGATTGAGTCCAGACCTTGGATTCAGCAGGCTTTGGCATTAACTGTGGCAGGCAAACTCCTCACTGCTACGTCCGTTGCTGCCTGGCTCTGCTGTGTTCACAGGCTGGCTATAGAACTCAGCTTCTTCTTTATGTTAAACTTCACTTTGTGGTCTGGTCTGTCTCCAGCTCTGTCCAGGGAACACTTTACTCCTGGTTTCTGAGGCTTCTGGCTTCTGCCTCCATGTCCAGCAGAGCTGAAGGTGCTCCAGCTGGTCTGTACAGAGCACGTCCTAACAGGGGGTACTCTCCACTGACCTCTAACTAGAACACCACCCTCTCTGCAGCAAGTGGGACACGCCCACCACAACACAGAGGGGGACGGGGGTGTTAAAGTGGAATAGAAACTCCATTCTATCTAAGTGTAGCTCTACCATTTATGCTGCCACCTGCTGTTGAACCAGTCATATTACATTTGTACAGTTACAAACATTAGAAATATGAATACACATTGTGCAGGACCTGGAAATAAACACATAGGAGGACTTTAGGTTAACCATAGGAGATAGTAGAGGGGTGCAAAGGTAGTAATGCACCTCTGGGGCATTACGGGGCTGCTCCATTTGTTGCACCATTGCTTCTCCATGATCCGCCCAGCACCTCCCCCTTGTTTGTGTGACAGCCCCTGAGATGTCAGAGCCAGTAGCAATGAGGCAGGGGAACCTAGGTACACAGAATGAATAGGCTATGCCTACAGTGCAAAACACTTTGGCCCTGAGTTTTAGGAGCCCGGTGGGCAATGATAGCCAGGCCCACTGCTGCACCTGATTGATGACGAGGCATACGCATCATCCTAAATTAGGTGCAGCATCTGGCAGTCCGTGCGCCTGAACTGAAATGGTGTAGATTTCATTGTCCTTCTATGGCAGAAAACTGACGCAGAAGATACGTCATTCCCATTTCGGGAAAGTGTTGAGGCTGGTGGTGAAGTGCGCAGCCAGTGACTTTTTCCCGGCACAAAAAGCATATTTGCAATGATAAATTTGGCCCTTTATTTTTCTAAAAATAAAATGAAGCATTTCTCAGGATTACAGGACAAAGTTTACAAGAAAGATGTGGTTATTGTTTGGAGCACCCGCCGTACATGGCGGTATACTTACTTTGAAATTGGTGTTGGAGGTAACACACTCCCTTTAATAATATGATCTGGAGGAGCTGATCCTGTTCTTGGTGCCAGGCTTTGTTTGCCCAGCTGCAGAGGTAACGTCACCTTGACAATACATGATAACAGCAGCTAATCACTTGATGTCACCGCTGCAGCCACATACAAAGCCACTAAGCCAGGCTGGGAGCGACGCTGCTGGATCCAATTAGTAAGTTATGCTTCTTTATACTATTGTGGAAACAGGTTTGAGAAGGTCCATTTCAGTTCCAGCATGAGTGTGGACGAAGCAAGGTGTCCTGCACAGAGCCCGACCTCAACGCTTTGAACACTCTGGGGATTAACTATCACTCTTAATCTGATCTGCAACCTTCATGTCTTAAGGCCTCCTGCACACAACTGTATCTGTTTTGCGGTCGTAAGCCGTTCAGGGCACGGCTGGCAGCGGTCAAGTACAGTTTGGCCAATTAGGCTGCAGCTACCTCTTATTTAACGAATGAAGACCACACTGTATAACCGGTATACATTGTTAATGATAGTGACCTATACAGTGCCTGTCTTTGATAAATCTCCCTGATATTCTTATTGGCTGTCACCCACAAAGGTACAATTGGTAATTAGGCCCCATAAGAGCCCGGTCCTATTTGGAGAAGATGTGCATGGTGATGCAGATTCATAGCACCATCACACTATGACACACTGGCTGCTAGGAAGAAGTAGTTAGGCATACTGTATTTTTCACCCTATAAGACGCACCTAGGTTTTAGAGGAAGAAAATAAGAAAAAAATTGTTTTCATTAGACCTTAGATCAGACCCCTAATGTTAATCAGATCTCAGCTCAAACCCCCCAATGTTAATAAGACCTCCAATCAGATCTCAGATCAGACCCACAATGTAATAAGACTCCATTCACACCTCATATCAAACCCCCAATGTTTATAAACCCCCCACCCCCCCCCCCCATTCAGACCTTACCCCATCAGACAAAAAAAAAATCAGTTCACTCTACTGTTCCGGATGTCGCTCCTGAAATCCATCGCTCTTCCTGCCACGCTGTGCTATGACCAGACCTTGCACGGTGTGAGGTCACAGAGCGTCCTGATGTCCTCGTGCTGTGCTCAGGACACAGCACAGCATACAGAGCCTGTAGGGGAAGCCCAGTAAGCGGTGAGTAATGAGCCCGCACAAGGAGCACTGTATTCACCGCTCCTGGGTTCCGTTGTACTAATGAGCGCTTCCAAAATGCGCTCATTAGTATTCACCCCATAACCTGCACTGACATGCTCCCTCTACTTTTGGGCAAAAAAGTGCATCTTATAGGGCGAAAAATACAGTAAATAAAAGATGGAGGTTTGAGACTGCAATTGATCTGTTCAACAATTTGGCCCGTAGAGGAACAAGGTGAACTTAGGATACGGCGACATGGTCAGGTTTCCTGATGCCGTTTTGGAGGCCAAAAACAGGGGATCATAAAAAGAGAGAAAGTGTAAAGGACAGATACAACTTCTCCTCATTTTTTAATTCACTACTGGTCTTGGCTCTTGGATTAGAAACCTGACAGTGTGGCCGTATCCTTAAATGCTATGTACACCTTTTAGAGCAATTTTTTATGATTGCATTTTACTCATTTTAGGCTAAAAGTAATTTTTTTTTAATTGTACTTTATTAAAAAAATATTCCGCTGTGTGACGAATACCGCACCTTGCGGCCCTGCCTGATGTAAACTACATCGAGCTCACGAGATACGGTTTAGTCACTGGTTTCCAAGACGTGACGTTACGGCCTCCCTGGGAGCACGTAAGGTCAGCATGATACAGTTTACACGGACGCCTCCTGTCCACACGGGCACATAGAGGCAGAAGGGTAAGAGACGGTGGTCCACGTGGCCCAGGGCCCTATTAAATTCTTTAATTTATTTTATTTATTTGGCTATTCCAGGGCCGTCTTTAATATTGATTGGACCTTGAGCAACCCCACAGATCATCCCCCCACCCCCCTTGTACTTGTTCCGCTGATCCGCTCAGTACTTGCGAGCTGCGCGGGCATGAGTTCGGTCATGAGTGGAGGTGTTATACAGTCACTGTACGGTGGCGTCATTCGGTCACTGTATGGAGTTGTTATCCAATATGGTGGTGTTATCCAGTCATTGTATGGCGGCATCATCAAGTCACTGTATGTACAGACGTGGACAAAATTGTTGGTACCCTTTGGTCAATGAAAGAAAAAGTCACAATGGTCACAGAAATAACTTTAATCTGACAAAAGTAATAATAAATTAAAATTCTATAAATGTTAACCAATGAAAGTCAGACATTGTTTTTCAACCATGCTTCAACAGAATTATGTAAAAAAATAAACTCATGAAACAGGCATGGACAAAAATGATGGTACCCCTAGAAAACACAGAACATAATGTGACCAAAGGGACATGTTAATTCAAGGTGTGTCCACTAATTAGCATCACAGGTGTCTACAACCTTGTAATCAGCCATTGGGCCTATATATATGGCTCCAGGTAATCACTGTGTTGTTTGGTGATATGGTGTGTACCACACTCGACATGGACCAGAGGAAGCAAAGGAAAGAGCTGTCTCAAGAGATCAGAAAGAAAATTATAGACAAGCATGTTAAAGGTAAAGGCTATAAGACCATCTCCAAGCAACTAGATGTTCCTGTGAGTACAGTTGCACATATTATTCATAAGTTTAAGATCCATGGGACTGTAGCCAACCTCCCTGGACGTGGCCGCAGGAGGAAAATTGATGACAAATCTAAGAGACGGATAATCCGAATGGTAACAAAAGAGCCTAGAAAGACTTCTAAAGAGATTCAAGGTGAACTTCATGCTCAAGGAACATCAGTGTCAGATCGCACCATCCGTCGTTGTTTGAGCCAAAGTGGACTACATGGGAGACGACCAAGGAGGACACCATTGTTGAAAACGAATCATAAAAAAGCAAGACTGGAATATGCCAAACTACATGTTGACAAGCCACAAAGCTTCTGGGAGAATGTCCTGTGGACAGATGAGACAAAAATCGAAGTTTTTGCCAAGGCACATCAGCTGTATGTTCACAGACGAAAAAATGAAGCATATCAAGAAAAGAACACTGTCCCTACTGTGAAACATGGAGGAGGCTCTGTTATGTTCTGGGGCTGCTTTGCTGCGTCTGGCACAGGGTGTCTTGAATCTGTGCAGGGTACAATGAAATCTCAAGACTATCAAGGAATTCTAGAGAGAAATGTACTAGCCAGTGTCAGAAAGCTTGGTCTCAGTCGCAGGTCATGGGTCTTGCAACAGGACAATGACCCAAAACACACCGCTAAAAACACCCAAGAATGGCTAAGAGGAAAAAATTGGACTATTCTAAAGTGGCCTTCTATGAGCCCTGACCTCAATCCTATTGAGCATCTTTGGAAGGAGCTGAAACATGCAGTCTGGAAAAGGCACCCTTCAAACCGGACACAACTGGAGCAGTTTGCTCATGAGGAGTGGGCCAAAATACCTGCTGAGAGGTGCAGATGTCTCATTGACAGTTACAGGAAGCGTTTGATTGCAGTGATTGCCTCAAAAGGTTGCGCAACAAAATATTAAGTTAGGGGTACCATCATTTTTGTCCATGCCTGTTTCATGAGTTTATTTTTTTACATAATTCTGTTGAAGCATGGTTGAAAAACAATGTCTGACTTTCATTGGTTAACATTTATAGAATTTTAATTTATTATTACTTTTGTCAGATTAAAGTTATTTCTGTGACCATTGTGACTTTTTCTTTCATTGACCAAAGGGTACCAACAATTTTGTCCACGTCTGTAGGTGTTATCCGGTCCCTGTATGTAGGCGTTATCAGGTCATTGTATGGCAGTATTATTATTTGGTTGGAGGACTAATATATTTACAGTGTATGTAGCTGGCCAGCTAAGGCCCCATTCACACGTCCGCAATTTCGTTCCGCATTTTGCGGAACGGAATTGCGGACCCATTCATTTCTATGGGGCCGCACGATGTGGAAATGCAGACCCGCACTTCCGGGTCCGCATTTCCGTTCCCCCAAAAAATAGAACATGTCCTATTCTTGTCCGCAATTGCGGACAAGAATAGGCATATTCTATTAGGCATATTCTATTAGTGCTGTGTTCATCAGTCCACGGTAAGACAAATTGTCTATAAATGGAGAAAGTTCAGCACTGCTGCTACTCTCCCTAGGAGTGGCCGTCCTGTAAAGAGGACTGCAAGAGCACAGCGCAGACTGCTCAATGAGGTGAAGAAGAATCCTAGAGTGTCAGCTAAAGACTTACAAAAGTCTCTGGCATATGCTAACATCCCTGTTAGCGAATCTACGATACGTAAAACACTAAACAAGAATGGATTTCATGAGAGGATACCACAGAGGAAGCCACTGCTGTCAAAAAAAACCATTGCTGCACGTTTACAGTTTGCACAAGAGCACCTGGATGTTCCACAGCAGTACTGGCAAAGTATTCTGTGGACAGATGAAACCAAAGTTGAGTTGTTTGGAAGAAACACACAACACTATGTGTGGAGAAAAAGAGGCACAGCACACCAACATCAAAACCTCATCCCAACTGTGAAGTATGGTGGTGGGGGCATCATGGTTTGGGGCTGCTTTGCTGCGTCAGGGCCTGGACGGATTGCTATCATCAAAGGAAAAATTAATTCCCAAGTTTATCAAGACATTTTGCAGGAGAACGTAAGGCCATCTGTCCACCAGCTGAAGCTCAACAGAAGATGGGTGTTGCAACAGGAATACGCCCCAAAGCATAGAAGTAAATCAACAACAGAATGGCTTAAACAGAAGAAAATGCGCCTTCTGGAGTGGCCCAGTCAGAGTCCTGACCTCAACCCGATTGAGATGCTGCGGCATGACCTCAAGAAAGCGATTCACACCAGACATCCCAAGAATATTGCTGAACTGAAACAGTTCTGTAAAGAGGAATGGTCAAGAATTACTCCTGACCGTTGTGCACGTCTGATCTGCAACTACAGGAAACGTTTGGTGGAAGTTATTGCTGCCAAAGGAGGTTCAACCAATTATTAAATCCAAGGGTTCACATACTTTTTCCACCTGCACCGTGAATGTTTATATGGTGTGTTCAATAAAAACATGGTAACATTTGATTATTTGTGTGTTAGACTGTGATTGTCTATTGTTGTGAAGATCAGATAACATTTTATGACCAATTTGTGCAGAAATCCATATCATTCCAAAGGGTTCACATACTTTGTCTTGCAACTGTATACAAAAATGTATACCTTAACAGATGACTCCGATTGATGTCATACAGTGGCATATATAGGATTCCATTGTAAAAGAAAGTACACTTTTTTTTTGCCGGACTCTGCAGGATGCAAAAGCGTGCTGTGCTGCGTTTTTGTATCCCTTTTTTCCAACGTATACGTCAAACAGATGGTAAAAAGGTGATGTGCAGGGGCGTAGCTATAGGGGGTGCAGAGGTAGCAGTCGCTACCGGGCCCAGGAGCCTGAGGGGGCCCAAAGACCCTTGTGCTGCATAAGAAGACACACAAAGCACTGAGGGAAGGGGGGCCCAAGCCTAACTCTTGCACCAGGACCCATGAACCTTTAGCTACGCCCCTGGTGATGTGAAGCCACTCTTACATATGCACACATGCAATGCCAGGATGGTCATGAAGAGGGGACCCTGTGTAAATATTTGCTGTGGGGCCCAGTCAGTTCTAGCTATGCCCCTGAGAGCAAGGGTCAGTTGGATGAGTAGTCCTTTCGGTTACGCTGAGTTCTGGGTTGCTGTAATGCTAGGCTGTAGTCACATGGTGGCAGTGATGTCAGCAGGTTGTCCACAGTCCCTCCAAACACATTACTCGATGTGACCCCCTTCAGAGAAAAGACCCTGGGCTCTGGCCTGCATGGACCTTTTCACCTGTAGTCGGTCATGCCCCTCCCTCCCTCTGGGAGGAGTCCACCCTCCCTTCCTTGTCCTGGTAGCCAAAGACCCACAACATCCATTATGGTCCATAGCTCCAGACCAGAAGGTCACAGGGAGATGGTTCTGGGACCAACGGGTCTGCCTAGGTTCTAGCTACAGGTGGAGACCAAACATGGTGCTGTTATTAGGTTCCTACTGGGAGTTCTCTGTATCGCCCCTTCCCACTACCCGACCCCAAACTATGACCAGGGGCTTGTCCGTCTTGGCCCCAGGGTTGCAGATATATAACTGGTTTATGCCTGTGATGGATGGGCAATTCATAATTCCTTATGAATCCATGGCTCCATAATGTCTGATGGATTTGAGTGATCTGGGTAATAGCTGAGACCCCCTACAATTTTTTTTTATTGTAGGATGAGTTGGCCTCCGTGCTGGTTGAGTGAGGTGTGAATTGTGCGCATGTGGCCTGCTTGAAGCCAGGACCCCTGCGGAATTCACTCGCTCTTCTATCTCACAGCAAATGGCTGGAATTAGATCATGGCTGGCATTAGATCGTAATTCCACATTCCTCACAAGCTATTCTATCAGAAAGGTTTAACTATCTAGCTGTGTGAATACTACTTTCACTTTCATTTTGGATCATCTAATAACCCTTATCTCTAAATTGCTAAAAGGTCATGAACACTTGTTTAAGCCACATTCTTATCAGTAATATAAAAATGGAGCTAAAATAAGTGTTTAGGGGTTCAGAGATAAGGAGCCATCAGCCGAGCTGCCTGACAGAACAAAGTGCAAATTCAGAGCCTGTTACTAGAGAATCTCAAGGCTGCACAGAGAAAAGGGCTAAAAATTAGATACATGATTTTTAGCTCAAAATGAGTACAAGGCAATAATAAAAAAGAAAATAGCTCCCAAAGGTGTGCATAGCCTTTAAAATCTGGATAAGCTTAGACATCTTAACAAAAGTGGACTGGAGGCTGCAAGAGGCGACTTGAAAGTTCAGAGCAGAGAGTTGTTACAGAGGGGCAAGGGGGGGCAATTGCCCCCTTAGGTTATTCCTTGCCCCTCCGCTGATTCCCCTTTAAAACTAGTGCCGTCTTTAACGTGCAGCAGCTGCCCCGGGCCCAGTTGCTCCTGCGGCTAATGAGGCATAAGGGCTGATATTGGGGCTAATGAGGCATAAGTGCTGATATAGGTGCTAATCAGGCATAAGGACTGATATGGGGGTTAATGAGAGGCATGGGGGCTGATATGGGGGCTAATGAGAGGCATAATGGGGGCTAATAAGAGGCATAATAACAGTGTCATCCACCGATCCCCCATAACAGTGTTATTCACAGATGCCCCATAACACTGTGTCATCCACAGATCCCCCATAACAGTGTGCCTGCTCACTGAGGAGAGACTGAAAGGAGGGGAAGATCCGCGGTAGCAAGCAGAGGACGGCACAGCACACGACTGAATAGCTTCTTTAGTAAGTAAATTGTTTTATTACACTTGTATCCCTGCATCCCGCAATACGCTCGTATTTTGTAATCTTATTTATATATACTTATTTTGTTTTTTCAGTAGTATGATTAAGTGGTGAAAATTATTAGTGCCCCCCCCCCCCCACAATTTTTGACTGTGGTATCTTATGTGCCCCCCTATATATTGTTCCTAGAGTCGCCACTGCTTGTGAGGGTGAGGGTACGACCACATGGTCAGGTTTCTGGATACAGTTTTGGAAAAAACAGGAGTGGATCATAAAGCGAGAGAAACTATAAAGGACAGATACCACTTCCTTTCACTCTTGGTTTTGGCTTCCAAAACTGCATCCAGAAACCTGATCTTGTGGTCGCACACCCTGAGACTGGGGGCTAGGTTGGTTAATCATGGAAGGCTGTCACTGATGACACTGGAGACACAGCCCGGAGGAGTGAGTTATGCTGAGCTCAGACTCGGGGAAGGATAAGGCTTATTTCACACGAGCGATATGGAATGAGTCAGGGTCTATTCAGGGAAAACTTGATGGTTTTGCACTCAAGATCAGTCAGTTTTGTCTGTGATTGTGTTCAGTGTTTCAGTTTTTGTCCACTCAGATGCAATCAATTTTTTATGTGTTTTTCACGCATGAAGAAAAACGGAAGAATAACACTTAACAGCTCCTAGTAACGATCAGTGAAAAACACATTGTATCTGGATACATTTTGTTTTTCACACAAGCCCCATTCACTTCTATGGAGCCAGAGCTGGATGAAAAACGTACAATAAACAATAAAAACGTACAATAAACCCCTAAGGGCTCATTCCCGTACCCGTATTGCGGCCTGCTTGAATGGGTCTGTAATCCGCAAAATATTGAGTTTTGCGGAGCGGCGTCACGGAGCGAAAGCACTACGGAGCGCTTCCGTGGGATTTTGGTCAGTGCCTCTGCACCGTACTAGCATGAGCCTTAATAGAACAGTCCTATCCTTGTCCGTATTGCGGACAGTAATAGCACATGTTCTATTTTTTGCAGAATGGCCATGCGGACATACGGGCACGGAATGCACACTGGGACATTTCATGTTTTTTTGTTTTGCAGTCCCATTGAAGTGAATGGTTCCGTATACGGGCCACAAAAAACGTAATGAACACAGGAAAAAAACGTTTGTGCGCATGAGCCCTAAGTCGCGTACCTGAACCGAGCACACCTGTCACTTTTGAGGAGCTAGAATTGGTGAAGACCTTGAGTCATGGCTTTGTGAAGTGAACGGCAGCCACTTGATGGGGCACATTTATCAATCTCGTCTGTTCTTAGCCGTAAAATTGGACAGGCGGATTTGATTGTCAGTCTTTTGCCTAGTATTTATTAAAAGTTGCACAGCCGTTGATGAATTAGACTTGGCATCTTATTAGTCTGCCCTCTGGTGGTTCTTTTACAGTTAGACAGGTTCATATTCACTGGTCTAATTTATTTGCACATGAAAAATAGTCACATCTGTGCGGAGAAAAGTTGCACGTCTCCCTGAAATTGCGACTTTTAAAGGGAACCTGTCACCTCCAATAGTGATGTAAAACTGCCAGCATTACCTTATAGCAGCCCCCAGTCTGTTATTGATCATGTGTGTGAGCCAGAAATTCGATAATCCATACTTGAGAAAAATGCTTTTTTAATCTCCATGAGCTTAAAAGGGCAGCGGCCTCC
Organism: Bufo gargarizans; assembly: GCF_014858855.1. NCBI lineage: Eukaryota > Metazoa > Chordata > Amphibia > Anura > Bufonidae > Bufo > Bufo gargarizans. The sequence goes on along the minus strand of NC_058084.1, from coordinate 436,422,617 downwards.
TTGCTTCAAATCAAGCAAAGCTCGTCCCTTACCCGTCCCCTCTTGACTGTGATTTACATATTTTCTATTCCTTGGGATCGCGCAAGTCTGGCGCCCCTTGTGACTGCACAATCCCGTCTTGGGCTACCGCAGTCAGCCTGGTATAATTTTCTCACTGCGCATGCACCAGCTAGAATCAACATGCGCGCTCACTCGCGCCGGCGAGGTATATTCACAGCGCGAGCGTGATCACTGGCTGCAGGAGCAGGAGAATTCAAGCCAGTGATCACGCTTGCGCTGTGAGTATACCTTGCACACACTAATTCGTGCCGACTTGCGCACTCCGAATCTAGCCGGCGCAAGCGCAGTGAGAAAATTATGCCAGGCTGACTGTGGGAGCCGGAGACTGGATAGTGCAGTCACAAGGGGCACAAGGAATAGAAAATATGTAAATCACAGTCAAAAGGGGACGGGTAAGAGGCGCTCGTTGCTTGATTTGAAGCAAGGAGGCTGCTGGTTCCCTTTATTGCAAAAGAAAGTTGCACATTACCACTGAAAACTGTGGAACAAAAATAAGCCAACCCTGGAGTGGAGTAAAAATTAGACAGTTTTTGCGCTCAATTCATGCGTAAAAAGGCGCACCTACGTAAATAGATTTTGAAAAAGTTGCAAAAATTAGACCTGCAGTATTAGACAAACTTTAAAATTGTTGAACGAGGCGCAAATGCCTAGAAAACAGGCGCAATTTCAGTAGTAAATGCAACTAAGGCTACTTTCACACTGCCGTTTCTGGGTCCGCTTGTGAGATCTGTTTCAGGGCTCTCACAAGCGGCCCAAAACGGATCAGTTCAGCCCCAATGCATTCTGAATGGATAAGGATCCGTTCAGAATGCATCAGTTTGGCTGCGTTTGGTCTCCGTTCCTCTTTTGAGGCGGACACCAAAACACAGCTTGCAGCATTTTGATGTCCGCCTGACAATGCGGAGCCAAACTGATCCGCCCTGACTTACAATGTAAGTCAATGGGGACGGATCCGTTTTCACTGACACAATATGGTGCAATTGAAAACTGATCCGTTCCCCATAGACTTTCAAGGTAAGTCAGGACGGATCAGTTTTGACTTACGCCTCTTTCACAAGGGTGCCGCGTGTGAGGGTTTGGGTTCGGTGTTGTGTAGATTTTATTATTTTCCCTTATAACATGGTTATAAGGGAAAATAATAGCATTCTGAATACAGAATGCATAGTAAAATGTCCATTGAGGGGTTAAAAATAAGAGGAGATCCGCTACGCGATCAAGTGGATGGAGTGAGTTAAATTTTTTATTATTTTAACCCCTCAATGGACATTTCACTAAGCATTCTGTATTCAGAATGCCATTATTTTCCCTTATAACCATGTTATAAGGGAAAATAATAAAATCTACACAACACCGATCGCAAGCCCGAACTTCTGTGAAGATGTCCGGGTTCGGGTCTGGGTACCAAACATGCCGATTTTTCTCACACGCGTGCAAAACGTATTTAAACGCTTTGCACTCACACTGAAAAATTGCGCATTTTCCCGCGACGCACCCGCATCCTATCCGGCCCTCACATGCGACGCCCGTGTGAAAGAGGCCTAAATAATTATATTCCCCATACTATAACAATTTTGTAACATCTTAATACAAATCTGCATCCTGCCATCCCTCTATTATTCCTCCAGTAAACTGGTGAATAAATTAAAAGGGCTATTCGAGTTGCGCCGCAATCCAGTGCGACCTCAACTTCCGGGATCGCGTGCAGTATATTGGGCACGTGATACCAGCCTGGGGTTAGAACCTGCAGCACGTATATGAGTCTGAATCTTTCACAAGCACTTTGCTTAGAGAATGAAACTGCAGGCTGGGATCACATGCCCAATGTATGGTATGTGTTCCCAGAAGTGGCGGCCACAAGGGATCACAGCGCATCTCGGATAACCCCTTTAACAACTGGGTGCGTGTCCCTACACTCTCTGATATTTTCCAATCAGAGCTAACGCTGTCATAGTGTTTATGGTCACACCTCCAACTGGTAATGAGTAGTATTTACTAAAACAGACAGGTCAAGAGCTGACAGCTTGATTTTAAAGTGACAATGCACTTTCATAGGGCCATATGAAAAGTTTAGACTGGTGGTGGTCTGAGTGCTGAGACCCCCACCGATCTCTAGAATGAGGGGAAACAGTGGCTCTAAGCGTGTTCCATCTCCTCACTGCAGGGCAGGAAGCGGGACGGACTCAATGGAAAGTCTATGGGCAGAGAGGAGAGAGAGTGCTGCTCGCCCTTTGTTCTAGAGATCGGTGGGAGTCTCAGTGCTCACACCCCCCACTAATCTCAACTTTCCATTTGTCCCTATGACATATCTAAACTTTACTGAAAGTACAGTGCCACTTTAAGACTGACTGACCACGCTTGGTACCATGCTCCGCTCAGATTCCTGCCCTGCTCGCTGAACCTTTCACAGTAACCATCTGTTTGTTTTTGGCGACCAGCTACTTCCCAGAAAGATGGTTAGAAATCTTCTGCCAGCGTCGCTTGGGCAGCTTTCGCAATGTTTTCCTTTCTCGGGGCATCGAGAAATCTACTGCGAGTTCATATTCCGTGCACGGTGGGGCGTGCCTTCAAGTGACGATTGCAACAGAACATACAGTGCTGGAAATATTCCGATGTTTGCAGTCCCACGGCATCTTGCAAACCTGCGGTTATACATATGTGATCAATGACATTTACTTTATTGACAGTTCTGCTTCTATAGGAAGTAAAGTGATTGCAGATTTGCAACAATTGCCACCTTCTCAGTCACAACATGTCTTGAGACCACTATGTCACCAGCTCTAGCAGTGTCACGTGGAAAACAAAGCAACCCATTTTGCTGTTATGTTACCTCTTGGTTTAGTAATACTACCGTCCCTGGATCATGGAGCAACATATGTGTGTGTATGATCATACAATCCAGTTGTTCTCATGCTACATTATATTACAAATTAATGAAACCCTCTGTTACAAAGTTATTGTATTTTTTGCTCTACAAGACACACTTTTTTTAACTCCAAAAGTGGGGGGAAAATGTCAGTGCGTTTTATAGGACGTATACTAATGAGTGCTTCCATTTTGTAAGTGCTCGTTAGTACAGTAGGAAATGGGAGCAATTGTAGTGTCTCACTAGGTAAATGTGGGCACTACACAAGGGTCAATTGGGCCACGTTGTTCTCCTACTCTTGAGGAACAGTGGCATTGTATTTTACAGTCTATTTTAATGTATATTGCTATGCTTTTATGTGTATTTTTCCCTGTTATGTGTGTGTCAGGCCTGTTGGGGTGTAGTTCCTCCTCCTAGACAGTAGAGGGAGCTAGGGAACCCCTAATATATATAGTCAGGTACTGTTCAGGGAAAGTAGTCTGTGTAGAGCCAGAAGAGAGTGTGCACTTTAGCCAGAAAGGAGCTGAAGGCCACCTCCTGACATGCAGCTAGATAGCCCAGGCTCCTAGTTGCCACCAGGAGAAGAAGTTGCCTCCTGAGAGAAACCTGAAGTTCCCATAACCAGAGCAGAGCAGAGCCAAAGTGTTTCCAGCCAACCTGAGGGCTGAAGGATTTTACTGAAAGCAAGGATATATATACCTGAGGAAGTTTCCCCTACCAAGGATAAAGCCAGCATTAGGGCATACGCGCCTTGGGATAAACACAGACAGGATTCTGAGGAAAAGTGCAACCTGATCTGTAAGCGTTTAACCCTCTGAGTATCTTGCAAGAACAGTGTGCCTGCCCTTTGTATAAGCCTGCTTGTGACTGCTACTGACCTATGGAACTTTACCTAACTGTTTCCAGTAAAATAAAGTTTTGGTTCCCCACAACATCGTGTTCCTCAATTATTCCTATCATAAATCAGTGTGCCACTGTTACCGGCACTGGCGTCACAAATCTTTTTTTTATTTTTTTGTAAATCTCTTTTTATTGTTTCAAAGCTTACAAGTACAAAAAAATCCAATTTCCATACTGTAAACATAAAGTGAGTGAACATTGATGTAAATTACATTCTGCACTTTAGTATAAATCTTTGTTCAGATACATTTTCATTACAAATGTATAACAACTGCTGAGGAAAGAAAGGTAGGGGATAAGGGAAACATAATATTGAAAAAAGGGACAAAATAATATAGAGGTAAGTAAACAGGTAGGCTCTTCGACTTCAACTAGTCAATACTCTAGTACCAATTAAGTCACGAATAATGTACAAGGTTGCATACTACCCATTATATTGCCACCATATAATGTGTTAAGTTAACTTATGAATGAACCCATCTAACTCACACAATGGGACCTACACTTATTTGTGGGTCAGTGACGTCTACTGAGAGTCTCACACCCAACTCGTCTAGAGCTTCCGCATCTCTAACCTCCTGAGATTGTTTCCAAGGAAGCCAAGTCTTTAAATATCTGGACCTACTACCATGGATCCATCCCACCATCTCCTCCATTCTGTGAAGTTGGTTCATTTTGTTGAACCACATTTTCAAATCTGGCGGGGAGGAATCTCTCCATTTTGTTGGAATAAGTAATTTTGCTGTAGCAATCATATGTGTTATTAGGTCTGCTTTTGATGGCTTAAAGTTGGGGGCAGGGATCCACAACAGCACCAGCTCGGGAGATAAAGTTATATCTGTTGAGCATATAGAATTTATAGTCTTTTCGACATCTTTCCAAAACTGTTTAACTCTGGGACAAGACCACCATATATGAATCATAGATCCTACTCCTGTTTGGCATCTCCAACACTGATCCGTGGGGGAAAGTCCTATAGAGTGTAAATACTCAGGAGTTCTGTACCATCTAGTAATGGTTTTATATGAGTTTTCCTGATAGTGAATACAAGAAGAAGAACCCTGTGCATGGGATAGAATATATGCAGATTCCGTGTCTGAAAGGGTCTTGCCCAGGTCTCTCTCCCACTGATGTAGATAGTAAGGTTTGAGAATGTTAAGTTCTGTCAGTAGGTTATTATATGTAACCGAAAGTGATTTCTTTAAAATTGAGGGGAGGGCCGTGAAGTTTTCGAGCCATGTGGGTTCCAAAAACGTGTGACCTGATTCTTTCTCATATTTCTTGCATATGTTTTTTAAATCCCAGCTATGTATTAGGGTAGGAGGTCCTCTGTCCAGTTTATCATGTGCTTCTTCTAATGATAAAAAGCGATTGTTTTCTGTAAGCTCACCTATCCTTACATCCCCCCATGAATGCCACCAACTTTTGTCATCTCCTTCCATCTTATCCACCAGATAAGGAAGGACATTTAGTGGAGCTATTTTTGAGACCAACTTTCCCCTTAGTGAAGCTATCTTAGAGTTACAGTAACTCATCAACATACTCTTTGTCAGCGTGCACATTTCCCTGCAGAGAGAAAGTGGGGCCCCTGGAAGCCACATTAGGCCATGCCTATGTGTACCTAAGAGGATCCTCTCTATATCAAGAAAGGGTGCTTGCAACTTTTCATTCGCTAGGAGTGCCCATCTAGCCAAGTGGATAGCTTTATTATACAGAGCCATATCCGGTAACGATATACCCCCTTTGTGCTTCTTCTGGGAAAGAAGTGAGTAGGCCAATCTAGGCCTTTTAGATTTCCACAAAAATGAAGTGAAAATTCTTCTAATTTGCGTTAGAAAGGATGTGGGTATATGTATCGGGAGGGCTTGGAACAAATACAAAAGTTGGGGTAGGACGAACGTAGCCAACAGGTTTTTCCTACCAAACCATGACATGTAAGGTACCTTTAATGAAGAGATAAAGGATTTGGTTTTTGCAAGTAGCGGAGTGTAATTAATTTTGAATAGCAGATTCAAGTCTATCGGGATATTAACCCCCAGGAATTTGATTGCTGTTGTTGGCCATTTGAACAGTGATGAGCACTGGAGAGAGTCAAGAATCTTATTTGGGATATTAACCTGTAGTGCTTCCGACTTGGTGAAATTAATTTTAAAATTGGAGACTATGCTATATTGGTCAAATAAAGACATAACCGTGGGAAGGGCCTCTTCAGGATTAGAAATGATGATTAAAAGGTCATCTGCAAAGGCTGCAGTTCTATGATGGTATTGACCCAGAGAAACACCTTGAATTTTGTCTGACTGTCTAATTCTTAGGAGGAACATCTATAAGCATATAATAAAAAGGGTGGGCGAGAGGGGACAGCCTTGTCTAGTACCATTCCTGATGGGGAAGGCATCCGACAGGGTACCATTAACCAATACCTGTGCCATAGGACAGGAATATAATGAGAAAATAGCTGAGATAAATATAGGTGGGAAACCAAATTTTAATAAAGAGGCTCTCATGAAATCCCAGCTTACCCTGTCGAATGCCTTCTCCGCATCAGTTCCCAACAGCAGCAATGGTGTGTTCTTGACACGGGCATTATGAATCAAGTGGATCAGCGTCACAAATCTTAAAGGAACCTTGCCCCCGTCACATTAAACACCTGCAACATCCAGGGCACCTCATCTACCATCAGGACTGGTCCCTATACACTGAGAGTGCCCCAGAGGTCTCCTGTGCCAGCCTCTCCATCACTGCTGTACGCCTGCCCAGGGTCTTTAAAAAAACTGTGAGTAACCCAGAGCAACCCTTGTTTGCCTAAATAACCGTGGCCTCACCATCGCAATACCCTGCAGGGCGACGTACTGCATATTGAATGCAGCACTCTCTGTGACCTCACTCTATGTGACATTGGGTCACAGCACAGCATGCGGAGCAGGAGAGGTGAGTTGATATTATTATTTTTTGTCTGATCTGAGGTCTGATTGGGGTCTGATTAACATTGGGGGGTCTGATATGATGTCTGATTGGGGGTCTGAGCAGTGATCTAATTAACATTGGGGGTCTAATCTGAGGTCTTATTAACATTGGGGAGGTCTGATTGGGGGTCTGAGCAGTGATCTAATTAACATTGGGGGTCTGATCCGAGGTCTGTTTGGGGGTCTGAGTAACATTGGGAGACTGATCTGAGGACTGATTGGGGGTCAGAGCAGAGGTCTAATTAACATTGGGGGTCTGATATGAGCTTTGTTTGGTGGTCTGATTAACAATAGGGGTTTGATCTGAGGTTTGATTAAAATTGGGGGTCTGTTCTGAGGTCTGATTGGGGGTCTGAGCTTGGGTCTAATTAGCATTGGGGGTCTGATCTGAGCTTTGTTTGGGGGGTCTGATTAACAGTGTGGGTCTAAACTGAGGTCTGATTGAGAGTCTGAGCTGGGGTCTAATTAACATTAGGTTTCTGATTTGAGGTCTGTTTGGGGTCTGATTAACAGTGGGGGTCTGATCTGAGGTCTGATTACCATCAGGGGTCTAAATTAAGGTCTGATTAACATTGGGGGTCTGATCTGAGGTCTGATTAACACTGGAGTTCTGAGTTGACGTCTGAATAACATTGGGTGTATGATTCTCCATCTAATCTATGGCCTGATTAACATTGGGGGTCTGATTTGAGGTATAATGAAACGTATTTTATGCTTATTTTGCTCCTCTAAAAGCTAGGTGCGTCTTATAGAGCGAAAAATATGGTACTTAGTTTGAAATAAGACACGTGTTTTACCAGTTCAACATCTATCAGATCAATTTTTTATGATTAATTTCTAATTTATCATACCCCTCAATGCCATTTCTCATTAGATAAGCATTTAGCCCCTATTTGAATTGAATGCTGTCATAGTACTGTACATCTTTAGTAGGGTAGGGTATGCCATGGCTTCAATACTGTAAGACCTCGTGTGCATTTTTCATGGACACGTGCTAGCTGCATTTTTCAAGGACAGCATATATACCCATTGATTTTACACATCTGACCATGGGTCATTGGAAAACCACTGACACAACACAGATTGTTCTGCTAGTGTTTCACAAACCATTGGTAGGAGATTGCTCTTGAAATAAATTTTCAGCCTAGCAATGTCCGTGTCATATGGATGACACATGGAGGGCAAAAAAACAGTCACATGGACCAAACATGGATTCTTCATGGACATCTTCACGGTTGAAACACAGATTTTCCACGGACGTCAAACAGACATGGAAATGTGAACGAGGCCTGACTGTAAAGAGCCCTTTGCTATATTGATGCCTTAATCACCTTTCCTCCAAAACTTTGGGTTTGGGGTCTAGCCTTTGTGTATTTTGAGTAATATACTGCCCCCCTCATGCCCAGCTCTATGCATAAACATGAGATTTCTACAGCTATAGCTGGACCTCTTGCAATAGAAATGCCTACGGAGTGCCCTAATAAGCAGCCCCAGCCAGAGTGCTAACAAACCATGCCAACTTGAACAGGCCTGCCATAATTGGTGCCACAGAGCCCCTATGAACATTGCTAGGCAGAGAGTGACCACACAGTGCCAGCAAGAGAATGACGCCCACGCTTTCCAGTGTGCCATCATAAACAGTGCTATAGAGAAAGTGTTCCTTTATGTTATCCTTTAGTGTTCCAAATTTTAAGGGGTTGTCTGAGGCTGAAAAAAAAAATGGAGATGGCTGGGCATGGTCTGTGTGTGCAGTGGCCGGGTTTAGGGTGACCACAATACTATGCTGGGTTCCCAGGACACCGTTGAGGTGTTGCCACATGTTGCTGCTCTCTAGAAGGAATGGTAAGGCATGGTGCACCCCAATAGGAGATACATCCAGAGAGTCAGGGTCTGCAGTAAACCAGTATGCTTCTTTACTGGAGAAACTCAAGTGCAAAGCAATACAGACAATCCACTGAGCTGGCTTCTCCAGTTTCCTCCCTAGCAGAAGAAGGTTCTGGGCTGAGGAAAGGCCTGAACTAGCTGTTGGTCCAGGGTCCGTGGCTCATACGTCTGGCTTAAGCTCTGGTCAACGGGCTGGTAACCCAGGGTCTGTGGCTCAGCATCCCCAGCTCAGCGTCTTCTTCTTGTCACTCATGCAATCTGACATAGTCCTTCCTACTAAGTACTAGCAATCGCACATCTATCCAGGTGAGAGAATATCTGGAACATGATGACCATGAGACCAGCGTCATCTTTACTAGCCCAACATTGATGCCAGGATGACCCTCTGATGCCAGGTGAGAACCCTCTGGTTCTCACCTTCCCTCATTTTTTGCACTTATTGAGACTTTTTTTTTACAGGTCTTCAAACATTTTTGTTAATCTACATACAGTATATAAAAAGTAGACTATATATGTAAACAGCAGTAGTTACGTTGTACTAACCCTAAGTTACAACCTGTGTTATAGCCCAGACCTTCAGAAGACTGGTTATTGGACTATGGTTATCTCTGTTTTCCTTTACAACTCATAGTGTCCCTTTAATGATATTTCTGCTAAAAAGTGAAACCAAGAAGAAAAAGAGAAGTGAAAAATGTCTCAGTTTCTTTGTGTGCAACCAGGGTCACCCATAATATGAAACAGGTCAGGGCTCCAAGCTACCCGAGACTTCCATCCCTCGCCTTATAACCCAGTTGAGTACATTTGAAGGGCACCTTGGAGAGGAGCCAATAACATGATCTTTATGCAGGACAATTCTAGGTCTCCTTGGGGGGTAGATGGGATATAATATGATCTGTATGCACCCTACTTAAAGTGTTTGCAGTGACCAGTGGGTGGTCATTGAGGGTGAACACTTTTTAAGAATATTTTTGGCCTCGGTTCCTGACAGCAGCACCACTGTTGTGATGGCAGCCCCATCTACAACTGCACGTTACACCTGGATAGCTATCAGGGCAGTACAGATGTTACTCCCATCCGAGAGGCCCAGACTAATGGGTATAAAAACTGAGCCTGGTAGCCTGTTCTCTGAAACCCACCTCCCAAGAGTTATTTCATGGGGCTCTGTGTTACTGAATGGGTTCCATTTAATGTACATGGGGCCCTCTAATTTCATAGGATCTAGTTAATCTTTCTCTCTTTAGGGACCAAAGATCATAAAGATCAATTATTAAAGTTGTATTGCAGCACTAAAAAGCTTTCTCACAGGCTGCATGTGTCGTTAAAAAATAAATGATCATATATTCACCTAAGTGATTCCCCCGCTGCTGTCATTCTGATGGGACCGGGGTCCCCACTGTGCCCGAGTTCCTACTCCTGTCTCGACATGGCAGGACATAGCTCTGAATTCTGCACAGATTCTCACTGGTTGCAGCAATGACCCATCTCAGCCGGTGACTGTCTGAGCGGCAATCCCAGCCATCTCCTGCTGGGTTGAGGAAGGAGCAGGAACCCCAGCATCATCAGATCCACAGCAGCGAGGCACGGTGGGGGGAGTAGTTCTGTTATTTTACCAGCATGTGCAGACTGTGGTGTCCGCTCAGAAGCTTAGTAGACACTGTAGCCAAACATGTCTGCTATTTTACACAGCAGATATCTGGAGGTATTACCCAGATGCTGTGCTCAATAGTGACTACTGCATCTAAATGATAAACCCCTAGGTATGATGTGGCAGCCTGAGTCCCTCTGAAGAATCCGAGGCCTGCCACAGCAATGTTCCTATGGAGCCCTGACTGTCCCATAGACACAAATGGGGTGGCTGCATGCATTCCTGACCGTCTGTTTAATTAATATTTAGGGGGCTGCACAGGGTACAGGGTCCATGTTCTCATGATTGGTGGGTACCCCAGCAGTAGGACCCCGAGCAATCTAATAATTATACCCTATCATGTGGATAGGGTGGCCAGATGTCAGGTTTTAGGCCGGACAGACCGGTTTCCTGGCATCATGTCCTCCGTCTGTTGCAGGGTCTGGACGGATGCTGGGGTGCCATCCTTTTCCATGGCTCCATGCCCAGACAACAGCATCACAGCTACAAACTGATTGACTGAGGCGTCTCTCATCCCCAGTCAGTCACTGGAACCGGCCAACATGTGAGGGCGAGAGAAGCACTCCGGACCCCGTTCAGCTTACCTTAAGGTCTTCCTGTCCCCTTTCTTTTGCCGGCATCATCCGTCTGTGACCATCCTACTTGTGGATAAGGGATAACTTCACATAACCAGAATACCCCTTTAATTCACCATGGTGGTATCAATATGCCTTTACTCTAGTGGTAACAGTGACCATTCTGTAACTACAGGTAACACTCGAAAAATTTGAATATCGTGCAAAAGTCCATTTATTTCAGTAATACAAATTAAAAGGAATTGCATTAATGCAGCTTAAAATTAGAATATTGTGAAAAGGTTCAATATTCTAGGCTCAAAGTGTCACACTCTAGTCAGCGAATTAATCCATACCCCCTGAGCAAAGGGGGCCTCAAATGTGTGACTTTGGGGTTTCATAAGCTGTAAGTCAAAATCATCCAAATTATAACAAATAAAGGCTTGAAATATCTCGCTTTGCATGTAATGAGTCTCATATATTAGTTTCACCTTTTAAGTTGTATTACTGAAATAAATGAACTTTACACAATATTCAAATTTTTCGAGTTTCACCGGTATATCTGATCACCCTGTGAAGCTGGCTATAGACTTTAGATAGCTGTCCGCTGGCAGACATTCCTCCTCCTAACCACCCCAAACACATGCACGCTCAGCTAAGCATGCATGTCTTGGGGGCAGGTAAGCTGCTGTTTGACAACCCCTATATGTCCCCCAAAATGCCTGGGCCCCTCACACAGGTTATACTTACCTGGCACCCACGTCGCTCCTGATCCCACACGGCCGCCACTTCATCTCCCCATCGCGGATGAAAACATCCAGTGACTGGGGAAGCAGCTACGGAGGCTCGTCCCCGTTGCGGTCTGCTATTGGCTGCTACCCCCGTCCCCGGAAGTTTTCATCCGCGCGACGGGGAGATGCAGTGGCGGCCGCTCGGGCTTTAAAAGCGGGTGCCTGAGAGTGAGGTAAGTATAATCTGTGTGAGGGGCCTGGGCATTTTGGGGGGCATTATAGGGGTTGGATAACCCCTTTAAGAGAGATAGAAGTGTCAAACAGCAGCTTACCTGCCCCCAAGACATGCATGCTTAGCTGAGCTGAGCGTGCATGTGTTTGGGGTGGTTAGGAGGAGGAAATATCCAGTCGTCGTCCCCCCCCCCCGACATCTTCTGTTGGGGGAGATTCAGGACACCATCAAAACATATTAGAAGTGTGTGGCCTCCTGACAGGTCACCCATCAATCTTCCGCTATTGCATATTATATTATAATTCTAATGTCCAAAATGAATCCCTTCCTTGAGTTTGAGCTCAAAGCAATCTGATATTATGCGCAGCGGTGAGAGCAGAGCGGTGAAGTGTGAGGTCTTGTAACAACAAGATTTCCTTCTTCCCTTTGTTGAAATCTACACCTAACCTCGGGGCCTCTTCTTTATACATGTGTATTGTGTTACATTGCTTTCTTTACCGCTTTTACCTGTTCCATTCTTATACACAAAGTAGCAGTTAGAGGGATTTTCCAACAATATTTGATCTTGATAGTTTGGCATGTGTCTTGTAGCCTGCAGCCTACAGAATACATCATTTACGTGTAAGAAGTTGTCCTTTTTTTACCTTTGGTTATATTTAACCATTAGGAGCTTTTAGTAGAGGCTGGTAATGAAGATTATGGCCACTTATAATGTGTCCGGTTTATTGTTCCTTATTGATGGAGTGGGACATTCTCTATCGCTCATGGGTTTCTGAATGTCCCCCACCTTCAGGGCTCATGCACACGGCCGTAGTTTTGTTCCGCATCAGAGGCGCATTTTTTGATCGGATGCTGATCGGATGCTGAATGGATATTCATCTCAATGGGGCCACAGAAGATGCGGACAGCAATGGGGCCACAGAAGATGCGGCCTGCATCCGTAAGTCTGTTCAATGGGCCTGCAAAAAAATAGAACATATCCTATTCTTGTCCGTTTTGCAGACAAGGATAGGACATCTCTGAAAGAGGAAAAAATGGCGACAGGCTCTTGTCTTGTATCTGCATTCTGCGGATTGCAAAAACGGATATGGTCGTGTGCAGGAGCCCTTACTTTGTACCTTGTTCCGTCCCATGTGATGTACAGAGATTAAGGCCTCATGCACACGGCTGTAGTTTCGGTGTGCATCCAATCCACAAGAATAGGCATTTGTAATATATTGCAGGGCTTGCAGAAGGGGAAAATTCAAGGTGCACACAGCCGGAATCCATGTTTTGTGGAGCCGCAATTTGCGGACTACAAAATAAATCAGATACGGTCATGTGCATGAGGCCTAATGCTGAATTAGCCTATTGGCAATGAGGGATTCATTAAAGCTACCATATATTTGATTAAAATGTTGCTAAAAATAGGATTTGTTAGCAACAAATTCTGCCCCGGTCCAGATTGAACCGAGGACTGTTACTTGAAACTTATGGGCCCCAATGCAAAATCTATAACAGTGTCCTCCATCTACCATGTGCAGTTAATAAAAACGGCATCATTTGGACCTCTCTCGGTACCAGTGACCAGTTGTGACTGCTGCTTCTAAACCCGCTGTTGTCGTGCCCTTAGTTGATCCTACAGATGTAACAAACATTAATTTGCCTCTACAAGTTAGGGCTCATTCACATCTCATCTGCTTTCCATTCTTCTGATGCATCAGAAGAGAAAAATGAAAAATAACTGATGTCTGACGGAACTGACACATACTAGGCTAGGTTCACATATGCGTTATGAACTCCAGTGTAGTACTCTAGACCTGGGGAACTACAATTTAGTATTTAGTTTGTATTATTTATATTATTGTGTTATGTATTTTTCATGTAATGGCCGTTACTTCCAGTAAAGATAAGGTTTAACAATGAATAAGACTAACCACACTGTTCCTCCTCTCTTGGTATGAGTAGGCTGGTCCTGCTTCCTGCCATGAGGGGGAGTTCTTGTTGAGCTTCAGAGTGGAGAGGAAGCACACATCTGAGCTCCTGCTCCTGTTACAGATTCTCTAGAGCAGTGGTGGTGAATAGAGATGAGCGAATTTCATATTTTGAAAAAGCAGTATCACGTTATGGATTCCGTTACATGGACCATAACACAATTCTATTCCATCATAATAGATCCATCCCGTTTCCGTTATGCAGGGAAGTCCATAATGCAATTATACTTTTACCACCAAATAAAGCGTGAACGAATTTTATAACATGATATTTTCTCATCTCTAGTGGCGAACCTATAGCACCCGGACCCTGGTAAAAGTCTATGGTGTACCAATATGACTTAGACTTCTCCTGCCATTCATCTGCACAGGGCACGCTATGAACAGCACAGGCAGCTGTCACACCTTGCCCTGTGAATGTGCGGAGGTCTGTCAGACTGGCACATGTCTGACTTCTCTGTTTGTTTTGGTTTCGGTTTGAGCTGGATCCACCTTCCCTCAGGTGTACTGGGTTTGATTGTTAGTGAGGCTATTTATCCCTCCTTCCCCCAGTGGCCTGTGCAGGTTATAGTTCTTTCCTGTGAGCTCTGGATGTGTGGTGGATCGTCTGATCCAGCTCTGCTCAAGATAAGTCCTCTCCATGATTTCCCAGTGTGTATTTTACCTAGGCCTCTAGGGAGACGCTTGCTTCCTCCGGGTTTTCCCTACAGCTTAGGGTTTACCCAGGGTGTATAGGTTTAGGCACGAGGGCATGTGCATATCCACCATTAGGGTATGCACATGGGTACAGCAGTTCAAGTAAAACTTTTGGGGATCGCTAGGAGGTGACCCTTTTCTCCCTAGCTTTTGGGCCTAGTCATTTGTTCTGTTTGTTTTCCTGTGTTTGGTTATTTCCCCGCTTACCTACCTATCGTGATATTATAACCCTCCTATAAACTGTCATTTCCCTGCTGTTTGCAAAATGGAGGCTATGGATGCTTTGGTTGATCGCATACAGGGATTGTCGCTGGAGGTTGCGGACCTCCGCAGTTCGGTTGTACGGTGTCAGAATGCTCTGGCGTCTGGTGCAGTTGGAGGAAATCAGGTGTGCTTAGAGCCTAAAGTCGCTCTCCCAGATAGGTTCTCAGCAGGTGGTGATGACTTTATTCGGTTCAGGGAGTCCTGCAGGTTGTATTTTCATCTGTGGCCGATTTCATCTGGTGACGAGAATCAGAGTGAGGATCATTATATCTCTGCTCAAAGGGGACACACAGTCCTGGGCTTTTTCTCTGCCGACCGGTTCACCATCCCTCCGGTCGGTGGATGAATTTTTCAGAGCTTTGGGCTTGATTTATGATGACCCAGACTGGGTCTCTATGGCTGAATCTAAGTTGCGCAGTTTGTTACAGAGTGAACGCACTGCGGAGTCATATTGTGCAGAATTTAGAAGATGGGCAACTGCCGCGGGGTGGAATGATCCTGCACTCCAGAGTCAGTTTTGTCAGGGGCTATCTGAGAGGTTGAAAGATGCCTTTGCTTTTCATGATTATCCCGATTCATTGGAGATGGCCATGTCTTTGGCAGTGCGGCTTGATAGATGTCTTAGAGAGAGGTATAAGATTCCTCACGAGCCGGGGGTCCTGTCTGAAAGTGGATCCGTCCCACCTATTCCCCAGGGTAATATGACATTTGAATCTGGGGCAGGAGAGGAGCCTATGCAGTTGGGCCAGGTTTCCTTTCGCTCAGATGATAGGGATTTTAGGAAGCTGAATAAGCTATGTTACTGTGGAAAAGAAGGTCATTTTGTTTATGCGTGTCCTTTTGTTAAACACTACAGAGGTATTCACATAAAGAGAGAAAAAAACGTCCCTGACTCTTGGTAGTGTAAATGGGGAGTCTGAGCAAGCTAATAGGCATTCGCCCTGCAATACCCGTTTCCTCCTGCCTGCCATGGTGGCGCTAGACTCAGGAAATTTTGATTTTGAGGTATTTGTTGACAGTGGTGCGGGGGTAAACCTTATTGATTTTCAGTTCCTCCAAAATCTTGGTTTTAGAACTAGCACATTAGATAAAGAGATACCAGTGTTTTCTATTGATTCCTCCCCTCTCTCTCAAAAGAGTCTTACTCATATCGTTCATGACATTCAGTTGAGAGTGGGTGATTCACATGTTGAGTCCATTTCTTGTTCTGTTATGAAGGGCTTGCCTGCTCTGGTGGTTTGCCTGCTTAACATGGTTGACAAAGCAGAACCCTGGAGTGAATTTTGTACGGACAACTGTCTTTGTGCTTCTATCTCAGGGGTGTCAACTACGGTCCTACCTCAGTTTCTCTCTGATTTTGCAGATGTATTCTTGGAGGGTGGAGCTCAGGAGTTGCCCCCCCCCCCCATCGAGAATATGATTGTCCGGTCGGTCTCTTCCTCCCTGGAGCTAAACTGCCAAAATCTCGGCTATACAACCTTTCCTAACCCGAAAGAGAAGCTATGTGGAAGTATATTGCCGAGAGTTTGGCAAAGGGACATATAAGGCCATCTAAGTCCCCTGTGGCTGCCGGTTTCTTTTTCGTAAAAAAGAAAGATGGATCACTTAGACCGTGTTTAGATTTCCGGGAATTGAATCTCATTACCGTCCGTGATCCGTATCCCCTCCCTTTAATTTCTGATCTATTTGATTAAATTGTTGGAGCCAAGGTGTTCTCCAAGTTGGTTTTAAAAAGGAGTTTATAAACTGATCAGAATTAAGGAAGGAGATGAGTGGAAAACGGCCTTCAATACACCTGAAGGTCATTTCGAGAATCTTGTAATGCCCTTTGGTTTAACTAATGCACCAGCGGTCTTTCAGCGATTTATCAATTATATTTTCCATCATTTAGTGGGAAGGTTCATTGTTGTTTACTTTGATGACATACTAATTTACTCACTCGATTTGGAGACCCATCAGGATCACGTGAGACAGGTGTTGTTGATCCTTCAGGAGAACAATTTGTATGCAAAATTGGAAAAATGTGTATTTGCTGTCCAGGAGCTACCGTTTGGGATACCTGCTTTCTGACTGGTTTTCGTATGGACCCTGAAAAGGTCCGGGCGGTACTGGAATGGGACCAGCCTGAGAATCAGAAAGCTCTGATGCGGATTTTGGGTTTTACCAATTACTACAGAAAATTCATCTTCAATTATTCCACCATTGTAAAACCTTTGACAGATATGACTAAAAAAGGCGCCGACTTCTCTGTCTGGTCGGATGAGGCATTACATGCCTTTTCTGCTATTAAGAAATGTTTTGCATCTGCTCCCATTCTGATGCAACCTGATGTGTCTCAACTGTTCGTTGTGGAAGTTGATGCATCAGAAGTGGGGGTCGGAGCAGTTCTGTTGCAGGGTCCATCCCCTAGCAAATGGCGTCCGTGTGCTTTTTTCTCCAAGAAACTCTTGGCCGCTGAAAGAAATTATGATGTAGGAGATAGAGAATTACTGGCCATTAAATTGGCCTTTGAGGCATCATTGGTTAGAAGGGGCTACTCATCCTATTACGGAATATACTGACCACAAGAATTTGGCTTACCTCTGCAGTCTGCTAAGTGCCTGAATCCTAGACAGGCTAGATGGTCACTGTTTTTTATTAGGTTCAATTTTGTGGTCACCTTTCACCCTGGGGTTAAAAACATCAAGGCAGATGCGTTGTCAAATAGTTTTCCTGGGGGGAGTGATTTGGAGGATCCTGCTCCGATTTTGGCTGATGGGGTGGTGGTTCTAGGACTGGATCTTCTGGGATGCCAGAAAAGGAGAGATTCTCTTCCGCCTTGTCATCTATCTGGCGGAAGATCCGAGTTAATTTGGAAAAGATGGGTGAAATATATAAACGGATGGCTGACAGGAGACGTATGACTGGTCCGGACCTGTGTGTGGGTGATTCGGTGTGGTTATCCACTAAAAACATTAAGCTGAAGGTACCATCTTGGAAATTGGGTCCAAGATTTATTGGCCCTTACAAAATCTCTGCTATTGTCAACCCGGTGGCGTTTAATCTGGATCTTCCGCAGACCTGGAATAATAAACCATAATGTGTTTCACAGGTCTTTATTTTTGGAACCATCTCCATTGCCACCTCCCCCTGTCCTGGTGGATGGCAATTAGGAGTTTGAGATCTCTAGGATTCTCGACTCACGTGTTCTTCGGGGTTCCCTTCAGTACCTGGTTCACTGGAAGGGATACGGCCCCAAGGAAAAAAAGTTGGTTTCCGGCTACTGATGTTAGTGCTAGCCGCCTGGTGAGGGCCCTTCACAGAGCACACCCAGGTAAAGTTGGTCCGGGGTGTCCGGAGGTCACCCGTAGAAGGGGGGCTACTGTCACACCTTGCCCTGTGAATGTGCAGAGGTCTGTCAGACTGGCTGCATATGTCTAACTTCTCTGCTTGTTTTGTTTTGGGTTTGAGTTGGATCCACCTTCCCTCAGGTGTACTGGGTTTGATTGTTAGTGAGGCTATTTATCCCTCCTTCCCCCAGTGGCCTGTGCGGGTTATAGTTCTTTCCTGTGAGCTCTGGATGTGTGGTGGATCGTCTGATTCAGCTCTGCTCAAGATAAGTCCTCTCCGTGATTTCCCAGTATGTCTTTTACCAAGGCCTCTAGGGAAACGCTTGCTTCCTCTGGGTTTGAAGAAGCAGGTTGCCTCTTCCCTTTTCCCTACAGCTTAGGGTTTGCCCAGGGTGTATAGGTTTAGGCACGAGGGCATGTGCATATCCACCATTAGATTGATGGGTACAGCAGTTCAGGAAAAACTTTTGGGGATCGCTAGGAGGTGACCCTTTTCTCCCTAGCTTTTGGGCCTAGTGATTTGTTCTGTTTGTTTTCCTGTGTTTGGTTATTTCCCCGCTTACCTACCTATCGTGACAGCAGCGCACTGAATGTAGGGAGGCTATTATAGCTAAATGATAAAGTATATGGAAGATATACTATATTGGTATTCAGGTTAAATTGCCGTGTTGGCACTTTGCGATACTGTAGATAAGTGGGTTTTGGGTTGCAGTTTGGGCACTCGTCTCTAAAAGGTTCATCATCACTGCTCTAGGGAGAACTACTTAAAGGGCATCTGTCAGCAGATTTGTATCTATGACACTGGCTGAGCTGTTACATGTGCGCTTGACAGCTGAAGGCATCTGTATTGGCCGCATGTTCATATGTGCCCTCATTGCTGAGAAAAATTATGTTTTAATACATGCAAATAAGCCTCTAGGAGCAACGGGGGCGTTGTCATTACACCTACAGGCTCTTTTCTTTTGGCACCTGCTGCGCCCTCAGCACCAGAATGACAGAATCGGGAAGTGAAAACGTCATCACACCTAGCCCTGTCAATCAAAGTGCAGAGGGCATAGCAGTTGCAGAGAACAGAGCCTCTAGGTGTAATGTCAACGCCCCATTGCTCCTAGTGGCTAATTTACATATATTAAAACATTTCTCAGCAATGCGGGCACATATGAACATGGGACCAACACAGATACCTTCAGCTGCCAAGTGCACATGTAACCGGTCAGCCAGTGTCATAGGGACAAATCTGCTGACAGATGCCCTTTAAACAAGCCTCAAGTGAATCCCTGAGAAGACAGACAGCAAAGTTAACTGCTATATCCAGTAGCTACAGACACTGCTGTCAGGTGAGGGACTACAGCTAAAACACCCATCACTAGATTACCACTAGCCAGTACTACAAAGTGCTAAACTGCATTAATCTGTGGGAACGCCGCACCCCCGTCTGGCCCGATCATGTGATTTGATCCGGTCAAGTGGGTCGGCATCATACACGGCGCATGCGCACTGACCGGCGATTCTCCCCTTCCTCTCATTTAAATACAGCGCGCCTATGCACACATGCCAGGCGTGCACCTGTGATGGACGATATGGTGAACCTCCATGCCGTCACTTCTGGATACCCTGCGATACCACTCCAGTAGTTATGTGAGTACCGGCTCTCACCCATCACTATGTGGGCAGTATGGGCACTTAGACTCATATAGTCTTTTATACTGTTTCTGTCTATGTGTCTTTATAGGTATACCATCCCACATGCCTCATTCTGTCAACGGTCTACTTTGGTTTGGAGGGATTTCCTTGAGTAATACCCCCATATACTTGCTATATTGTAATACCTCTATACAGTTGCAATAGGTAGACTGACAGGAGCCATAATACTGTACAGTCCCGTGTCCCCTGATGATTTATGGGGCTTTAGGCTTAAGAAAGCGGACCAAAGATATGTTAAACCAATGAAACGCGTTGGGACACGCTTACATATCATTAGACACGCAATTCATTTGCGCTTATCTACCCTTCACTTTATTGATTTTTGCGGTACACGCAATTTAATACGACTTTGCACCTCCACCTGCCTTGATACTTAGGACTCTGCCCCTGGTCACCCTGTGATAGGGTCACATAGGGACTCCTTATGAAGGCAAGGTTCCGGACGGGGCCACCCCTTGCGGGGCACGGACCCCGTGTTAGGTCACTAGGGCCGGATAGGTCAAGCAGGGTGGTACTAGGGTGAGTTTCTCTGCTGAGGCTACTCTAATACCAGGTCTTATCGACACTTCGGATATCCTCCTCCCTGTGGACATCTGATGAATGACCGACCTGCTGCACGTGACAACCTCCTGTACTAACCAACCAAACGTGGTTAACAAGTGAGGCCTCCTTAAGAACTGGTAAGACCTTTCCATTTCTTATCAGTTTGATCCCAATACTACATCTTGGGATCCAGATTTTAGGGATCTTACGGTCCTTCCACCATAGGCCCTTGCGACACCCCTCCATAGGCCTAGGGAGGACGACACCTGTTTTGGTGCGCAACGCAACATACGCAGCACACCAACCCAGGGTTTATATCTGTCTTTTTGTATGTTTTTTGTTTGTAAGGGGTCTTTTATTCCCTACCTAGGGAGAATAGACACATTAAAAGCTAAGTTTTTAATTGTTACTGCTCCCCTTCTCTACTTGTACTAAACTGCATTCATCCAATCTGCCTCCATATCCTCACTGGCGCCGGAGGACTGCACTTGGAAATTGCTGCTGGTGGATATATTTGAAGTTCTACATTGCACTTAGTAAATGAGACTTATGAGTTTACTTCTGGCTTCATTCTTCAATATTGCATTTCTACTGCACCGCACTGTGACACAACATTTAATCAGGGCTACTACCAGGGGTGTATCTTTCACAAGGCAAACAAGGCATTTGCCTAGGGCGGCACTTGAAAAGGGGGCGGGAAAATGCCTTGTTTGCTTAGTGATAGTTACACAATATGCTAAATATATTTTTTGCCCCTTGTCCGATCCTTCATTATGCGAGCGGCAGCGCCGGCGCCGCATAGTGAAGGAGTTGAAAAACTTACTTCCTCCCCCTCCTGACTTCCTCCCGACCTCCCCTGCCTTTTGCGTCCTCACGTTGCCGTCGTGACGTCACATGGAGGTGGAGTCACGGGCCGGCAACGCTAGGGTGAGCCTTATCTCCTCCAAGTGCAGAACAGATCCTACACACGGTCACCGTGAACACTGAGGCCAGGCCCCGGCCACCAGTTCACTGAACCCTGAGCCTGCTGTCTTTAAAAACTGTAAGTACTTAAATTACAGTAATTCACAAAAAATCAATTACTTCGTTGTTTTATGGGGTAAGGGGGTTGGGACCCGTTGGGTGGTTAGAGGGGGGAGAATTAGGGAGGGATTAATGCTGTACTAACTCGCTGCACATTGTTTTTTAACAAGGAAGGGGTGGGTCAAATTTATATTAGGGGGGTGCCCGAGTTTAGTCTCGCCTAGGGCAGCACAAAAGCAAGATACACCACTGGCTACTACCACTCCCATCCTCTGCACCAGCTCCTCAGGGACTAGCTGCACCCTCAATGCAGGTGTAGATCTTCAATATCAGATCGGCGGGGGTCTGGCAGCCGGTACCCCTGCCAATCAGGTTGGAGAGCACCCGACAGTTTAGGGAGGGTGATGAGGGACTGGTGGTGCTCCCCCCCCCCCTTTTTTCCCCTTCCTAGGTTATAGTCAGGCCTCCTGCTCTTCTGGTGGTAGGTTTGGGTAGGGCAGGGTTAATGGTGCTGGGAAGGAGTGTGAGGGGTTAATGGAGGGTGGTATGGCCAGTAAGCAGGAAGGGGAGGTGGTTGTAGTTAGGGGTATATATACGCCCCCTTCTGCCCCTGCCTCTTCCTCTTTTCCGGAGAAGGCAAGCTGGTGAGTTCTTGCTTGCTGCCTGTCCCCACAAGAGATGGCTGCTGGAGACGCTCAGTTGCGGGCTGCTCTCCTTGCACGGTTCAGTTCGTTTCTGAGCGGCCTGAGTACTCCCGCTTCCTCTCCCCCTCCTGCGCCTGGTTTGACTGGTGCGGTGGGTTCACCGCAGGTGGCTGACTCCTCCCCTATTGCCCCGTCTGTCTTCCCTGCCGGGCGGCGTTCCGCCCGTACTCACCGGCCCCCGGTGCGGCTCGGTCACTCGCCGCCTCCCTTCCTGGGTCCCGCTCCGGCTCCGGTTGCGCCGCGCAGGCGCGCTGCTTCTGTGCGGCGGCCGGCGGTGGTTTCGCGCCGGCCGGAGTTGGCTCCGCCCCTTCCGCTTCCGCCTCATGTGCTTCAGACCCGGCGTGCGGCGGTGTGCGGAGCGGGATTGTTTAGTGGCATGGGGTCCCATCATAGTACTCAGGAGGACGGGAAGCATTCCTTGACCCCTCCGGACTCACAGCAGGCCCCTCTCCCCCCTCCTCCCCCTCCTGTTATATATGGGCAGTTGGATGGCTTGGTGCTTTCGCCTGGGAGTATGGGGGCAGTTACACAGTTGCCTGTACCTTCCCATCCTGCTGGGGGGGTTGTGCCTATGGTGCCCCCGCCCCAGTTGCCACCTTCCCTCCCACAGGCCCAGCCACTTGCGGTCCCTTCTTCCTCTGGTCACTCACGCAGGCGCAGGGAGGTGTCACTGTCCCCCTCCTCATCGGTTGATGGCAGGAGCAGGGGCCGTCGGGGCCGCCGTAGTCGTCGTCCGCGGCGCGGTTCCCGGTCATCTAGGCACAGTAGGCGGTCCAGATCCTCTCGTTGGCGCTCCCCGTCGTCCTCAGACGGGTCGTCGGGCGGTTCAGGGGAGTCTGTCCGGACACCGCGTTCCCGGCGTGACAGGCCGGTCCAGGTGGAGCTGTCCAGGGCGTCCAGCCTGGTGGATTTGGCGGTGCACAGGAATGACGTGCCTGTACCTGCGTTGGCAGCGCCGATACCTTCCCCTGCTGGTGAGTACCAATATGCTGGGGCGTGGGGGGCTGGTGGGTCCTCTGCGGGTTTAGAAGTGTTATTGAAATCTTTATTGGACAAATTGCCGGCTTTGTTGCCCCCGTCAGCACCGGTGGGGGTCGTGCCAGAGTTGGTCGCTGCGGCTGCCACGGGGTCCGATGTGAAGGAGGCCTCGAGCGTATCTGGTCGGGCCCCTCCGGTGCTGGCGGGTGTGCACAAGGATTCCTTTTTCTGTGGGGTTAGCCCTTTGGGTTCGCATTTAGAGGAGGCAGTGCGGGAGAAGATTTGGTCCAATCAGTATGTGGACATTTGGTCGCTGGTTTCAGTTGACCAGCACACTGTGGATAGGGAGAAGCGTTTCTTGGATAAGCCTTATGATAGGAGGGTGAAGGTGTCCAGGACTATGAACAATTGGTTGCAGGCGTTTGCGGTTTTGGGGTGCGTTATGGGGCAGCGGCACCCGGAGCGCTGTGCGGAGTTGTTCATCTATTTGGATACTATCTATAGTGCGTATAAGGCTCATGGGGGTAGCGCGTGGTGGAGGTATGATGAGGAGTTCAGGAGGCGTTTGGCGCTTCAGCCGGAGCTGGGTTGGGGAGTGAAGGCCACGGATGTGTGGCTTCGTTTGATGGTGTCGCAGCGCCCGCCGTCCTTTCCAGGGGCGGCCGCTGGAGCCGGGGCCTCGGCAGCCCAGGGGCCAGTGGCCGTTAGACGACCGGGCGCGTGCTGGTTGTTCAATGAAGGTTTCTGCAAATATGCCGGCTTGTGTAAGTACAAGCACGAATGCTCGGCCTGTGGCGGCCCGCATGCGGCAGGGAGGTGTTCCAGATCCCAGGTTAGGCCCGGTAGAACCCCCGCAGCTTTTGAGCCCAAGGACGCCGGTCAACGTGGTAGAGATGGCGCCGTGGTTAAGCAGGTATCCCAATAGGGAGGCTGCTGTGACCCTGTTTGAAGGTTTTTCGGATGGGTTTTTTATTCCGTTTGTTCTTAGTCGGTTTCCGGTTTACGCTGATAACCTTAAATCTGTCAGGGAGCACCCGGGGGTCCTGGAGGCTAAGTTACAGAAGGAGGTTTCGGCGGGTAGGATGGCTGGCCCCTTCGTGGACCTGCCTTTTTCCAATTTGAGGGTTTCGCCGTGGGGTGTGGTCCCCAAGAAGGAGGCGGGAAAATTCCGCCTTATCCATCATCTGTCTTATCCTCGTGGTGTGTCTGTGAATGATGCTATCCTTCCTGAGGAGGCCTCTGTTACATATGTGTCTTTTGATAGGGCAGTGGCGTTGGTGCGTAAGGCGGGGCGTGGCGCCCTTATGGCGAAATCTGATATTGAGTCTGCGTTTAGGTTGCTGCCCATCCACCCTGATTGTTTTCATTTGCTGGGGGGTTGTTTCGAGGGCCGTTTTTATTATGATATGTGTTTACCTATGGGGTGCTCCATCTCGTGCCATTACTTCGAAATGTTCAGCTCATTCTTGGAGTGGGTTGTTCGGGTTGAGTCTGGGTTGTCGTCTGTGATTCACTATCTTGACGACTTCCTTTTTGTGGGTTCGCAGGAAAGCGACGGCTGTCGATTCTTGCTGTCCACGTTTTTGGGGTTAATGGCTCGCTTTGGTGTCCCTATTTCGGTTGAGAAGACGGAGGGCCCGGTTACTTGTCTTTCCTTTTTGGGGATCGAGATTGATTCGGTTGCGATGGTTTTTCGGCTTCCCAGGGACAAGTTGTGTACCTTGGCGGGGTTGATTGAGGGTTTCTTGGCGGTGCGTAAGGTTACCTTGCGGCAGCTCCAGTCCCTTTTGGGTTTGCTTTGTTTCGCGTGTCGGGTCATGCCTATGGGTCGGGTTTTTTCGCGTCGCCTTTCTTTGGCGACGCGTGGAGGCCGGGCCCCCCGGCATCGTATTCGGCTTACGAGCTCGATGAAGGCGGACCTGAGGGTGTGGAGTTCCTTTTTGGGTGCCTATAACGGGCGTACTTGCTTTATTGCTGAGGTGGTTTCAAATTCGGAATTGGAGTTGTGGTCTGATGCGGCTGGCTCTTGTGGCTTTGGTACGATACTGGGTACGGAGTGGTGTGCGGCCTCCTGGCCTGAGGAGTGGCGTGCCTTGGGGTTGGTTAGGAATCTGACGCTGTTGGAACTGTTCCCTATAGTGGTGGCGGTGGAGATTTGGGGTGACCGTTTAGCGAACCGGCATGTTTGCTTTTGGTCGGATAATCTAGGGACTGTTCAATGTATTAATTGTTTGTCGTCCTCGTCCCTCCCGGTGTTGGCGTTGCTGCGGCATTTGGTGCTCCGTTGTTTGGAGCGCAACATTTACTTCCGGGCCAGGCATGTTCCGGGAGTTGATAATCGTGTCGCTGATGCTCTTTCTCGCTTAAATTGGCAGGTGTTTCGGGAACTTCTTCCGGAGGCGGAATCGGATGGGCGGGAGTGCCCTCAGTTCCTGTGGCGGCTGGTGTCCAGCAGCTGATGTCACTCGTGAGTGCGTCGGTGTCACCGGCGACTTGGCAGGCACATGGTAAGGCCTGGGCTGACTGGTTGGCTGTGAGTGGGGCGAGGGATGTGGCTGAGAGGGATGATGTACGCTTGGAGGTGACAGTGGAATGGTTGTTGAGGATGAGGTCTCTGGGGGTGTCAGCCCCGGTTGCGCGGCGGCGTTTGGCTGGGGTGGCGTTTTTCTTTAAATTGTGTGGTTGGGCGGATGTGACGAAGGTTTTTGTGGTGAGGCAGGCCATGAAGGGTTGGCAGAGGGAGTATGTGGTGAGGGATAGTAGGCGGCCTATTTCTTTTGCGTTGCTTTGCAAGTTGGTTGAGTGTTGTGGGACGGTGTGCTCGTCTGCGTTTGAGGGTTCCATGGTGGCGGCTAGTTTTTGCCTCGCCTTCTTTGCGGCTCTGAGGGTGGGTGAACTGGTGGCTCCTTCGGGTGTTAGGCCTGGAGGTTTGGCGGCATCGGATGTGGTACTGGGTAACAATGCTCTCAGAGTCCGTATTCGGAAGTCGAAAACTGACCAGTTGGGTAAAGGGGCGTGGCTGCCGATATTGCCGGTTGCGGGGTTGGCTTGCCCGGTTAGGTTGGTGGGGGAGTACATGGCGGTTCGGGTGAGTGGCGTGAATTTCCTAGCGCATGCGGATGGAGCCCCATTTACGAAATTCCAGTTTTCTTCGGTTCTGCGCAGCTGCTTGAGGCGGGCGGGGGTGGAGCCTGGTGAGTTTGGCACTCATTCCTTTCGTATCGGCGCGGCTACGGAAGCGGCGAGGGCTGGCTTGCCCGAGTCTGAGGTGATGCGTATTGGTAGGTGGCGCTCTGCCTGTTTTGCGCGTTACGTTCGCCCGGATTTGTTGGTCTGAATTCTTCAGTTTGCTGGTGTGCTGTTTATAAAAAAAAAATATAAATAAAAAAAAAAAGACAAGATAAGAAATGGATAAATAAAAAAATAAAAATAAAAAAAGATACATGTTTGACGATGGAGTTTACGGCGCGGGGAGGGATGGTTATGCGCCTGGGGCGGTGTGCTGCCATTCCCCTTTTTGTGTACTGTTTATGCATGTGTGGTGGATTTGTTTTCATCTTTATTTCTTTCAGGTGCTGTTCGTCCGGTGGTTTGGCTGTTGGGCCACTCTTATATATTTTGGGCAGCGCAGCGAGCGGAACGACGGCCTGGAGGTCGGAGCCTTGGATTCAGGGAAGTTGAGGTGTTTTGGAAGGGGATACGGGGCCTTAAGTGGTCTCAGTTGTTGCCTGAGGTGGTTGACATTGGTCTCCGGTCGGTAGGACCGGTGGTGCTGGTGATACATGCGGGTGGAAACGATCTTTGTGCCCTCCGGCTTACAGAGTTAATGGCGCTCATGCGTTCTGACCTTGAGAGGTTTCCGGCTTTCTTTAGAGAGTTGGTTATCGTTTGGTCGGAGGTGGTGCCCCGGGTGGTGTGGCACGGGGCCCGGGATGGTGAGGCTCTGGAGAGGTGCCGGAGGACTTTGAATGCTCGTATCTCGCGCTTTGTGCGCTCTCGTGGTGGTGTCACGGTTCGCCATCGGCAGTTGGAAGGAGACAATAGGGCCTTGATGAGACCGGATGGGGTCCATCTGACGGAGATCGGCTTGGACATATTTTTGTCTGGCCTTCAAGATGGCATTGAGCAGGGTTTCTTTTTGCTGGGTGGTGGTCGGAGTCCTGTATAATCGGCCTCCTCCATGGCGGCAATGTGGAGAACAGGAGCATAATCGGAGCTGAGTTGGCGCACGTGCCCTCTGGTGTTCAGGGGTTGGCACACCGCACAGAAGGAGTGGTTGGAGGAGGAGTTTAAATTTGCCTGTTTAACGTGAGCTGTGGCCGACAATCACCCAGTAAAAGAGTTAAACATTTGAACGGTGTCCGTGTCCTTGTGTTTTAGGATAAATGGGATATGGGGTGGGGCCTGAAGGTAGGTCATATCCTAACCCAGGTGTTTCCCTGAATACCAACAGTCTGGAGAGCACCCGACAGTTTAGGGAGGGTGATGAGGGACTGGTGGTGCTCCCCCCCCCCTTTTTTCCCCTTCCTAGGTTATAGTCAGGCCTCCTGCTCTTCTGGTGGTAGGTTTGGGTAGGGCAGGGTTAATGGTGCTGGGAAGGAGTGTGAGGGGTTAATGGAGGGTGGTATTGCCAGTAAGCAGGAAGGGGAGGTGGTTGTAGTTAGGGGTATATATACGCCCCCTTCTGCCCCTGCCTCTTCCTCTTTTCCGGAGAAGGCAAGCTGGCCCGCCCTCCCTCCCCTTTTGATGGTGTTGGTTTGCCTTGTGTTTGGTTGGTCATATTGTTTTTCTTTCTCGAGGTCCCTGAGTTGGTGCGGAATTCGGAAGTCACAGCTGGCGGCAATGTGGAGAACAGGAGCATAATCGGAGCTGAGTTGGCGCACGTGCCCTCTGGTGTTCAGGGGTTGGCACACCGCACAGAAGGAGTGGTTGGAGGAGGAGTTTAAATTTGCCTGTTTAACGTGAGCTGTGGCCGACAATCACCCAGTAAAAGAGTTAAACATTTGAACGGTGTCCGTGTCCTTGTGTTTTAGGATAAATGGGATATGGGGTGGGGCCTGAAGGTAGGTCATATCCTAACCCAGGTGTTTTCCTGAATACCAACAGTCGTTCGAAAAGGCTGCATACACAAAAGACCCATTACTGTCAAATATTGTTCACTGTCTAAATCTGTGTTAGTGAGCACTTCTCCTTTGCCGAGATAATCCATCCCACCTCACAGGTGTGGCATATCAAGGTGCTGATTAGACAGAATGAATATTTCACAGGTGTGCCTTAGACTGCCCACAATAAAAGGACACGCAGAAATGTGCACAGTTTTGCCTTATTTGGGGGAGGGGGGGTGTCAGAAAACTAGTCACTATCTGGTGTGGCTACCATTTGCCTCACGCAGTGCAACACATCTCCGTCGCATAGAGTTGATCAGGTGGTTGATTGTGGCCTGTGGAATGTTGGTCCACTCCTCTTCAATAGCTGTGCGAAGGTGCAGAATATTGGCAGGAACTGGAACACGCTGTCGTATACGCCGAACCAGAGCATCCCAAACATGCTCAATGCGTGACATGTCCTGTGAGTATGCTGGCCATGCAAGAACTGGGATGTTTTCAGCTTCCAGAAATTGTGTACAGATCCTTGCAATATGGGGCCGTGCATTATCATGCTGCAACATGAGGTGATGGTCGTGGATGAATGGCACAACAATGGGCCTCAGGATCTCGTCACGGTATCTGTGTGCATTCAAAATGTCATCAATAAAATGCACCTGTGTTCGTTGTCCATAACATACGCCTGCCCAAACCATAACCGCACCGCCACCATGGGCCACTCCATCCACAACGTTGACGTCAACAAACCGCTCACCCACACAACGCCACACACGCTGTCTGCTATCTGCCCTGAACAGTGAGAACCGGGACTCATCCGTGAATAGAACGCCTCTCCAACGTGCCAGACGCAATCAAATGTGAGC
This sequence comes from Bufo gargarizans, assembly GCF_014858855.1. Classification (NCBI taxonomy): domain Eukaryota; kingdom Metazoa; phylum Chordata; class Amphibia; order Anura; family Bufonidae; genus Bufo; species Bufo gargarizans. The sequence continues at coordinate 436,393,600 of NC_058084.1, read as the reverse complement.
ATTTGCCCACTCAAGTCGATGAACTGCAGTCAGGTCCAGACCCGGATAAGGACAACAAGCATGCAGATGAACTTCCCTGAGACGGTTTCTGACAGTTTGTGCAGAATTTCTTTGGTTATGCAAACCGATTGTTGCTACAGCTGTCTGGGTGGCTGGTCTCAGACGATCATGGAGGTGAACATGCTGGATGTGGAGGTCCTGGGCTGGTGTGGTTACACGTGGTCTGCGGTTGTGAGGCCGGTTGGATGTACTGCCGAATTCTCTGAAACGCCTTTGGAGACGGCTTATGTTAGAGAAATTAACATTCATTGCACGGGAAACAGCTCTGGTAGACATTCCTGCAGTCAGCATGCCAATTGCACGCTCTCTCTTAAACGTTGCGACATCTGTGGCACTGTGCTGTGTGATTAAACTGCACATTTCAGAGTGTCCTTTTATTGTGGGCAGTCTAAGGCACAACTGTGCAATATTCATGCGGTCTAATCAGCACCTTGATATGCCACACCTGTGAGGTGGGATGGATTATCTTGGCAAAGGAGAAGTTCTCACTAACACAGATTTATACAAACTTGTGAACAATATTTGAGAGTAATGGGTCTTTTGGGTATGTAGAAAATGTTTCAGATCTTTGAGTTCAGCTCATGCAAAATGGGAGCAAAACCGAAAGTGTTGCGTTTATATTTTTGTTCAGTGTATATTGAGGATACCCGGAACCCCTGCTGGTCAGCTGTAGCACCGCGGCCTTCGGTCAGATTTTCCTAGGCCAGTGACGACACTCATTGGTCATGTGGCCTAGGAGCAACTCAGGTATACAATGTACGGCGCCGTTGCCTTCTCAAACAGCTAATCGGCGGGGTCTCGGGTGTCGGACCCCCACCGATCAGATACTGATGGACCTATACTGAGTGCATATCGCACTCTCTCTCCTCGCTGCAGGAGACAAGCTCGTAGACTTTCTATTGGGTTCCTTTGCTGCAGCGAGGAGAGAGAGCGTGATAGGTTATCTCCTCCTTCTATCGATTGGTGGGGGTCTCAGCACTCAGACCCCCACTAATCAAAACATTTGATATATTGCTATGACATTTTTTTATGGCAGTTTTTGGAAAGCTCAGCAACCCTTTAACATGTTAAAGGGCTTCTGTCATCAGGAACATCATCAACTTTTATTTTGTGCAAATGAGCCTCTAGGGGCAATGGGGGTGTTGCCCATACTCCTAGAGGCTCAGTTCTCCCTCCTCCTCCTCCAATGTTCACATCATTAGGTCAATCAGCATGATGAGGGCGTGGCCAGAGGGCGAACAGAGCCTCTAGGTGTAGGGGCAACGCCCCCATTGCCGCTAGAGGCTCATTTGCATAAAATACAAGTTCATTTTTCACAAAAACAGAGGCACATAGTAAGAAGGGACAAAGACTGATAGCTTAAGCTGACATTAGCACATGTCTAAAGTCAGCCAGTTTAACACCTTAGTGACCACCCACACGCCTTTTTACAGCAGTCACTAAGGCGCATTATGCTTGGCCGCCACCTTTTAACGGCGGCCCGGTCTAAGTGCTGCATGGGTCCCCGCGCTCCTGCTCTAACAGCCTGGACCGCCAGGAGTGCTGAGCTGGCTGTTTAACCTCTTACAATAGCGCCAGCTGCAAGTAAGAGGTGAGAAAGGGAGAGGACTCCCCCTGTCTCCTATTGGCACCCCGCAAATGTGATTGTGGAGTGCCGATGTGTGTATAAGCAGGATGGGACCTAGTGTAGGCCCCGAGCCTGCCTTAAGCGTTCCTCAACAGGCTACGCCTCTCTGGCGCAGGCTGCTGATCGTTGTCAGTATAGCACTGACATTAAAATGCAATGCACTATAAGGATAGTGCATTGTATTTTAGAAGCAATCAAAAGATTGCCTGTTTTAGTCCCATTGTGCCAACTATTAAAAAAAAGTTTAAAAAAATTATCAAATAAAAAAGTTCCTAATAAAAAAAAATGCTTTTTTCCATTTAAAAAAAACAGGCTGGTCACTAAGGGGTTAATAATGATGTTCCTGATGGCAGACGCCCTTTAAGTGTCAAGTTAATGTTTGCTACGTCTGTGCACACGCTGCATTTGTCTGTATGATACGTTATTGGTGAGGCAGTCTGCGTTTATGTAATCGTGTGGATTGAATCATAGCTTTTTATTACTCTTGTATGCAAAACACAATGTAATGAATGGGACATTTATAAGCCTAGCGTGACCCAGTGTTCATACGCCGCATGAATCACCAGCGAGTTTTAATGTGTAGGACTAGAATAAGTGTACAAACCCGTGGTGTTCATCATCGGTGGGACCTTTGGGTGTACTCCGTTTTGAGTCACTTGGTGTTTGCAGTTTTAGCAGCACCAGCCTCCACCTTTTTCAACAGAATTCAGCACTTCTGCTTTTCAGGATTTCTCAGGCATGACTTAAAAATGTGTAATAATGTGTCACAGCTTCATTAACATTATGTCATGCATTACCTTATTTACTGAGCCTACTCGATGGACTTGCTTTTTAACCCTATCTGTTACAACCATTTTGTTAATGGCAAATCTCCTGTATCCGTTTTGCAATCCTCAAATCATGGATCTGCAAAATACGGATGCATTTGCGTGAATTACTGTATAAAAAAAAAAATAAGACATGCAAAATGGACACAAAAAGACATGTTCCATAATTTGCACAAATGCTGGCATGCAAGTTGCTGTCTCGTTCCCATTTTCTGCATACAGCACACGCACCCATTGATTTTAATGTTCTCACATATCAGTATGTTTTTACTGACCATAGGTCAGTGAAACAATCACGGGCACATGCACTATTTTGGTCTGTGTTGCGGACCAAACACGCCCATTATAGCCTATGGGTCTGTGAAAAAACACGGACACAACACCGATGGCATACGTGTTTGGTCTGTTTTTCACTGACCACTGATAGGAGATGCTTTGTAAATTAAAGGGGTTGTCTCACCTCAGATGAGACAGACACCTCAGATTGTCTGAGATGAGACAACCCCTTTAACTTTCAGCTGAGCAGTGTCCGTGGAATATAAATGACACACGGAGGGCAAAAAACGGACACACAGACTAAACACGGATGCTTCACGGCCATCTTCATGGATGGTACACGGATGGATTTTTTTCACGGACGTTAAACGGACACAGAAATGTAAAAGATGCGTCAAGTGAAGGGGGCAACCACAATAAATATCTTGGTGCCCTTCCATTTGCTTCTCTAAGTAAAGGTCCATATGACCACAGGACTGGTTCACTACTTACTACTTGACAGAACTGTCCAGAACTTCTTTTTTTGTTTCTTAAAGAGGAGCTGTCACCTCTCCGGACATGTCTGTTTACTAACTACTTGCATCTTTCATGTAATAACAATTCTGGGGCATCTGTACTTCATGATGTTTCATTCCTTTATTATTCCTGCTAGACGTCATGAATTCCTATTAGGGGTGTGCTCTTGCATAGTCTGATACTATTGAGTCAGTGCTGCCGACTTTATGCAAAAACTTACAAAAGTCTCGGCATATAAAAATCTTAAAAAGAGGTCTAGCACCAAAGAAAATAAATCAGGAATGTGTGCAATATATACAGGAACTACAGTAGTAATAATTTGTCACTAAAACTGAGTGAAGCTCTACTGGGCAGTGATCAATATTATTGTTTTAGTAATTGCATGCTCTGAACTTTTTGAGCTAATTTATAAGAACAGTCAAATAGAAGCTATATAATAATCACTGTTCCCTAGTAAATCACTAATTATAGTAATTAATAAACTACAATCCAATGAAAACTGTAAGTGGTAGTAATAATAATACTACACTACATTGAAAAAGACAAGTGTTAGTAATAATACTACTACTACTACAATACAATGATAAATACAGTACAAGTGGTAGTAATAATACTATAATACACGATAAATACAAGTAGTAGTAATAATGTCAGGATGACGACGTAGCCTTAGGATGGGAGGTTGAAAGGTTACCCAGATTATAATGTCAACTTCCCACTCTTCTACATTGAGCAACAGGGTTAGGCTAAATCTTAGCTGCCACCACTTGTCATATTAGGGGGACAAGACGCCTTGAATTAGGTCATTCACAATTACCCACTGAAACCCACTATGCTCTCTAGCATTCACACAGTCAATACACAAATATATGTATATGTTCTGAGGTTTATTAGGAAGGCTCTTAATAAAGTGAAATGTTAATATCCACAGAACAGTGCGTACAAAAAGAAAGGGTGTCAGAATGTAAAAGTCCAAAATACAAATACAATCCCAAAAATAGTCTGGAAATAAAAATAATAAAAGAAACATAACTTAATACGTTACGAGACGGTAGAAGTCCGGTTGCCTGGGGGTAGCATAAAAGTCGGGCCAGATCATCAAATGAGTTGTCCCCCAAAGATCTGACAATTTGCTAAAGGAACACACACCTTAAGAAGATTTGCAAATTTCACCACTACCCCCACTTCCCTTTGATGTCATGGACAGTCTAGTGTGTAGCTAATGGCCTTTTACAACTGAGTTTCATGAGGTTAGCTTAACAAGGGTTTTGACTCAAAATATCTTCACTAAGATATACTGTAATTTTTTATGGGCATTGTAGTGACTTTCTATACTACTTTCATCCAACCAGTCATAGTGTCCAGTCATATGTGCATATCAAACATGGAGGAGTTACAGGCTGTATTTGATGAGTTCCTTAATTACTACATTTTACAAAGCCCTGATTCAGGTGATGTTGACACAAGCGATGCTGCTGAATGACCAACATGAGGGTGCACACTGCCAAAATATGGATTAGGCCAAGTATTTCTTCGATGGATATTCATCTGTATGGGTTTTTATACATGGCCTTTGCTGCAGGTGATGGTATCCTCAGCCTGATCTTTCAGACGGCTCCACCAGACCGAGGAAGGGTTGAGGAAACTCATGAGCCAGCACTGGGTTTTATGAGGGTGATTTCTGTCTGTGTGAAGTCGTTCTGCTTCTCTGGTTTAGTTTAGACAAACGTTATGTTCTTGTTTTGGGGATAAGACAGTGACAATTTTATGGCCAGCAACAAGAGTGTCGGGGGAGGAGTGGTTCTACTAATCCAGATCTCCTAAGTGTCCTTCTTTTGGAGGGACAGTCCCTCTTTTTGACCTAAGTCCCTCTGTGTTCCTTAAATGTCCCTCTTTTTAATTTGAAGTATAGATTTGCATTATTACATTGTTTGTCTGGTTCCTCCATGTATATTGGAGCACCATCTTGCATATTATTTTATTATTTGAGGCAATTGGAATTTTAGAAATGTTTATATTCAGATTATTGTGGCACAATATAGTAAGAGAAAAGTATTAAAGTGTATAGATATGCAGGATAAATGGATCTTTCACAGAATGAGCCATAGATGTCCCTTTTTGACCGTCCAAAAAGTTGGGAGGTATGCTACTCTGCCATCTAAAAAGCATTTTGCTATCAATAACACCACACCTCCCCCCCCCCCAGATATGGTATGGGATTATTAATATATTCATCAATATTCCAAGCCAATCTCAGCCTTTTCTCAGAACAAGCCATCGACATTGCCGTGGTTGCTACCTTTCTTGTGTTGGGTAGTGAAATCAAGACCAAACTCCATCTCAGCAGCTTCCCGTTATCACCTTCCACCCTGTGCAACCAGATAAGGGTGTTCAATCTATGATCAGTTACTACCATAAATCTGCATCCATAAAGGTAGGGCTGCAACTTCTGCAAGGTCCACACAATGGTCAAACATTCCTCCTACAGTATACTTCTCCAATATATTATTGGATGTTCCTCCCCCTACAGATTTACCAGGCTGAGCACTGCACCTAAGCCATAGCCATCAGTCTGCGCCACAGATCTGCAGGTAAAATCTAGACTTTGCGAGACTGGAGAGCTAACAAGGGCAGTTTTTAGAGCTGACAGAGAATGCTCACAATCTGAGGTAGTTTCTTCTTAGTGAGGTAAGTTAAAGGTTTAGGGAAAGGTGCTATAGTTAGGTTTCCCATAGTACCATGCAGTCCCTAAAAGGGACATAACCTGCTTTTTAGTTTTTGGAGTGGGCCAGGTAGCGATGGCAGCTACCTTCCCTGGTTCTGGTTTCAGTGTCCCTCTGCCCAATCTGTGTCCAAGGTACTGTACCTCTGTCATGGCTATCTGAAACTTCACAGGCTTGATTGTCAGGCCTCAGGTTTGGATTGGCGGGGACGGGAGGGTGAGGTAATCCTCTCAGGTGTGACGGAACACGATGATGTCACCCAGGTAAGGTACTGCAAACCCTTTAAACTCCTCAAGCAGGGAAAACACTCCTAATAGAAAAATGCCTCCACGTAGCTTATGAGAAGAAATTAACTTTATTGAATAAAAATGCTAATAAATACATAGGAATCAATAGAGCAGCAATCAATGTTCTAAGAGAGGACACAGAGGGCTCTGCAGTGTCAGTCGTTTTAAATCCACATCTCAGCCCAAGTTAATTACATATAAACCCAGCACTAGCAATAATCATGCAAGGAGCTCCACAATAGGAGCCTAATTTAATAAATTTAGCATAGTGTTGGAAAACCAATAATATTACAAAGCAAAGAGTAGACACATGTGGATTACCGACCGATACTGCAGCGCCCTCCTCCCAAAGCCGTTTCGCCCTAAGGCTTCTTCCGGGCTATCCTATAGGCTCCTATTTTGGAGCTCCTTGCATGATTATTGCTATTGCTGGGTTTATATGTACCGGTAATTAATTTGGGCTGGAATATGTGGATTTGAAACCACTGACACTGCAGTGCCCCCTATGTTCTCTATTTGAACATGGATTGCTGCTATATTGATTCCTATGTATTTATTTGTATTTTTATTCAATAAAGAGAATTTTTTCTCATAAGCTACGTGGAGGTATTTTTTTACTAGGGCTGTTTGAGTGCAGTAGGTATGCCTCTATGACATTTATGTTGGTATGTATCCCGGTTCAGAGAATTAGGTGTTTATCCTCATGCAGGTGGTTAACCAAAGAGCTGGAAAGTGTCAGGTGCATTTTTCATACCAAAGGGTATTGCTAAGTACTCATACAGCCCAAAAGGAGTGATGAAGGCAGACTTCTCAAGTCCATAATTGTTATGTACTTGGCACTGTTGAGCTGATCCAGTAACTCATCTATGCGGGGCATTTGGTATGCATCAAAAACACAAAAATGGATCGTCCAATCCTTCTTAGTAATGAGGACTACAGTTAAGGCCCATGCAGTATGTGACTTCTGGATCATGCCTAGCCTCAACATCTCATCTATCTCTCTTTTAAAGGGAACCTGTCATCAACTTTATGCTGACCTCACTGTGGGCAGCATAAGATAGTGACAGAAGTGCTGATTTCAGCGGTGTGTCATTTATGAGCTAAAAGTAAGTGGTTGCTGAGAACCAGCATCATAATCATTGCAGCACAGGCCAAATCTACCTGAGAAGAGTCATGGTTATTTATAATCCCCTGCTCTCCCACCCATCTGCTGATGATTGGCAGTTCTCTCCTGGAAGGAAAAGGAGAAAACTTGGTAGATGCCTGTCAATCATCAGCAGGTGGGCAGGGAAAGAAGGAATTTATTAATAACATTGACTCTTCTCAGGTGGCCGTGACTCTTTTCCAGGACGGGTCTGCAATGATTGTGATGTTGGTTCTCGGCAACCACTTACTTACTTATAAATGACAGACCTCTGAAATCAACTCACCTGTCCCTACTTTATGATGCCTATAGTATGGGCAACATAAAGTTGATGACAGGCTCCCTTTAATATCATCTGGCACCACTAAGGAGACTCGATAAGCTGATTGTCATATAGGGAGTTCATCTCCAGTGTCCATATGGTGGACTGCAAGCTGGTGTCACGGTGCGGTGTAGGAGGAAACTCCACACCGTACACTGTAAGGAAACGGGAATAGAAACTAGGCCTGGACACTGGGGACAGGGAGCAGGGCAATGCCTATAGAATCCCTAATCCTCGCCTTGACTCCTATCCGTATGAGCGGACCCAGATGGTAGGCCGGCTCATACACCGGAACCTTGGACCCTGGAAACCCTGAAGAACCCTAGAGATAATGTCAGAGCTAGGGATGACCTGTTCCTTCCTAGATGAACGAACAAGCATCACCCTAAGGCCTAGAAACCAGTGACAACGGGAAAGCAACAAAACTTACTGTCATGTCCTAGAGCGGGTCCACCTAACCCCTAGAACATAACACCACAACACTAAGACACCACGCTCATATAGAGAGATGACAGTGAGAAGCAAACTGGATCGGCAGCTAAGAGTCCAGTGGCAAGAATAACTACTGACCCAAGAACATCGGAATACTTGGTCACTTACCTGCCGCGGCTGCTGGAAGGCACACGAGCAGTCCACACCACAACGAACTGGAACGCATGCATATGTACTGGATTCAGTACAAAACAACAAACACAGGAGCCAGCACACCAGTAACTGCCTGGACCCCCATGCGGACAGGGTGCATGACAGCCCTAGGCAGAGCTGCTCACTGATTAGTTGTTCCCCCTCCGGGGAACCCTGGAGCCCTGTCACCGAAGGTTCAGACAGGGGGAAATGTCTAGCATCCATGCAGGACCATACACACTAAACACAGACCAGACATGGAACAACAACTAGACATACAACACCAACCCAGAACATAAACCACACCATAAATATAAACAGGTAAGGTAGGAAGACATGATAACATACAGAGTGGCCTTAGTGAGACATAGAGGAGACATTGATGTCCCACAAGGTGGCCCTCAAGGACTGGGCAGATAGAATACCCCAGACAGGAGCATAGCTCCAGCATCAACAGAGGCTGGAGGACAACTAAACCCCAGACTACCAGCCACAGGCTAAATAGCCACAAGTGACAACACCTAGCAAGGAACTTAACCCCACACGCACCAGACAGAGAAGGAACCAGGAGAAAGGAGCAAAGCACACACATGCTGCATAAACAACACGCTGCCGAAGGCAACCAGCATGCACAGCTAATGTGTCGCGGCGAACAACGAGACCGTGACACAGCCGTGACAGCTGGGTTCTCCAAGGTTTTTCTTGTGAAGGTGGATAAAAAGGAATACATACCTTCCACATCCGCAAAAAACAAGAACATGTCCTAGTCTTGTCTGTATTTGGGAAAAGGATAGGACAGTTGTATAGCATGCCGGACATTCCATTCCGCAAAATGCGGAAAGCACATGGCCGGTATCCGCATTTTGTGGATCCACAATTTGCGGTCTGCAAAAACGGATATGACCGCGTGCATGAGCCTAATCCCCTTCTTCTGTAGTAAGGAAAGCAGGGGTTCCAGCACTTGAAGGCTCTGAGTGGTGAGAACTCTGACTGCCATTTACTGCAGCAATGTATATTAGAATTCTTCCCACCTACGGTATGTTCTGTTGGTGTGTAACAGACTCAGCACCTGCACATTCTGTCCTATCCTCATCAGACATTTCTAGAACATCACTGAGTAAAAATGTATTACATAACTCTAGCATATCTCTGGACACAGAATGATTACATAACTCTAACACATCACTGAGTACAGAATTATTACCATCTATAGTATTGCAATATTGAGCCCTATCAAATACTACTGGGGATGATTCACACCGTCAGGGCCACACCGCCAATTAGGCAAGTTGAGGCGATCGCCTCAGGCGGTGAGGCCCTGGTGACAAGTGGGGGGCAGCAGCAGGAGTGGAAGCGTTCATCTCTATATTCATCTATGTCCCCGTCCTCAGGACAGCGATACAGATGAATGGTGTGGCGGGGCAGGGGAGCGTGCAGAAAGCCAGACCACAGGGGAAACACATGAGGCTCACGGTGGGCCGATGGGGGTAGTAGTTGTTTGTACTCACGGTTAGCAGAGCCTCCCTGGGCCGCCAGTGCAGTGGATGGGAAGCAAGCACTAAATCCTCCAGGGCACTCTATTGCAGGGAACAACAGCCAGATGGAAGTTGGTGCCCTTGATGTTGTAGGTATGTAAGGTGCTTTGGTGGCTGGGCCCCTGTGTTCGTGACGCCAGTACCATAAGGTGCAAATGTTGAGTGTAGTAGTAGTAATAAAGAGTCAGTTGTTGTAAAACAATTGAAGATTTACTTGAATCAATAGTCTCAAGGCAGATGTTACAGTCCATCAATAAAGTGCATTCATATGGCATAAGTGATGACTCAGAAATAAGTTTAATTGTATTCCACTTATCAGGTTTAGGCAATTGTCAGCTGAGGAGTTCTCTTTAGGGTTGACACTTTACAGGCAAGACTTCTGTAGTTATTCTAAGTCCAAACTATAGCACTCTGGTACTAAATATACTATTTTCTACTTATCTTGAGCTATCCAATAAGGACATTCTCCCTCGTGGCAGGCATCAGTCTTCTGCTACATTATTTGCAGGATGCTCTCCTGAAGTAATCAGGTTTTTAGGCAAGAAAGAAATTGCAGCTACATAGTGGATAAGGCCTGTTTCTCTCGTCCATACACTTGCTTTCCTCTTCTCTAACTACTTCATTTCCTGTTCTACTCTACATTCTGCTGTAAGCTATATATATATATATTATGTGACGCCAGCGCCACCTAGGGGCGAATTGGTGAAATGACATTGCCAGCCTGATAATAGGAAATACCATACAATGCAAATGAATATATCAATAAGCATGTTTATATATCAATAAGATGTTTAAAGTGTCCCATCTACTTATTGATGGGACGCTGCAAGAGGCGTTTCCCTTCCACGTTCCTCTGATAGGTTGCAGGCACTAGGCCCGCAGCCTATCAGAGGCGGGTGCAGGTGGCGCGATGATGTCATCGCGCCACCTGAGTCATACAACGCGGGACACAGGCCGGAAGAGGCCTGCATCGTATCTCTGCCAGCCTCATGGAGGTAAGTATTAGTGTTGATCGCAAATATTCTAATCGCAAATTTTTATTGCGAATATCGGCACTTTCAGAATTTGCGAAGATGTAGAATATTGTGCTATATATTCGTAATCGCGAATAAAAAAATTTCTTCTTCAGTAACCTCCCTTCTTGCTTGTGGGCCAATGAGAAGGCTGCAATGTCTTTGTCAGAGCTTAGCAACATCCCTAGCAACCAACAGGAAAGTTGCCTACCCCTTACTATATAAGAACCTCCCCAGCAGTTTTTTTGCAGTTCTGAGAGAGAGAGCAGTGTCATTGTTGTGCTCTGTGCTTTTATCTGGATCATATTCCTTATCCATTTACATTAGTTAGTTAGTTAGCTTATATATACACTCACCTAAAGAATTATTAGGAACACCATACTAATACGGTGTTGGACCCCCTTTTGCCTTCAGAACTGCCTTAATTCTACGTGGCATTGATTCAACAAGGTGCTGATAGCATTCTTTAGAAATGTTGGCCCATATTGATAGGATACCATCTTGCAGTTGATGGAGATTTGAGGGATGCACATCCAGGGCACGAATCTCCCGTTCCACCACATCCCAAAGATGCTCTATTGGGTTGAGATCTGGTGACTGTGGGGACCATTTTAGTACAGTGAACTCATTGTCATGTTCAAGAAACCAATTTGAAATGATTCGAGCTTTGTGACATGGTACATTATCCTGCTGGAAGTAGCCATCAGAGGATGGGTACATGGTGGTCATGAAGGGATGGACATGGTCAGAAACAATGCTTAGGTAGCCCGTGGCATTTAAACGATGGCCAATTGGCACTAAGGGGCCTAAAGTGTGCCCAGAAAACATCCCCACACCATTACACCACCACCACCACCACCAGCCTGCACAGTGGTAACAAGGCATGATGGATACATATTCTCATTCTGTTTACGCCAAATTCGGACTCTACCATTTGAATGTCTCAACAGAAATCGAGACTCATCAGACCAGGCAACATTTTTCCAGTCTTCAACAGTCCAATTTTGGTAAGCTCGTGCAAATTGTAGCCTCTTTTTTCTATTTGTAGTGGAGATGAGTGGTACCCGGTGGGGTCTTCTGCTGTTGTAGCTCATCCGCCTCAAGGTTGTGCATGTTATGGCTTCACAAATGCTTTGCTGCATACCTCGGGTGTAACGAGTGGTTATTTCAGTCAACGTTGCTCTTCTATCAGCTTGAATCAGTCGGCCCATTCTCCTCTGACCTCCCCCACTCTCCAATCAAGGTATGAACTGGCCATGGGCAAGGCCGGGCTCACTCCTCCAATTCCAGGAACAATCCGGTTTTTCACTGGGATCAAGTCTGTAGCATTCATAAGCTCTGGTCGTACCAGGCTCATCTCTGCCCCAGCGTTTCTCAATCTCACAGTGGCTGTTTGCCCACTTTATCAGACTGCAGGTTGTCACTGGGTTTCCCACCCACACACAAAACAGTGAATGTGGAAATGGGTGGTTTTGGCATAGGGGTTGGTTTCTTCCTCTTGGGGTAGGTAGTGCTGATATGCCCTACTTTGCTGCATACAAAACACTTGCGGGAATCAATTGCTGGTCTTATAGGGGGAACATGTGCAGAACCCCCCAGTGGGTCGGCTGGCAGGGAAAGAGGTGTTGTTAGTCTGCTTACCCCCATTCCAGCTGGTACCCAAAGGCTTCCACAACTCTGGTGCACGGTTGTCAGTATAGACATCTGTGCTGCTTGTGCCTTATCTTTGGGCTCCCAGTTCAGGACAAACTGTCGCACCTCCACAGGACAAATGTGCAAAAACTGATCTTTCACTATCAGATCCCTCAGGGCCTCAAAGGTGGTGACGAAACATCCTTGGATCCACTCCTGGAAAGTGGTGCTCAGCCCATCTATTACAGAGTAGCTGTAGATTCCACCCTAGAATCTTTTGTAATACACCTCTGGGGTGTGGTTATACTTATGGATTAACACATGCTTAATAACCTTATAATCCCCATCTTTGTCTCAGGGAAGAGCTGCAAACATTGGTGTTAAAGGGGTTTTCTATCTTTTTCTTACTGATGAGCTATCCTTTGGATAGGTCATCAGCGACTGATCTGGTAAATAACTCCTTTACGTACCAAGCCCATTGCTCACAAGGTAGCTAATACGGTCTATACATTTTTTAGAATCTTCTTGATCTGTCCAGGTCCCCCTCCTTCTCCATCACAGGGATATGCTCCAAACTGGGTTTAAATGTCACTGTTTCGCTGGACTCACGGTTCTGTGGTGTAGAACTGTGCATCTGGAGTCATGATAACTCCAGCTAGTACTCTCTCTTGGCCTGGAGCTCTATACACTCCGCCTGCTGCTCCGTAAATTTTCGCTCGGCCTGACATTCTTTTAACACAAACTGCATTCGCAGGGTCACATTCGCCCATCTGTTGGAGAATCAGAGGTAGAGAATAATCCATACCATTCTGGGAAGAGGTACTTTCTAGTCCAGTCAGTTCCAGAACAGGACTCTCTGCTGGATCCACCGGTGGTGTGGTTACCACAGACTGCTGGTGCTTGGCATCATCTTCCACCAGTGCTTGGATCAGCTCCTCTTTCTTTCAGTTAAAGAGGATCTTTCACCACTCCTGACATGCCTGCAGATGCCTACGGGAGTCAAAAGAGATTCAATTTGCTCAGCCTCTGTGAGTTGTGAAGGTTCGATAGAGTTAAAGAGCACCTTTCACCACTCCTGACATGCCTGTTTTAATAGCTACATGCATTCCCCACGTACTAACAATTCTGGAACATCTAGTCTTATGACTCTATGTTGTGCCATACCTTTATTATTTCTACTAGAAGTTATGAATAAATTACTAGCGGTCTGCAGCAAGGGTACAGAGGGGTGGTGACCAGTTGGGGGTGGGTAGCTGCACAGACTCGCTCTATCCAATCAGGGCTGCCATTTTCAGACTGTGCAAGTACACACCGCCAACTGGTCACCTCCCCTCTGTACCCTTACTGCAGACTGCTAGCAATTCATTCATAACTTCTAGCTAAAATAATAAAGGAATGGCACCACATAGAGCCATAAGAATAGATGCTCCAGAATTGTTATTACACGGAGAATGCATGAAGCTATTAAAACAGGCAGGTCAGGAGTGGTGACAGGTCCTCTTTAACTCCATCGAGCCTTCTCAACTCACAAATGCTGAGCAAATTGACTCTATTTTGACTCCCACAGGCATCTGCCATCTTAGCAGGTGCTTGCCAAATAAAAAAAAATAGAAAATAAAAACAGAGTGGGGAAGGGACAAACTGTTTGCATGTACAGTATGTATGTCTGGATAACCAATCGTATGCACTGGGAGGCTTATTGTAGACTGAGATATTCTTCTAAAAGATAATCCAGTCCTTAAGTGTAAGGAATAATTTATTAACCCACTTAAAGGGGTTGTCCAGGTTCAGAGCTGAACCCAGACATACCCACATTTTCACCCAGGCAGCCCCTCTATTTTATGCTCCGATGCTCTCCTTTGCCTTGCTCTGAATCGAGCAAGGCAAAGGCTTTTTATGGAGATCCAGTGACGTACTGGGCTCTCCACAGGGACTGCCAGGTGGAGGCTTCTGCCCAGCATTGAACCCGGTGACGTCACCGACACTAATGGGCCGGTGTCAGGGAACAGAGAGGAAGAAAAGAGGGTGCCCTCTGACTCCACCCACAACCCCTGTCCCTGCCTACTTACACTACCCGGGGTGTAACTGGGCGACGGTCCCTTACTTACATAAGTGCACAGAGGAAAGATACGGAAGGTCAACAAGCCAAGGGTCAGAACCAGGAGAAGCAGGAGTACAAATGGAGCGGGCAAATGTAAAGTCAACAGTCAAGGTCAATCCAGGAGAGCAAATATATACAAAGGATGAGACGAAGTCGATGTCAAAGAACGAGCCGAGGTCACAAGGTCAGGAGGTCAATCAGAACAAGCAGCCACAGACTAGAACCAAGGAACAAGGAAGCACCAATGGACCAGTATGACAGGCAACCTGTAGCAGGTTGACTGTATTTATAGTGGAGAGTGAGGGTCATGTGACGTGGCCAGCGTCAGACAGATAAGACGAGCACCAAATGATCAGCTCGGCGCTCAAGGCAGACCTAGGAGCAGGGAGCCTCCCAGCTAGCAAAGCCGCCCTGGGAACGAGGCAGAACACAGATCCTCGCTCCCGAAGCTAAGCAGCAGGTCTGTGGCTGATGGGAGACTGAGTGCGTCTTCGGCGCCCCGTTACAGTACCCCCCCTTTTATGAGAGGCCACCGGACCCAAGCCCTTGGGTAAAAATCTCCCAGGATGCTCATCATGAAACTTGTTGATGAGCCTCGGGGCGTGGATCTCAGTAGCTGGGACCCAAGACCTCTCCTTGGGTCCATAGCCCTTCCAGTGGACAAGGTACTGCCAGGAGTTTCCGTCCTTTCTAACATCCACAATTCTGGAGACTACAAACTCCTCTTTATCGTCAGTTTGTATGGGAGGAGGAGCTGACTGCGACGGAACAATGGGTGGAATATATTTCTTAAGCAACGATTTATGGAAAACATTATGAGCATGAAATGAGTCCGGCAATCTCAATCTAAAAGATACAGGATTAATAGCGCAAATAATCTCATACGGCCCAACAAAACGTGGCGCCAGTTTCCTAGAAGACACCTTCAGTGGTAGATTCTGAGTAGACAACCAGACCCTCTCACCAAGCTCAAAATCAACCCCCTTAGAACGCTTCCTATTAGCCATCCGTTTTTGTTGTTCTTGGACTTTTTGCAGGTTCACTTGGACCTGTGCCCAAACTGTGCACAGTTCAGAAGTTACTCTATCAGCCTCAGGATTAGATGAAGGTATCAACGATCTAGAGTTAAATCGAGGATGGATTCCAAGGTTACAAAAGAAAGGGGAAACCCCAGTAGAAGAATTCACACGGTTATTTATAGCAAATTCTGCCAGCGAAAGATATTTTGCCCACACATGTTGATTTTCAGAGATGTAGGATCTTAAAAATTGCTGAAGAGTCTGATTTAGGCCTCTTTCACACGGGCGTCAGTTTTTTTGCCCGGATAAGAGGCGGGTGTGTTGCGGGAAAATGCGCGATTTTTCCGCGCGAGTGCAAAACATTGTCATGCGTTTTGCACTCGCGTGAGAAAAATCGCGCATGTTTGGTACCCTTATAACATGGTAATAAGGGAAAATAATACAGTGAATAGACTGTCACCTAGCAACCATGCGTGAAAATCGCACCGCATCCGCACTTGCTTGCGGATGCTATGCGATTTTTACGCACCCCATTCACTTCTATGGGGCCTGCGTCGCGTGAAAAATCGCACAATATAGAGCATGCTGCGATTTTCACTCGACGCACAAGTGATGCGTGAAAATCACCGCTCATGTGTACAGCCCCATAGAAATGAATAGGTCAGGATTCAGTGCGAGTGCAATACGTTCACCGCACGCATCGCACCCGCACGGAAAACTCGCCCGTGTGAAAGGGGCCTTAGTCGTTTCCATCTGACCATTGGTC
This sequence comes from Bufo gargarizans, assembly GCF_014858855.1. Taxonomy (NCBI): domain Eukaryota; kingdom Metazoa; phylum Chordata; class Amphibia; order Anura; family Bufonidae; genus Bufo; species Bufo gargarizans. Next base: position 436,377,128 of record NC_058084.1, on the reverse strand, counting down.
TCGGGGTGAAAAGCAGACGAAAAGGCCAAAGAAATCCCAATTCTCTGACAGAAAGCTCTCCAGAATTTAGAAACAAATTGAACGCCTCTGTCATAAACAATATTTTCCGGGATCCCGTGAAGCCGTACAACGTGATCAATAAAAACAGTAGCTAGACTCTTAGCACTAGGAAGTTTACTCAGAGGAACGAAATGTGCCATCTTACTAAATCTATCAACCACTACCCAAACCACTGACTTACCCTCAGAAGACGGCAGGTCAGTAATAAAATCCATAGAAATATGCGACCAGGGCTTACTGGAAACGGGTAGTGGTTGTAACTCTCAGGATGTGTCCTAGAAGTTTTGGATCTGGCGCACACTTCACAAGCAGATACATATTCATTGACGTCTCTTAACAAAGTAGGCCACCAGTATGATTTGGAAGCCAACTCACGAGTGCCTTCCATGCCAGGGTGACCACATAAAACTGAATCGTGACACTCACCCAACAACTGGAGCCGAAAATGCACAGGAACAAATAACCTATCTGAAGGTGTATGTGCAGGCGCTAGATGTTGAGATGATTCAATATCAGAGGCCAAATTAGAGGATACTGATGCCATGATGATATTGGCTGGAAGGATGGGTTCCGGAGGGGTATCGGAAGACTGAAAGGCAGAAAAACTTCTTGACAAGGAATCGGCCTTTATGTTCTTACTTCTTGGCCTGTAAGTAATGGAAAAATTTAATTGAGTAAAGAATAATGTCCATCTGGCTTGACGAGGGTTTAGACACTTAGCGGACTCAAGAAATAACAAATTCTTATGATCGGCAAGAACGGTAATTCTATGTTTTGCCCCCTCCCAAAAATGTCTCCATTCCTCAAATGCCCACTTAATAGCTAGCAACTCACGGTTACCAATATCATAATTCCTTTCTGTAGGAGAAAATTTTCTGGAGAAAAAGGCACAGGGTCTGAGGTTAGAGAAGTTAGAAGGTCCTTGGGACAATACTGCCCCTACTCCATCCTCAGAGGCATCTACCTCCACCATAAAAGGTTCCTCCAGATTTGGTTGAATTAAGACTGGGGCACTACTAAAACGTATTTTAAGATTCTCGAAGGCTTTAATGGCTTCCTCAGACCAATTGACTAGATCCGCCCCTTTCTTGGTAAGATCTGTTAACGGTTTGGCGATAATGGAATTTTTTTAAATAAACTTACGATAATAATTGGAAAAATCCAAAAAGCACTGTAAGGCTTTAAGGGATGATGGCCTCACCCACTCCTGGATTGCCCGTACCTTCCTAGCATCCATTTTGAAAGAATCAGGAGTGAGGACATACCCAAGATACAGAATCTCCTGTACTACAAAAATGCATTTCTCAAGTTTAACTGATAATTGGTTAACTCTTAAAATGTATAGTACTAGTCTTATATGTCTCACATGCGAGTCCCAGGTGGGAGAAAAAAAATCAGGATATCATCAAGATGGACGATTAAAAACTTCCCAATGAATTCCCTGAAAATGTCGTTCATGAAATTTTGAAAGCTGGCTGGGGCATTACTAAGCCCGAAAGGCATAACTAGGTATTCAAAATTTCCCTCAGGAGTATTAAATGCCGTCTTCCATTCATCCCCCTCCCTAATTCGGATTAAAGTGTAGGCTCCCCTCAAGTCGAGTTTGGAAAACCAGGCAGCTCCTAAAACCTAATGGAAGAAAATACAAGACAGCGACTCAACCTATCAACCGAATGGATCAGGGTGCTCACCTCTCGGTCCACCCAGACCGCACAAACAAAATAAAAGAAGCAATAAACAATGAGGGGCACTCCACGTTTGGGAATAGAGACAGCAAGTATATAATGGCTAAATAATATTTATGACATATGTATTATAGAGAGCCAATACATAAAACAGTAAAAACATCCATAAAATAGACCTTATAAACAATGAATGGGGACCTCAAATATTCGCCAGAAAGTCGCGAATATTCATAGGTATATATATCGTATTTGCGAATAATTTGCAGTTCCCACAGTGTTTCTATAAGCGATTCTCTTTGTGAATATTCACAGGAGAAATGTATGCACTTGGAGTGATAGTTCCTATCTCCGGCCTGATGTAAGGCTCCAAATAATTTGCATACAAGATCTTACTGTGTAAGATAATATCGTACCACACACTGTCCGAATTCAGTCCTCTGGCTTATTCGGATAATCCGATATATTAGTAATCGTGAGGGAGATCTCTTACCATGTTTCGTCACTAGCTCGATATTACAAATCGAAGATTCTGCCGATCTTACCCTACGCGGCGTCCCACGTGGTATGGAGTCTGGAGCGTGACTCCTCGGCTTGGCAGCTGTAAAATCTCAGATCCTTCTCAACGATTCTGCCTCTAATTCGAGACAATGGCAATAGTCCATATGCGAAAATCCACAGGACTGTAACCTTCTTCTGTAGATAACTCCTGGTTGTTGGGGAACGGCTCATTGTCCCAGCTGACCAGACGCGTTTCAGGGTATACACCCCTTCCTCGGCAGAATCTTCGATTTGTAATATCGAGCTGGTGACGAAACATGGTAAGAGATCTCCCTCACGATTACTAATATATCGGATTATCCGAATAAGCCAGAGGACTGAATTCGGACAGTGTGTGGTACGATATTATCTTACACAGTAAGATCTTGTATGCAAATTATTTGGAGCCTTACATCAGGCCGGAGATAGGAACTATCACTCCAAGTGCATACATTTCTCCTGTGAATATTCACAAAGAGAATCGCTTATAGAAACACTGTGGGAACTGCAAATTATTCGCAAATACGATATATATACCTATGAATATTCGCGACTTTCTGGCGAATATTTGAGGTCCCCATTCATTGTTTATAAGGTCTATTTTATGGATGTTTTTACTGTTTTATGTATTGGCTCTCTATAATACATATGTAATAAATATTATTTAGCCATTATATACTTGCTGCCTCTATTCCCAAACGTGGAGTGCCCCTCATTGTTTATAGCTCCTAAAACCTGATTGAATAGGTCAGGAACTAAAGGGAGGGAATATTGATATTTAACAGTCATCTTATTTAATTCACGGTAATTAATACAGGGTCTGAGTCCTCCGTCCTTTTTCTTAACAAAAAAGAACCCTGTACCCTTTGGAGATACCGAGGGCCTAATGTGCCCCTTGTTCAAACTCTCTTTTATATATTCCCTCGTTCGGGACCAGATAGATTATAAATTCTTACTTTGGGATATCGGGACCCGGATACCCCCCCCCCCCCCCCATTTTTACAAAGAAGCGGCAGATTTTCTTATTAAGGGCTGTTTCCCGTGCGGCTAGTCCGCTGCGTGAATGAGAGCCAAGCCCCATTCCGGACAGCAGAGACACGGAGCAGTAACATGATTGATAATGCTCTGTGCCTCTCTGTGATCTTTTTACTACAAAATCACAGTGAGATAAAGTTGTCACCGTGATTTTGTAGCAAAACAATCATAGAGAGGCACAGAGCATTATCAATCATGTGAATGCTCCGTGTCTCTGCTGTCCGGAACGGGGCTTGGCTCTCTTTCATGCAGCGGATTACCCGCACCAAATCTGCTCTTGTTAAAGAGCCCTAAGCCCAATGCATGGCTACACTCACCCAGTCCTAATAAAATCTGGTCCTACCTCATCCGCACTTCATGCCGGGCCCTGTCACAGCGCTTCATTACATGTTAGTACAGCGGGCCCCCTCCCCCCGCCGGGCCCGGTCGCAGTCGCACCCCCTGCGACCGCGATCGCTACGCCCCTGCATACGGTCTATGGGGTGGTAATTATTTCAGCTCGGATGATGAAAAAACATCAGCATAATCTCTAATATATGGCGGAAGGGTTTGGGATACAGTATGAACCTCTGCTAAAACGACCGAAACAGGACTTACACTGAGAACCCCATCTTTCTATCTCACCAGTAGCCCAATTAATAACCGGATTAGGTAATTGGAGCCAGGGCATACCTAATACTACATTTACCGGTAGATTCTCAAGAATTAGGAATGAGCATATCTCAGTGGAGCACACCCCTACCGAAAGAGAGATCTCCAGGGTGCAAAATTTGACCGTACCACCCGCCAGGGGAGTGGAATCAATGGCTACAATGTTCACGGGGTGAGGAAGGGCTAAAATCGGAATTCCTATTTGGATAACGAAGTTACGATCAATAAAATTAGATGCTGACCCGGAATCAATAAAGGCGTCACTGAAACCCCTGATTCCTTCCAGAGACACAGTAATAGAAACCAGCAGATTTTTTCTTACCACCCCAGGGAGTACCTTGTCTGTTGAGCCCTCTGGTTTGGGTGGACCTCCGGAAGAAGGGATCTTAGGGCACTGTCGGACCCAGTGATAAGAACCGCCACAGTAGAAGCACACTCCACGACGACGACGCTGCTCCTTCCTGGTCATGCCCAGCTGCACCGGACCCATCTCCATCTTGGGAACCATCTGTGGAACAAGAAGGTGTTCTCGCTGTCGTTCCCTAACCCGTCGGTCTAGCCTAATGGCTAACGTCATGGTTTGTTCTAAGGTTTCGGGGGGTGGATAACACACTAGCATATCCTTGAGGGTGTCAGACAAACCAGACTTAAATTGACTCTTGAGGGCCGGTTCGTTCCACCCGGAGGGAACGCACCATCTACGGAATAAGGTACAGTACTCCTCAACCGGATGGTCACCCTGTCTGAGGGATTTCAGCTGGGTCTCTGCTACCATGGCACGGTCAGGTTCGTCATTTAACACACCTAGCGCCTGAAAAAATGCATCAACGCATCTGAGGCATTGTGAATTAGAAGGCAAGGAGAATGCCCAGTCCTGGGAACCCCCCTGTAATAAGGAAATACTGATCCCCACCCTCTGTTGCTCAAATCCAGAGGAATAGGGACGTAAGCGAAAATAAAGCTTACAGCTTTCCTGAATCGCCAAAAAGCTTCTACAGTCTCCTAAAAATTGGCCAGGAAGCTTAACGTGGGGTTCCATAAAGGCAGGTGCCGCTTGAGCAGCAACGGGAGGCGCAGGAAGATCACGAGCAATCTCTTGTGCCTGTAATCTCTCCCCAAATTCCTGAACTATATGGGCGAGATTTTGCACATAGTCAGTCAGGCTCTGTAAGGGATCCATAGTAAAAAGCTTTTTAGGCCTGTGATTCTGTCAGGGAACAGAGAGGAAGGAAAGAGGGTGCACTCTGACTCCACCCACAACCCCTGTCCCTGCCTACTTACACTACCCACCCTAGGTGACGGGGCGTAACTGGGCGACGGTCCCTTACTTACATAAGTGCACAGAGGAAAGATACAGAAGATCAACAAGCCATGGGTCAGAACCAGGAGAAGCGGGAGTACAAATGGAGCGGGCAAATGTAAAGTCAACAGTCAGAGCCGAGGTTAATCCAGGAGAGCAAATATGTACAAAGGATGAGACGAAGTCGAGGTCAAAGAACGAGCCGAGGTCACAAGGTCAGGAGGTCAATCAGAACAAGAAGCCGCAGACTAGAACCAAGTAACAAGGAAGCACCAATGGACCAGTATCACAGGCAACCTGTAGCCAGCAGGCTGCCTGTATTTATAGTGGGGAGTGAGGGTCATGTGACGTGGCCAGCATCACATGACTGACACAGACAAGTCGAGCACCGATTGATCAGCTCGGCGCTCAAGGCAGACCTAGGAGCAGGGAGCCTCCCAGCTAGCAAAGCCGCCCTTGGAACAAGGCCGAACACAGATCCTCGCTCCCGAAGCTAAGCAGCAGGTCTGTGGCTGATGGGAGACCAAGTGCGCCTTCGGCGCCCCGTTACAGGCAGCTTTAGTGCTGCCCTAGCCTGTAAAATGGCTAGGGCAGTGCTAAAACCTGCCCATCAGAGCTGGTGACATCGCCAAATACACTGCTGGACAGAAGCCTCCACCTAGCAGTGTACAAAACATAAACAAAGAAGCCTTTGCAAGGGAGAGCATCTTAGCATGAAATTCTCCAATGCTCATATCGCAGGGCCTGCCTGGGTGAAAATGTGGGTAGGTCCGGGTTCAGCTCTGAATCTGGACAACCCCTTTAATGTTCTAATAAAAATGAATATATCCCACCGATGCCACGAAATATGACTTGGACTCAGGATAGGAGCTCGAAGGGTTATCAAGATTTTAACATCATCTTCCTACTCCACTACTTTGAGCAACAGGGCTATGCTAAATCTTCCCCCCTCAGCTATCTGACATCCACATCTAAGGGGTGTTAGCTGCCGCCACTTATATTAGGTGGACAGGACACCTTGACCTAGGTCAGTGTTTCCCAACCAGTGTGCCTCCAGCTGTTGCAAAACTACAACTCCCAGCATACCCGCACAGTCAAAGGCTGTCCGGGCATGCTGGGAGTTGTAGTTTTGCAACAGCTGGAGGCACACTGGTTGGGAGACACTGACCTAGGTAACTCACGATAACCTACTCAAACCCACAATTCTCTCTAGCATTCCCAGCGTAAACACACAAATATACATAACACTCCTTCTAAGGTCAAGGAATCGTTTAGAAGACAAGAAGGCTCTTATTAGAGTATAAGTTTACTAGTGCGTACCAAAATGTGGTTAGTAGCATGTAAAACTACAATAACATACAAGTGCAATGCAAAAAAATACCAGTTTGAAAATAAAATGGATGAAAGAAAAAGAAATTAATATATTACTAGATGGTCCGGTTTCCTAAGGGAATCATAAAATTTGGCCAGATGATCAAACGAGTTGTCTCCCAAAGAAATGACAATTTGCTAAAGGAACACACTCCTTCTGCAGATTCCTCCACTAGCCTCCTTCCTCTGATGCCATGGAGACGCTAGCGTATATGCTAATGGACTTTTACAACTGGGCTTTATGAGGTCAGTTTAACAAAGGTTTTGACTCAAAAACTTTCCACTAAGATATATTTTCTTGAGGGCATCATAACGACTTCATACTACGTTTATCCAACCAGTCATAATGTTCCGCACATGTGCATATCAAACATGGAGGGGTTACAGGCAGTATTTGAGGAGTTCCTTAACTCTTTCAAGACTGGGTGATTTTCTTTTTTTTTTTTTTTTTTTCATTTTTTACTTCTAGTCCTCTCCTTCATTCGCATAGCCGTATGAGGGCTTGTTTTTTGTGGGACAAGATGGCACCATTTACAGTTGTATACAATGTGGTGGGAAGCGGGGAAAAAATTCCAAATGGGGTAGAATTGTAAAAAAAAACACCATTCCGCCACAGTTTTATGGGTTTTTTTTGTTTCCTGTGCGTTAAAACTGACCTGTTACTTTTATTCTCCGGGTCACTATGATTACGATATGCATAGTTTTTCTTGCATTTCAAAACTGAAAAAAAAAATTCAACTTTATATTTTGAAATTCGTTTTCAGTTTGGGTTGTGGTATAATGTGAATTTGCGTTATAGATTCCGTTACCACGGACCATAATGCAATTCCATGACGGATTGCATTACGGAATGCCTTGAGTCCTCTCCTGCATAACGGAAACCGGACGGATCTGTTATACTGTACAGGCCATAGACTTCTATTATGATGGAATGAATAACGGAATGCCACTAAAGTCATTCCGTTTTGCATTTCATCATAAAATTGCGTTATGGTCCATGGTAACGGAATCCATAACGCAATTCTGCTTTTACCACTAAACAAAGCGTAAACTAATTTCTAAATATGAAATTCGCTCATCTCTAACAAAGTCATTAAACAAAGTCTCGCAAGACTTCGCGAAGTAATAACTTTGGCTCATCTCCCGCTCCGTACAGTATTACAACAAAGTTTTATGCGAATCGACTTTGGATGAAGAATCCGAAGTCGATTCGCTCATCCCTAATTGATATCATTCTGAGGTGTTTATGACTTTTGATAACTTTTTATAAAAAAATTTGTGAGAGGTGAAGAGACCTTTTCTGTTTCACTGTTTGCTGTATGGGATAGATATTTGTATATTTTAATAGTACGGGTGTTTTCGCAAGTGGTGATGCACGTGATGTCAATTTTTTTTTATTATTTATGTATTTTTACTTTGGGGAAAGGGGGTGATTAGAATATTTATATTTTTATATATTTTGAAAAACTTTTTTCCTTTTATTTTTTACACTTCTTAAGGCCTCATTCACACAGTCCAGACCTTGTGATGAAGTTCAATAACAGCTTTACTTGAATAAACGTTTCTCCAACAGTTTCAGGCTTTGTCTTGGTTCCCAGCAGGCTTTAGCATTAACTCTGGCAGGCAAACAAACTCAACCCTGCTACATCAGTTGCTCTCTGGCTCTGCTGTGCTGACAGGCTGACTGAATAACTTTGCTTTAGCTGTCTGCCCCAACTTCTCTCTTTGTAGTCTGACTCTAGCTTCATCCAGGGAACTTTTCCTTCTGGCTTCAGAAGCTCCAAGCTGTGGCCTCACATCCAGCATGGTTGAAGGTGCTCTAGCTGGCCTAGACAGAGCATGTCCAGTAGGGACGTGCACCTGCAGCACACTCTCCATTGGAAGGGGGTAAACTGAACTGACTCTAACTAACAAGTCCCTCCCCTCCTTAGAGAGAGATTTAGAATGGAAAGAATGGTTCCAGTCTCCGTAAATGTAGCTCTGCCATGCTAGCTGCCACCTTCTGGTGAACCAGGTAAATTACATGAACAAGAACAGTTACAATAAATAAATAAGCACAATGTACAGGACCTGGAAATAAATACATAGGATGACATGTGGTTAACCAATAAAGACAGTAGCGGGGTGCGGAAGTGGTAATACCACTCTGGTGCGTTACATATGTGGTAGTAATAAAACTGCAAAACGATACAAGCAGTAGTAATAATAATAATTGTAAAATGTGGAGTTCATAAGCCCTTCAACAAACCATTTTTATCACACAGGTTCTCAGGAGATTCAGCAAAATCTTGTGCGCGGTGAAGTATGACGTCACCACACCAGCCAGTGTGGTGATGTCATCACTCACCATGTGAGATTTTGCGCTGCCTCTTTGAGCTCAAATGGATACTTTTTTTTTTTTTTTTTACTGATTAACCCTTGAAAGCTCTCATTTTTTATCTCAGATGCCGCGATCAGCAATAAACGAGGCATCTGAGGGGTTTTAATAAAGGAGTGCAGCACAATCGCCGTTCCTCATCATTGCGCCCACTACTTACAAAGAAATGCACATTGTGACCAAGTCATTCGTCACAAAGCAAATTTCTTTGTAAATTCAGCAAAGCAGCTGAAATTAATTTCTGTAAACTTTGCTCAACACTAGTCATATGATTTAATTCATTTTTATCATATAAAAACGTATTTTTTATATTTTCTTTTTTTTACTGACTTATATAGCACTGACATATTCTGCAGCGCTTTACAGACATTAGCATTGCACTGTCTCCAATCTGACTTCCCTCTCAGTATGTCTTTGGAGTGTGGGAAGAAACTAGAGAACCCGGAGGAAACCCACACAAACACGGGGAGAACATACAAACTCCATGCAGATGTTGTCCTTGGTCAGATTCAAACCCAGGACCCCAGCGCTGCAAGGCACCTGTGCTAACCACCGAGCAGGGACGTTTCTATAGCCGGGCAAGGGGTGCGACCGCACAAGGCCCACAGCCTATCAGAGTCTGGTGCAGGCGGTGCGATGACGTCATCTCGCCGCATGAGCCGTACAGCGTGGGACACAGGTCGGAAGAGGCCTGCATCGCTGTCAGGGAGTTAAGTATAAGTGTTTTTTATTTTTATACGGGACAATACTTGTGGCACATGATTTGTGGGGGGACATGGAGAGGCACTTTTTACTGGCACATGATTGGGGGGCATGGAGAGGCACTTTTTACTGGCACATGATTGGGGGGCATGGAGAGGCACTTGTTACTGCCACATTATTGGGGGGCATCTATGGGGCTCTTCTTACTGGCACATTATTGGGGGAATCTATGGGGGCACTTCTTACTGGCACATTATTGGGGGGCATCTATGGGGGCACTTCTTACTGGCACATTATTGGGGGGCACTATGGGGGCATCTACTGAGGCCACAAAAAAGGGGTATTTTATATGGGGGGCTCTGTGTGGTACTAGTATTATCAGGGGGTTTATCCGTTTCTGCAGTATAGTATTGGGGAGCACAGCGGCACAGTATTGGGGGTAGTAGGATGATTTGTCCAGAAGATGCAAGGATAATGGAAAAGTAGTAAACTAAGATTTTTTTTGTCAAACTGCAGAGACGAAAAATGGCTGAAAAATGATGGTCTGGTCTGAAGGTCTAAAAGGAGAAGATGAGGAAAAACATCTACATCAATGAGACGTCACTGGATGTAAGAGGTATGTGGCGCTGTATAGTAAGTACAGCAAAATGCAGTGTGGGGGGAGGGGGGACTTAGAGAATTGGGCCATATTCATTGGGGCTTGGGCCCTGGATCTTTTTCGACCCTAGCAACGCCCCTGACCTCCACCCATTCCACTATGCCCCGCCCACGGACGCCGTGACTGGCATCTCAACAGCAGCAGCAGAAAGTGACGTCACGTTCTAGGTGGTTGATAGACCGGCAGGCTTAGCGGCTACTTCCTGCCAAGCTAAACCTGTCTGCAAAGATCGGCCATGATGAGAAGGTCAAAATAGCATATCTGTGTGATGTCATCGTGTGCTGGGAAGGCCGTTACTGGAAATGCAGCGGTAGATTAAAAGGAAGATATTACTGATAGCAGCCAAAGGCTGTGTATGATACCGCCGGCTGAACCGCTGTATCTGTAATACTGATACATGATAAATGCAACTTACTGAAGTGAGACAACCCCTTTAAGGGGGGGGGGTGCTTTTTTAGTGCTCGCCCTGTTGGTAAAATTCCCTAGAAACGGCCCTGCCACCGAGCCACCCTGCTGGTAGGACTCATAGAGAAAGCCCGGGTCCTGCTTCCCCCGCCTGCACACTGGGGTTGTCTGCCCTCCCGGTATACAAACTCATACAAAGAAAGCCCCCCACCACCCTGTGTAGGTGGGGGAAGGAGGACTCTCCGGGATTCTCTAGGAGTCCTGGCAGTATTTAAACCACTTATATCATGAAAAGTCAGAATGAAATCATAGAAAGCGATATATCCCTAAGTTCATCTGATCCCCATCTGTTACATGTTGTCCTCAGATTTAGTTGCAAATTAGTGCGGCAAAATACCTCCTGGAAAACAAAGAGGCTAGCCAGTGCCCGAGGGGAATCTATTTACAGCAGCCTGTGCCTGGGGATGAGATTTAACCTCTTAGTGACCACTGAACACATATACAGTATACGGTACATCAGAAAAATCCAATCAATAACAACTAACGCTCGACCTGCAAAAAAAACAAATTACAAAACTTATGGAATAATGATGAGCGAATCAATTTGTACTAATTGGAATTCATTCATCTAAGTAACGGTACTTTCACACCAGCACAGGGGCTCAATACCAGAAAAGAACTGATCAGTTTTATCCTAATGCATTCTGAATGGAGAGCATCAGTTCAGGATGCATCAGTTCAGTCCCTCTTACGTTTTTTGGACGGAGAAAATAGCGCAGCATGCTGCAGTTTTCTCTCCGGCCAAAAATACTGATCACTTGCTGGAACATTGAAGTGTATTAGTGCCGGATCCAGCATTAAATGTTCCAGCAAAACGGACCCGGCTTCATGGTCTGCGCATGCGCAGACCTTTAAAAATGGCAAAAAAAAACGGATCAGTTTTTCCGGATGACACCGAGGAGACGGATCCGGTATTTTAATGCATTTGTCAGACAGATCCTCATCCGGATTTGTCTGACAAAGGCCATCAGTTTGCGTCCTTATTGACAGATCCAGCAGGCAGTTCCGGCAACAGAACTGCCTGCTGGAATCCTCTGCCGCAAGTGTGAAAGCACCATAAGGGCTCATGCACACGAACATGTGCCGGCCGTTTCCATGTGGTTTCCGCAGACGGATCCAGAACCGATCAACTTGAAAGGTTCAGTGATCTGTCTGCACTGCAAAAAAATATAGAACATGTTCTATTTTTTTGCGGTGTGGAGGCACGGAGAGAATCTCCACGGAAGCGATCTGTAGTGAATGGGTCTGCATCCGTGCACAAACGGCCGGGGCCTGTATATTGCGGACCTGCTGCAGCAGACACCCGGTGGCTATGGCTCCCGATCCACCATCGTCAAATACAATACACTGGCGCCGTTCCGTGGGCATTCCTCATCACGGATGCAAACCCATTCACTTCAATGGGTCCGCAAATCCGGAGATGCCGAATGATGCGGAACGGAAGCATGGAACGGAACCCTACGGAAGTACTACGGAGTGCTTCTGTGGGGTTTCATCCCGTACTTCCGTTCCGCAAAAAAGATAGAACATGTCCTTTTTGCGGAACGAGCGGATCGCGGACCCATTAAAGTGAATGGGTCCACGATCCGCTGCGGCTGCCCCACGGTCGGTGTTCGTGCATTGCGGCCCGCAGCACGTCCACGGGGCGCACACGTTTGTGTGCAGGAGGCCTAATGCTGCTAATGAGCATGTAATGATTGGGATTGAACGTTCTCATTCCCAACTAGTGCCCGCTCGATGGTTGCCCCGTGTAAAAAAGGTTCCAGATTAGGGCCCTTCATGTCCATATGATCGAAAGCAGTGGCTTTGGGCCAATTCTGGCCATGGAGCTTAGGCACTGCCCAAATGCTGAAATCATTAGTTCCCTCTTTGTCATCCGATAATGTATGTCTGGTCATCTGGAACCATTCAAGTCACATGCCAAATTAAAGGAATTTTACTGTAGCAATGTCATTATAATAAATTCAAAGGATATTTGAGTTGGTGTAAATGCATTAACCTTATTGTCAGTGGGGGTCCGACCTCTGCTGATTGAGGTGCTCCAGCGCTAATTTAGCAAGTTTTCCTTGCAGAATAGAACTCCCATCCAACATCTGCGCAGAGATCTGGAGAACGGCCCCATTCACTCGAGTGCTGCTGTGCACAGAAAAATAGCGAGAGGACGCAGCGCAAAATTATTCTGCTCAGTAAGTCCCAAAGGATGGAAGCCCAATGACGATAAAGTGATGGCATAACCTAGATCAGTGGTGGCGAACCTATGGCACGGGTGCTAGAGGCGGCACTCAGAGTCCTCTCTGTGGGCACCCGCACCCTGGAAAATGTCTATGGTGTACTGATACGCCTTAGACTTTTCCTGCCATTCATCAGCGCAGGGCGCGCTATGAACAGCACAGGCAGCGCATTGAATGCAGGCAGCGATTATAGCTAAATACTAAAGTACATGGAAGATATAGTATATCAGACTGTAGTGTTCAGGGTAAATTACTGTGTTGGCACTTCGTGATAAATAAGTGGGTTTTGGGTTGCAGTTTGGGCACTCGGTCTCTAAGGCCCCTTTCACATGGGCGAGTTTTCCGCGCGGGTGCAATGCGTGAGGTGAACGCATTGCACCCGCACTGAATCCGGACCCATTCATTTCTATGGGGCTGTGCACATGAGCGGTGATTTTATTGCATCACTTGTGCGTTGCGTGAAAATCGCAGCAAGCTCTATTTTGGGCGTTTTTCACGCAACGCAGGCCCCATAGAAGTGAATGGGGCTGCGTGAAAATCGTAAGCATCCGCAAGCAAGTGCGGATGCGGTGCGATTTTCACGCACGGTTGCTAGGAGACGATCGGGATGGAGACCCGATCATTATTATTTTCCCTTATAACATGGTTATAAGGGAAAATAATAGCATTCTGAATACAGAATGCATAGTACAATAGCGCTGGAGGGGTTAAAAAAATAATAATAATATTTTAACTCACCTTAATCCACTTGTTCGCGCAGCTGGCATCTCTTCTGTCTTGTTCTGTGAGGAATAGGACCTTTGATGACGTCACTACGTTCATCACATGGTCCGTCACATGATCCATCACCATGGCAATTTTCAGTAAAAAACGGACCGCAAAACACTGAAAAAGCCATACGGCCGTGTGCAGGAGGCCTTAGAAAGAGATTGTCATGTCCTATATGATGTCTGATTTTCATGTTTTACATCAATCATGGAATAACCCCTTTAAATAGAAATGAGATGTGCTGAACCTTTAGGCTGGGGCTACACAACATGTGTCGCTCAACACAAAAAAACGAAAAAAAATTTGGATTCTTCCGCAACTTGCTGTCGCAGACTGTTTAAGAGCTGTGCTTTAGCTGCAGTCGCATGCGCCTTCCATTGTGGTCAATAAGACCGCCTGCACATGAGTGCGAGAGAACGCACATAAGATCCGCCCAAATTTCAGTGCGGATTTATGTACATTTCTGCATCGTATCCGCACCATGGCATTTTTTTATGTTCTATATTCTGCATTTTTTCACACAGCCCCATAGAAGTGAATGGGTCTTTAGTGAAAAAAAAACGCATTGCATCCGGAAGCAAGTGCGGGGGCGATGCGTTTTTCACTGATGGTTGCTAAGAGATGATGTTTGTAAACCTTTCATTTTTTATCACGCGCGTGAAAAACGCATCAAAACGCATTGCACTCGCGGCAAAAAAACTGAACGCAATCGCAGACAAAACTGAGTGAACTTGCTTGCAAAATGGTGCGAGTTTCACTGAATGCATCCTGAACGCATCCGAATCTAATCCGTCACGCTCCTGTGGAGCGTGACGGATTGGCTCCGGATGCGTTCAGTGAAACTCGCACCATTTTGCAAGCAAGTTCACTCAGTTTTGTCTGCGATTGGGTTCAGTTGTTCAGTTTTTTCCACGCGGGTGCAATGCGTTTTTATGCGTTTTTCACGCGCGTGATAAAAAAACTGAATGTTTACAAACAACATCTCCTAGCAACCATCCGTGAAAATCACTTGCTTGCCGATGCAATGCGTTTTTCACGCAGCCCCATTCACTTCTGTGTTAAAATTGCAGAATATAGAACATGATGGGATTTTCACGCGACGCAGAAGTGATGCGTGAAAATCACCGCTCATGTACACAGCCCCATTGAAATGAATGGGTCAGGATTCAGTGCGGGTGCTATGCGTTCACGTCACACATTGCACCCGCACGGAAAAACTCGCTCGTGTGAAAGGGGCGAGATTTGTGTCATCTCAGGCACTTTGCTCGTACTGTACTACGTTGCATTTTTTCGGCGTGGAAAAAAAACGCACGTATTCTGCAATGTGTGCAGGTGGGCTAAAGGCAACGTCCAGTACGACTTACAGCCTGCCCCCCACAGTGTTGGTTTTCTGCGACTGTCGCAGTCGGGTCATATCGCACTGACATCAGTGGACACATGTGGCCCTGTAGCCTCAATCTGCAAGTTTCACGTAGCCCTGAGGCTCCCTCCTTCCCTGTAGCCTCAATCTTGCAGCTTTCTGTCTAAAAAAAGCCCAAAATCCTGGAAATGATGCAAGACTGTAATCTCTGCAGAAACCTGCGCTCTGGGGCAGCCCTCATTCACCAGGCACCATGGCCAGATAGAAGGCTTATGTTCCCAGCAGCCGAAACAACAAAAGTTGCATAATAATCCTATTTACGAAGACGTATAATTCGGTCACGTAGAACGCTACAGTGTCAGGTCGCTGCTCCACATCATCGTGATATCATATGCAGATTGGAAAAAATAAATAAAACATTTCCCTTTGAAGCGAGCGAGTTTCCTTTCATCATGGCGTTCCTATTATGCAAATCCTATGAGCCCTCCCCGGGGGTGTCTTATCTAGATGGGGGATTTTCTATGGGTGGCCCTAACTCCTGAGATCACTTTTCATTTTGTCACTGTGGAGGGAAGACCTTGCTCGCTGTGTCTCTGCGCTCTGGGACGCTGTAAGGGTTAAATTCTCCTGTTTCGCTCTCATCATTTCCTGAAAGGGCACTGCCTGCCTCTCGAGAAGAAAAACTTCCTGCCTGGACTTTCCAGCATTGAGCTGCAGCCCAGACTCACTACAGACCATGGGAACGGTGGACGTGGTCAGTCCTGGACCAAGAAAGGACCGAAAGTGACTTCTGTAGTCCTAGCCATGCTGGCACACCTGGAGTGTAAAGGTAAGCGGCGGTCCGGGGACATTCAGACGTGGACTGTGTGCTAAGGGGACATCGCAGCTGTCACACTGATCGTCTGCATTAGGGCTCCTGCACACGAACGTGTTTTCTTTCCGTTTCCGTACTTTTTGCGGATCTGTTTTTTGCAGACCGCAAAATACATACAGTCGGTGTGCGGACCTATTCACTTCAATGGAGCCGCAAAAGATGCGGACAGCGCTCCGTGTGCTGTCCGCATCCGTTGCTCAGTTCCGTGGCGCCGCAAAAATTTAGTCATGTCCTATTCTTGTCCGTTTTGCATTTCTATAAAGGGCCGTCCGTTCCGTTCTGAAAATTGCGGATGGCACACGTGCGGCGTCTGTTTTGCGGATCCGCAAAACATGGCACGGTCGTGTGGACAAGCCCTTAGATTGTAAGCTCTGAGGGTCAAGGATCCGCTCTGGCGGGCAGCGTCCACTCCGCTTTTGGTTTCTCAGTGGTTATCGTTTTTTTTGTGTGTGTGCTGCATGTCAGGTTGTGTGGCTAGACACCAGTTCCTGCAGCACGCCACCTGCACGCGGGGATCCGTGCGGATTTCTGTGCCTTTCCGCGTGAAAATCCACGCCTTGTTGTTTTTTTTGTGCATTGCAAAGGGTATGTATTTTGAAAATCCGTCTACAAAATTCAGCGCGGAATCTGCTTGTTTTTTTTTTTCCTTTTTGGGGAGCTGATTATGAGGCAGAAACAGACCAATATCCGCGCAAAAAAAACTCTCCGTGAACTGGCCTTAAAGGGTGAAAATCTACACAGCAGGTCAATTTCCGCACTGAAGTAAAAAAGCGGAGTTTTTCTGCACAAGACTCCACGCGTGATCTGAAATGTGTGCAGACAGCCTTAGGGCTCATGCACACGAACTTATTTTCTTTCCGCGTCCGTTACGTTTTTTTGTTTTGTTTTTTGCGAACCATATGCGGAACCATTCATTTCAATGGGTCCACTAAAAAACGGAAGTTACTCCGTGTGCATGCCGTTTCCGTATTTCTGTGTCCTTTCCGCAAAAAACATTTAACTTGTCCTATTATTGTCCGCATTACGGACAAGGACAGGACTGTTCTGTTCCATTCCGCAAAATACATACGGTCATGTGCGTGATAGTGTAGACGAAATTGCACCCACGATCTCATCTAGGGCCTGCACAGATACCATACGGCAGGGGGTCAGCAACCTCCACCATTGCCAGCTGTTGTGAAACTACAACTCCCAGCATGCTCCATTCACTTAATATGGTAGTTTTTGAGAACAGCTGAGCCAGTGTGCATTCTGGGAGTTGTAGTCTCACAACATCTGTAGTGCCAGAGGCCGCTAACCCCTGCCATATAAATAAGGGTCTTTTTAGTGTTGTCATGATGTGGGTGTGCACGCTGGTGATAGGTTGGAGTTTGTGGGGGCGCGCATGGCGTCAGATAAGCGCGCAACAACCCAAAAGGACGACACAACATTTTCTATTTGCTGTGGGAGTGATAAACCCAGTTTAGGAGGCCATGCTGGGCCTTGCAGTTCCACAACCTGTAGGACCATGTAACCCATTCTACCATGGCTTTGACAGACCCCCCTCACTGTGTGCATCCCTGCTGCTTGTTTGTGCCCCTCTACTCATTTTTGCCCCTGGAGAGCACCTGCTGGTAAGGCTTAGGCGACATTTTCTGCAACTTATTGCATGACATGTCGTCATGTGCCCCTAAGGGCTCATGCACGCAAACTAATTTTTTGCCCGTGTCCGTTCCGTTTTTTTCCGTAGTGAGCAGCTATGTCCGTAGTGAGGGGGGGGGGGGGGGGTGTAGCTGTCGTAGTGAGCAGCTATGTCACAGGGGAGGTGAGTACACTTCGGGGGGGGGTGTAGCTGTCGTAGTGAGCAGCCATGTCACAGGGGAGGTGAGTACATCTCGGGGGGTGTAGCTGTCATAGTGAGCAGCCATGTCACAGGGGAGGTGAGTACACCTGGGGGGGGGGGGTGTAGCTGTCGTAGTGAGCAGCTATGTCACAGGGGAGGTGAGTACACCTCGGGGGGGGGGGGGGGGTGTAGCTGTCGTAGTGAGCAGCCATGTCACAGGGGAGGTGAGTACACCTCGGGGGGGGGGGGGTGTAGCTGTCGTAGTGAGCAGCTATGTCACAGGGGAGGTGAGTACACCTCGGGGGGGGGGGGGGGTGTAGCTGTCGTAGTGAGCAGCCATGTCACAGGGGAGGTGAGTACACCTCGGGGGGGGTGGGGGTGTAGCTGTCGTAGTGAGCAGCCATGTCACAGGGGAGGTGAGTACACCTGGGGGGGGGGGGGTGTAGCTGTCGTAGTGTACTCACAGGGGAGGTGAGTACACCTCGGGGGGGGGGTGTAGCTGTCGTAGTGAGCAGCCATGTCACAGGGGAGGTGAGTACACCTGGGGGGGGGGGGGTGTAGCTGTCGTAGTGTACTCACAGGGGAGGTGAATACACCTGGGAGGGGGGGGGGGAGTAACCCACGGAACTCTCGAGAGGTTGATTTCCTAGGAAACCTCCTCAACCCTCTTGGCACTGCTACATAGCGTTCTATTCCGGGCTGTCCTCATCGTGGTGCCTGTATTATGTCGTTTGTAGCCGATATCACGTTTCTCTAATACGTTTCGCCTTGAAGTCTAATTCCATTTGGCTTCTGTGTCATAGAGCGTCCCCCGTTCAGGAACTGAATGTGGCTGCATTTTTGAGATTCTTGGCAGGCATTGTCTTTCAGAGGAGGCATGGGTGAAGCACACGTAATCTGTCCTGCTGTCTGCTACCTGGACAATAATATCAACAGAACAAATACATTCCACCGATGCAGCGTCACCCGAAGCTGCCATGTCCTCAGACCACGGTGATGCACAGGTGTGAACGGGGGCAACTTTGCTGTTGATTTGCATTATTCTATTAGAAAGAAAACTAATACAGGAAAGAGGTAACTTGTGACTGACCCGGTGCCCGGCGAGGGAATAACCATATTGGGACTTTCCCTCTCGACCATCAGATGAGTAATTTGTCTTCCTGCAGTAAGAACATGGACCCAGGTTGTAATATTTGACCAAAAAGACTCATGCCAGAGGTTTCCAGACCTTGAGATCAGAACATTTCACTCCAGTGGATTTTAGATCAAAGGGCATCTGTCAGCAGTTTTGTAACTATGACACTGGCTGACCTGTTACATGTGCACTTGGCAGCTGAAGGCATCTGTGTTGGTCCCGTGTTCATATGTGCCTCGGGGGCGTTACTGTTAGGCATCTTGCCCACAAACTTAAGGGGCCCGTGCTGCGGACCGCAAATTGCGGTCCGTAATGTACGGGCACCGACTGTGGGGCAGCCGCATGCGGATCGCGGACCCATTCACTTGAATGGGGCCCGCGATCTGTCTGTTTCGCAAAAAGATGGAACAAGTTTTATTTTTTGCGCGACGGACACACGGAACGGAACCCCACAAAAGCACTCCATAGTGCGTCCGTGGGTTTCCGTTCCGTGCTTCCATTCTGTTCAACATCTCCGGATTTGCGGACCCATTTAAGTGAATGTGTCCGCATCCGTGATGCAAAATGCACATGGCTCGTGACCCGTGTATTGCAGAACCGCCGTATGCGGGCACGGAGCCCTTACATTCGTGGTCAAGAGCCTTACAACTGGCGAGCCCACTGCATTTTAATTTAAAGGGCCAGGCAGTGTAAACGTGATCGCACCTGGTCCTGTCAATCAAAGTGCAGGGGGTGCGGCAGTTGCAGAGAGAGCTGAGCCTCTAGGTGTAACAGCAATGGCCATGTGCGTTCTGCATTTTGTGGAAAGCGCACGGCTAGCCTTATGATAGAAATGCCTATTCTTGTCCGCTATTGCAGACATGAATAGGACATGCTGTATATTTTCTCCAAGGCCGCGGAACGGAACTATGTATGCAGGCAGCACGCGGTGTCTTCTTCGGCCCCATTGAAACGTATGGTTCTACAAAATTGCGGAACGGATGCGGACTCATAAATACGATCCTATGAATTTACTCTTATGCATATGGGACCCCAGTGAAAGATCAGACATTTTGAATTTCAACACCTGGTCCTTTCTTTCTTACGCCTCTGCCATACTTGCCAAGATCTTAGTTGGTAAATTTGGAGCATGTAAGCTCTGCTCCTGCAGCACTGCAGACCCACCCAGAAGCTTCAATCTGGGTGGGGTTTACATTAGCAACACCCATTTTCGGTCTGGGGTGGCCTAAATTTACCGGGCCTGTCTCTGAAATTTAGGGACAGTCCCTGCAAATTTGGAACAGTTGGCAACTATGCTCCGCCAGCAGCTTACCCCCCTCTCCCCATTGAGATGAGAAGACATGCACACTTGGCCGAACTGATGCGTGTGTAAGGAGGGAAGATGTCGGTCGTACAAACATTTGGCTGCCCCATTACCAACATGGCTTTAAACTTGGCTGGAGCTGCAGGACTATCTGACTATCTTCTGTCTTTGGGGGCCTCCCTGGAGGACTGGACATGTTGAATTTCAATGCCCGATCATTTTCTTTCTTAGTGTAGATAAGCCTCAGCCGACGTGTTGGGCAGCAGCTTCCCCCCCTCTCCCCTTTGAGAATACATGCACGTGCATTGCACGCTCGGCTGAACTGATCCTTTCTCACACTGGTTTACCTAACGCAATAAGCAGAAGTCAACATGTTTACTTAGAAAGTGCTTAGAAGGTATGACTGCGCTTACCGGTAGACCTCCGAACAGGCAGCCACAGACCACTCACTGACCTACTTTTCATTCTCTAGTAAGGACACAGTGTATGTCAGGGCAAGTAATCCTATTAACTCTTTATATGCTAACATGACCCATAGTACTATTTAAAGTTGCATGTTAATAATCCAGTTACTTCAGTACCCTGGCACTATACAAAGGGTCACTCTGGCAATATATTATGCTTGCGACTGAGCTGCAAATAGGCCATGGGACCAATCAAGGTGAAGTCAGTGGCCTAGGAAGAGGAATGCCAGGCCCCTTTCAATCAGCTGATCGGTGGGAGGGTTGGGAGTAAGAACCTCCACCAATCAGGTATTGATGACCTAACTTGAGAAGAGGCCATCAATACTGAACTCCCTGAAGTCCCCTTCAATTGCTGGGGAAATTATAACTACATATATTGTAATACAAGTATCCTAAAGGAATTTTTCCATCCACTCAGATAAATGCCGGGAATCATTGGATAGAAACAGCTTTGGACTTGTTTTGCCTTATTTGGTTTTGGAAAATGTTTTTCTTCTTAAGTCACATTATGTTTGCCCAGAAAATATCTTGATGTCTCTTCCAGGGGTGAAGTAATCTTTGCTCATTCTGATATTTTTAGATTGCACTGGGAACATGATTTGGAAGAATTCAGATTACGCAGTTGCATAAAGTAGTATTATAAAATTCCATGGTCTATATCCGGTGACTCTATGGATCTTGTGAAACTACTACTCCCAGCAGTAGCTTATCTAAAACGGACTGGGCCCCATAGCAAATTTTTGAACAGAACTCCTATCCTTCAATCCCCTTAATGCAGACGTCAGACCAGACAGACAAAAACTCACCTCTCCTCTCCTCCTGCGGGCGTCTCGGCTCTTCGTGCAGCACTGCATCTCGCTACGCACTATACTGTGACCTGAAGTCGCACAACGCCAGGTCAGTGTGTTCCAACACTGCATTCCGTCCTGAAGCTGTGCGCTGCCAGGACTTAGTGCAGTGCGGCCAGGGAAGAAGAACGGGGAGCGGTGAGTAAAACCAGTGCTAGAAATAGGAGCACCATACTCACCGCTCCCTGTGATTGGAAAATAAATCCATTTGTCCTGAAACTGGATTTAAGCCTGAAACTGCTTCCCCTGTTTCCATCTTAGCTACACCCCTGACTCCCAGCATGAGTTAGATAGGCTGTACCTGTTGGGTCATGCTGGGAGAAGAGGTTTCACCACAGAAGTGCTGCAGTTTGCAGACCACCATATTCAATGAACCTGTATTGAAGTAATATTTTGGTTTTACCTCTGCAGATAACACAAGGGTTTCATTGTATGTTGGTTCTAGAAATGTAAATCAGAGAGGAAACAGAGAAAAAGGGAACAAGAAGCAAGGTCTCATTCTCGTAAATGCTACAATGGTTATTGTTTGTGACACAATGTCCATAGTAGGAAGCTGATTTCACCTTGTGATGTTGGTGCAACAGGCGCATCCCCCCAAGGCCCTTCCTATGCCATCCCAGGTGTAGGAAATGCCAAGTGGTATGTTGCGGCCTAAATTGTCTCTTTATGTGTGTTACGGTGCTCCTTCCTGGAAACGGCTAGACCCCAGGCTTTGGCTCCGAAGCAATAAACGGGGAATAATTGAGAGATTTGAAGAAATAACTTGAGTCCAGACCTTGAGATGAAGTTCAATGGCAGCTTTACTTGAATAAACGTTTCTCCAAACAGTTTTAGGCTTTGTCTTGGTGGTTCCAGCAGGCTTTAGCATTAAACTGGCAGGCAAACTCAACTCCGCTATATCTGTTTCTCTCTGACTCTGCTGTACTGACAAGCTAACTTGGTGTCCTTGTTTCCTCTTTATGCTGCACTTCTTTCTTGTAGTCGTACTTATGTTCAGCCAAAAAGTAGGTTCGAATTCTGGCAGCTCCAACATGGAGTCTCAACCAGAACAAACTAGAAACGCCCCACCTCATTCTGGTAGCGAGCAGGACTGGCCCATTTCTGCCCAAAGGGGGGAGAATGGAATGGTAAGTTCCATTCTCTCTAAGGATAGCTCTGCCATTTACGCTGCCACTTTCTGGTGAACCAGGCACATTACATGTAATAAACAGTTACATAAGATTATGAATGCACATTGTGGAGGACCTGAAAAGACATACATAAGATGAAATTATATTAGCCCATTAGAGATAGTAGCAGGGTGCAGTAGTGGTAACATCACTCTGTGGTGTTACATTGGGCAGGGCAAGGTCTGTAAGACACATTTGTCCACTGCCTCTGGTGCCCTTGGGCGCCTTGTGTTACCCATCTATTTGAAGTATGACAGCTGTCGAAAGATATTTCAGGTTATTATATAACGTGAAGTGAAGCCTAAAGATATGCATGGATTGTTTTTTATGTGGTTGTTCAGAAGCCTCCAGAGATTGGTGTGAAGAGTGTTCTACTAAACAGGGGCATAGCTTTAGGTGTACAGAGGTAGAAATCACACACTGGTACTGGTGCCAGAGAAGGACCAAAGGCTCCTCTGCCCCATAAGAAGATGCTAGTAATATAAATAACCCATGGTTGGCACTATTCCCGGGTGGCCGGGTTCCCGCTCCTGTGCAAACTCCATGAGTTCCACTTTGGAGAATCTGGCACATTTATGGAATGACCACAGGAAGTGCCATAAATGTCCAATACGTGCGGGTCCCACCTCAGAGACCTGGTTCTATCTCCAAAACAGAGCCCTGTTGCGCAAAGGCAGGAATAGAGAGGTGGCCACACTGTAGCTGGAGAAGGCGGGTAACCACTGGACCCCGGTTACAAAATATTAATGTCTTCACTGTCTTGCACCATATTAACCCGTCACTGCCCTAGACCACCAGGGATCTGGATAATAAACCCTTCACTGTCCTCCACTAGGGAACCTAAAATTAACCTTTCCCTGCCCTTGACCATTAGGGATCCTGATATTACGCCATTAACTGCCCTAGACAACCTGGGATCCAGACATTAACCCTTCACTGCCCTAGAACACGAAGGATCCTGAAATGAACTCTTCATTACCCTCCACTAAGGAACCTAAAATTAACCCATTCAATGCCCTAAACCACCAGGAATCCCGACATTTCTTGACATCACATTATTCAGATGCTACCTACAAGTCTCAACAGATATCATATATTTTAGTTGAATTTTTTTTCAACCTGCACCTGGATTAAATAAAAATGTAGTTGATTTTTTTTAACGTAAATATGGCATAAAATGCACCTTACTGATATAAATCGTTTTTATTTTTAGGTATTGCTCTGGAAAGCAGGGCCACAATGGATTTCATGAGCACCACGAGCGACCAGAAGGAGGAAGCTGAGTTGCTTCTCAGTTATTTGAATGTTACGGATTTGGTAACTATAATGGAAAACCTCTACCGAGAGGGGGAAGTATGTGCAGAGGGGAAGAACACGGTCATACGTGGTCAAGACGCTTACAACAATGACGAGAGGACGGACTCTCTGTTTCTCAGTGGGCAAGAAACTTCTCTCCTATCATCGGTCAAATACGGAAGTACCAAGGAGTTACTCAGCTTTACCAATCAAGTGTCAGATGCAACTAAACATTTACACAAATGCTTACAACAGGAGTGTGGAATTATATTAAACAAGGTAAGAAGACAAATACACATTAAAACTTGTAGACACTGCAACTACTACAAGTCAGAGCCATGTGAACCCCTATTCACATATCCTTGAGGGTTCCAGAAAGATACCAGTGCAACATTCTGGCATGTCCAAATGACCTATCCAAGCACTTAAAATTTGGACAGCACATATGCTCTGCACATATAGATCCAGGGTATTTAATGCAACCAAAAACCACAGCTCTAGAAGATGGATATATTAAATACATCAAAGTTGTGAAGATTGAAAGCAGCAGGGCTTGAAAGTGTAAAGCCAAGCTATAAGCACCTCAACTCTATACTCAGCCGGTAAACCTCAAGAGCAGATTCATACATGTTTAATGTACATTCATTTCTTTCTGCCTGTATTCCACATGACTATAACTATATATATATATATATATATATATATAATCTGTTTTTGCACAGTCAACATTCTAGCTTACGGCTAGGAAGTGACATGTTGACATAAGTTTTAAGTGACATTTTGAAATCCGTATGGTTGCACTTTATAGAAATAGTGATTTAGTGGTTAATATTATAACACTGCCTTTTATAGACCTTTCAATTCCTGGTGTATTGAAATTTTCCTTGCATTATCTTGTGTAGATTTCCCGTGCATGGTCCTGTTTTCTTCCTCCATGTCATAGAGTGCTTGTATTGTAAGATTAGGACAAGTTAAGGTGGCCATACACACAAGACAACGAATGGCCACACATGAGCGATCTCAAAAATCAGACTCCGTGGTCCTTAAAGGGGTTATCCCATGACTAATGTAAAAAAAAAAAAATCAGACCTCATATAGTACATGACAATCTCTTTCTAACAAAGCTAGATCCAGCGCTGTACCTCACATGGATCCAGAGATCTCCACATTCATTGCTCTGCTAGATTTATATCAAGCTAAAAGCTCAAAGGGAGTGTCTTCTCTGCTGCAGCTCAGGGGGCGTGTCCATGCTCTCCCTATCACAGCTCAGGGGGCGCGTCTCAGCTCTCCCTATCACAGCTCAGGAGGCAGATGATGGATGGAACTGAGCATGTGCGGCCTTCTCAGTGAGCAGGACAAAGAAATAAGAAAAACAGCAGGTGACACTATACAGATACATTCTATTGAATAACTTTGGCTATGCAAAATTTTTAATTACATGCAATTACAAAAGTATTCAGATCCAGGAGCTGGTTTGAAAACTGTAGAATATTTTTCATGGGACAACCCCTTTAAGCATAATAGCAAAATTCGGCCAATCATGCCATAGATGTGAAGTTTTGGCCGACAACGGGTGAAAATGTTCAACATGGCCAATCACGTTTTCAGTAGACATCTGCCGTTGCGCTTCCTATATAGTGCTGGGCGCGAATATTCGAAACACAAATATTAATCGCAAATATCGGCACTTCTAGAATTCGCTAATATTTATAATATAGTGATATATATATATATATATTCGTAATTTCGAATATTCAACTTTTGTTTCATCATTAACCTCCCTTCTTGCTTGTGGGCCAATGGGAAGGCTGCAATATCTTTTTCTGAGCTTAGCAACATCCCTAGCAACCAATAGGAAAGTTGCCTATCCCTTTACTATATAAGAACCTCCCCAGCAACCATTTTCTGCAGGTTTTTTTTAAAGTCCTGATAGAGACAGCAGTGACATTGCTTTACACACTACATTAGATAGTTAGTTAGTTAGTTAGTTAGCTCTTATATATAATACAGATAGTTAGTGGCAGATAGTCAGTGTAGGTTAGATAGTGATATAGTGTAGATGTTGCAGTGCAGGGTGTAAGGTAGTGTGATAGGTTCTGCTGTCCATACATATATGCAGACCTGCTAAAATGTGAAGTTTCACATATTGCGCCAAAATATTTGCATCATTACTGCCGATTTGTGCAATCGCGAATATATTCTGCATTGCCAACCATTTTCTCCAGTCTCAGGAAACTTCTAGCAGCTTGGAAAATGTAGCAAAAGTGACCCACGCCTGTATTTCGCATGCATTTATGCGAATATTACATTGCCGATTTTTCGCAATCAAGAAAATAATCTCAAATTCGCAAATATATCACGAATATTCATGAAATATCGCAAATTCTAATATAGCCCCTGCTGCTCTTCACTATTCCTATAGAAAATATACCACATAATATACTTTTTTCAGAAGGGAATTAATGGCCAACGTATACCTCTGTCTGCCAGTACAGTGCTCCCTCAGGATACAATATTTTCAACATACAATTGTCTTTTCCGACCCATCGTAAGTTTAAACCAGACTCAACATACAATGTCTCAGACTCCGATCCAACCAATGAAGGTCACTTCTCTGGTAAAATAGCTGGTTAATTGCTAGTTAGCAGCTATTCCTGTTTTATAAATCTTTATTTTCTCTTATCTTGGATGACATTGAACCCATTACTTAAAGGGGTTGTCCGGGTTCAGAGCTGAACCCGGACATACCCTTATTTTCACCCCGGCAGCCCTCCTGAGCCTGGCATCGGAGCATCTCATGCTCCGATGCGCTCCAGTGCCCTGCGCTAGATCGCGCAGGGCACAGGCTCTTGTGTTTTCAATAACACACTGCCGGGCGGTAACTTCCGCCCAGCAGTGTGTTCGGTGACGTCACCGGCTCTGAGGGGCGGGCTTTAGCTCTGCCCTAGCCGTTTTACTGGCTAGGGCAGAGCCAAATCCCGCCCATCAGTGCCGGTGACGTCACCGGGCTGCCTGTCAGCCCCATAGAGAGCCCGGTACGTCACCGGAACTCAGAAAAATGCCTTTGCCCTGCGCGATTTAGCGCAGGGCAAAGGAGAGCATCGGAGCATGAACTGCTCCGATGCTCATGTCAGGGGGGCTGGCGGGGGGAAAATGGAGGTATGTCCAGGTTCAGCTCTGAACCTGGACAACCCCTTTAACTTACAATGGTTTCAACATACAATGGTCGTCCTGGAACCAATTAATATTGTATCTTGAGGGACCACAGTATATTGGAATATCCCAGGTGTTTAGGTATGTGTCAGGAAATACACTCAATGTATGACAAAAAAACAATGTGATGTCAATACTGCTTACAAGGGATTGCCCGCTTTGGACAATCCTTTTTGGTTAGAAGATTCCTCCAGGATGTTCTGCTGCTGGGATCCCCAGAAATCAGCTGTAATCTGTGGGAGAGCCAAGCAATAAGTGTTTATTATGTCTGCAGCACCTCCGCAGGGGAAATGAAGCATTACACATTGGCCTTTGAAATCAGTGACTGTATGAACGTTCTGAATCTCCCACTGTAAGAGATGCTTTATAACAGGAATGCTCAACCTGCGGCCCTTCAGCTGTTGTAAAACAACAACTCCCATCATGCCCTGCTGTAGGCTGTTCAGGCATGCTGGGAGTTGTAGTTTTGCAACAGCTAGAGGGCCGCAGGTTGAGCATGCCTGCTTTATAAAGACACCCTGGTTAATCTTTGAGGGTCCTTATTGGAAGGCCACCCTCTATTAACCCAAAATGTCTTTATTAAGGACAGTGAAACGTTTCTTTGAGATTACCTACTAAAATTGTGTTGAAAAATTGTTTTCTAAGGGGTGGATTTCTTAAAGAAGATGATCACTATGTGTAGTATATGGTAGAACTGCAATCTGGTCTGGATAATGGGCTGGTCTTCTCTTAGACGTGGTCTTGTGGAGAGGTCTCACTGTTGTGGGTACTGTTTTTTGGTAGCACTTGCTAATAATGTAGATCATATACACCTATTTTTTTTTTGCTTTTTGCTTGTTTTGATGCTGGCAGCAGGCAAATGTTGATATCTAGAAGGGTTCATCAGCGAGCACTAGGAGGAATCTTAAATGTAGAGTTTAAGGGGTTTTCTGGGACTTTCTGGGTCATCAATATCTGACCCCAGGCACTCCCATCGACCAGCTGTTGGAAGAGGTCGCAGCGCTCTCCTGCTGTGCTGTTTTTCTCATCCTGTGACATTATGTCTATTGATCACATGAATGTGATTGAGCTGCAATACCGACCACAACCACTATGCAATGTATGGCACTGTGCTTGGTATAGGAGCGCTCTGACCCCTTCAAATAGCTAATTGTTGGGGGTGCTGGGAGTTAACGATCAGATATCGATGACCTATTCTGAGGATAAGTTGTCTGTTTTTAAGTCCCAGGAAACTTCTCGGTTTCATGGTCACTTCTGACTGTTCTCTTTGGCACCACCAATGAGCTATGTCTGTATGAAACCGTAGTGGGAGCATCATGCTATAGAAACATAGAAACCATTCTCTATACAGAGCTTGATGATATTTTGATGCTATAAGTCATTGGTTATGTAATTAATTACCGTACCTATTGAGGAAGGTGTTTCGTGACGTGACTGTACAAATGGAGAAACTACTGCACCTTGTGTTATTGTTACTATGACGTATGTGCCCGGTGGAAGTCTCACTACACGTGTATTCTTTGGTTTTGCTACTGGCTGAATCCTAAATCCACCACACCTCACAGCAGCATTCCTGCAGGATGGGTCACGGAGCTTGACGTCCTCTGTATAATGCTGGCACTTTATCGTGTGGGTGGCAGGAACGTGCCGGAAACACAGTGGCAGAAAAGCTTGTTTGTCTCCATTATGACGAGACATAGACATTTGTGGCATATCTGCAACCCACCGCTGGGACTCTCACAGCAAAGAATAACGGGGGGTCCCCATACTGGCTGCATCCAGGCTCTGAACGGCAGGGTGGGCGAGCATGCTTGGTCCTTCCCGTGCTGTACCTCCCATATACTTGAGAGTGCAGAGTTCCAGATCTCCAATCAATTGGTTGCTGGATTTGTCCACGGATAGTCACCTCATCTGGTGCAGTAAGGTTCAGATGATTCTCCTTTTCCCAATTCTGGAAACTACTAGACATTTAAGTCCACATTCTTGTGAATATGCCAAATCCTTAACTGATAGGACATACTGAGCTGGCAATAAGGGCTCCTTCACTCGACCGTATGGTCGCCGTACCCGTGCTGAGGACCACAAATAGCATTCCGCAATGCACGGCACTGGCCACGTGAACTCCGTGCTGCAGTGTGGACCAATTAACTTGAATGGGTCTGCAATCTGCAAAAGATAGGACATGTCAGGACGAATCAGAAGCCTACAGGAAAGCCCATCCGTGGGCTTTCAGGTCCGTGTATCTGCACCGCAAAAGATAGGACATGTGTTGTGTTTTGCCATATCTTGCAGATCGCAGACCCGTTCAAGTCCGTGGGTCTGCACCGCAGCACAGAGTGCACGCGGCCGGTGACCATGCATTGTTTATTAAGCAGATACAAGTAGATATGTCCTGCATAAAATTGTGGTGTGCCCCTAGCATTATTCTCTCTGGTGAGCCAAGGTAAATATCTGGACTGTCTCGGCTACTAGGAGCATGGACCTGTAGCATGGACCTGTCGCTGTAATATGCCGTCCTTGCGTGTAAACCGTGCAATCACGTATGATGATGCTGTGTAGTAAACTGTAAGGATTTTACATTGCAGCGGTTTCTGTTGTGTTTCAAGTTTCCCTATTTCTGTTTCCAGATGCTGACGATACGAAATGGTCGATATCAGAAGGACACCGACGTCCTGCTGTTTCCCTGGAAGATGACGTACAAAAGCATGGGTTCTGAATTCATTCCTAGGGGAGCTTTTGGTAAAGTTCATCTGGCGCAAGATATCGAGACGAGGAAGAGAATGGCATGCAAACTGGTACGTTCTACAGAGGAGATCCTGGGATAGGTGACGGGTCTAATCCGTGGGGTGGGGCTGACTGCTGGGAGCCCCGCCGATCATGAAAATGGGCGTCCCATGCCTCCGTTTGGTAGTCGAGCGTGCGTACTGCACTCAAAGTCTAGGGGACTGCAGAAGATGGCCAAGTGCCACACTCAACTATCTCCGGCAGTCCCGTAGAGCTTGAGTGGAATGGCAGCAACCACCGCTCCAGTGAAATGGAGGTCAGGGGTCTCCTATTCTAGTGATGGGTGGGGGGCAAAAGTGTTCACCCCCCCCCCCACTTATCACCTATACTGATAGGTTACAGGTCGCAATCTTTAAAAACTTTTAGTTTAGTTATTTTTGTTATATTTATAGACTGATCATAGAATGAGACTATTCAACTGTGAAATATGAATCTGGAATAAATTATCAGATCATATCCGCTTTTTCCATGGAAACTTTGCACGTGATTCTTCTTTTCTTTGTGTGATGAAGATAAACCAGTTTTCCTGTGGCTCGCAGTACAAGGAAGTTCTACATGACAACATGTTCCCTGTTCCCTGACATCAAATCTTATCGCTGCATTGAAGAGATACGTTATTAGCACAGTTTTTTTTTTTTTTTCACTGTAATAGACACCAAGGCTTATATCGCTCCAACCTATTCCACAGCGCCGCGGAGAGATTGTGCCAAAGAAAATAGAGGAAATTCATACTTAGGACTCACGCACACGACTGTATGTGTTTTTGCAGTCCGGAAACTGCAGATCCCAGATGTGTGCGTGTCTCCATTTTGGTTCCACACCTATAGAAATGCCCTTATCCATGTCCTCAAAATGAACAAGAATAGGACGTGTCCTAAGGACAAGAGTAGGAGATGCGGATGCGGACAGCCCGTGTGCTGTCAGCATCCTTTGTAGCCCCATTGAAATGAATGAGTCCGCAGCCGATCAGCAAACCATGTGCATGACTCTTCTCCAGCAGCATCTGGCGCATGCGCGCTGTGCTGATAAAGCCAGGGAGACTGTACTCCTCTCTTCGCTGCACATGCGCTCAGTGTGCACTGTATGTGCAGTGAAGCGAAATGTGACACCCTTGGCTTTAGCTGCACAGTGCCCATAGGCCTGATGCCCTTGGGGAAGAGTCCCGGACTCTTCTCTAGGTAGGTTTGAGATTTATGTATTTTTTTTCGCAAACGGGCAGGTTTGGGGCCCTAAAACCCAGTTGCATAATGGCATGCTGGTGGTTTAGTACCCAAAACCAGATAACAGGGTCCCTTTAAAAGAATATTTTTTTTTATGTTGACACTCATCTTTTCTGTCCCTAGGGTAGCACAGTTTCAGACGCAGTCCTTTATCTGTAGATTTTATTATCCTGAGCTTCCTGGTTCATGAACAGATGGCGGGAGGGTGTCATTGATAACAAAGTGAGATTTATATGGTTGTGTAAGTTGTGTGCAGTGATGGAAAATTCGGTGACAACCCTTTTGACTCAGTAATGATGCAGCAATCCACAGGGGACTAGTATAGAGCAGGAGTAGAGGGGTGGTAGTGGCTATGCTGGGGATAGTAGTACTCACAGTTCACAGTGGCAGTCTACCCTCTGGCACTCCCTGGGGCTGTCCAGTGACTAGAGGTTGCACCCTTTCTTCCCTTGGGGCACACCCTGGACCTTTAGGGTCTCCTGCCTAATGTTAGGTGGGGTGCCCTTGATGTTCGGTTTTGGCAGGTTGCAAGGCAGGAGGGCAGATGCAGTGGTCAGCAGATGATAGAGTCGATAATCAGGCCTGCTGATTGCAATAAATAAAGGTTCTCTTTACTAGCTCAATGATGGGTGCAGTAGTTCATATGGCAGCAAAGGGCACAGTTCCAAAGTATCACAATGCAATCTTTTGCTAATAGCTTTGTATAGGCAACAACAATGATGGTAGTTGTAGTACTCCCTGAGACTGAGACAATAATCCATTCCATAGAAGCAAAGTCTCAATACTATAAATGAGCGAATACTTTGCTGTCTGAGACTTGAACAGCCTGGTTGCTTCTGGACCTCCTAAGAAGACTAAATTTGCTTCTCTTAGGGGCACTTGGTGGTAAATTTGCTTCTTTGGCAACTGTTGTCTCAGAGGTAGGGGTT
This sequence comes from Bufo gargarizans, assembly GCF_014858855.1. Taxonomy (NCBI): domain Eukaryota; kingdom Metazoa; phylum Chordata; class Amphibia; order Anura; family Bufonidae; genus Bufo; species Bufo gargarizans. The sequence goes on along the minus strand of NC_058084.1, from coordinate 436,344,871 downwards.
CTCTGAATCTAGGCCTGGTCTACAGGATCTTTCTCACACATATGTCCTTCCTGTAGTTCTGCTCAGATTAGACCCCCTAACTAGGGGACAGACCAAGTCCATCACCCTGGCAACCTAACCAGTTTGCCAATATTAACTATATATCGCCCACACATTGCTATTAGTGTACAGAGTGCATAAAGAAACAGATGCTTTAACAATAAATCGCAACATTATACTCAATAGCATTAAATTAACCCTTTGAAGTAGCCCTTTGCACTGATGGTTGTCACTCAGTATCTGGTCCTACTGGAAGGGAGTCTGAAGAGGGGGAGTGCAGAAGTAGTAATCGTGCCCCAGCCCAGGTGCCTGAGATGCAGCCATAAGCCACTCTGTCATATAAGACACTGGTATTATAAATGGCACATGGTAGGTCGGGGCGCTGGTACAAATTCAGGTTACATCTCTCCTCATGCTTCTGGGTGAAATGCATCTAACTGTGCAGGGAATATTATGGCTGAAAGAGACTTTAGGGAAACCCAAACATAAATGTTCCTTCACAGTTATGATTGTACAAAGAAGCACAGCCATTATGAAAACTTTTTTTTTTTTTTTTTTTTTTTAAGTCAGGTACGATTTTAAGTATTACTTTGGAGATACAATAATAGTGGGCACAAATAGGTTAAAATTTCTCCTATGTAGTCAAGTACCTCTTTATTCCACAACAGATCCCGGTGGAACATTTCAAACCAGCAGATGTGGAGTTCCAAGTTCAGTTCCAGCATGAGAATATTGCTGAATTATACGGGATCATCTTATCGGAGAATATGGTTCACCTATACATGGAAGCTGGAGAAGGAGGGTCGGTGTTGGAAAAATTAGAAAGCTGTGGACCCCTGCGTGAATTTGAGATTATCTGGGTCACCAAACATATTTTGAAGGGTCTTGATTTCCTTCACTCTAAAAATGTCATCCACCACGACATTAAACGTAAGTGGCCATCACCATTTTATGTATTTTCTAACTTGTATTAGCCTGACCGTATTATGGGGGGACATTGCCATTTATTACACCCGGCAACCCAGCGTGGCTTTATGAAAATATTAAGTTCTGGACCAAATTAAAAGACAAACCTATTCTTTTCTTAGTAGACTCTTAGCTTTGTGGAGGAAGGAACATAGCAACTACGTCAGCAGCAACGTTTTTTTTTTTTTTAAGGAGCATTACTCACCCGCACTGATCCCAAGACGCTCCAATTCTGACATTTTTCATTCACTGACATCTAAGAAATGGCTGGAGATGCCTGTCCTGCCAATCACTCACTAAGGGGGTCAGTGCTGTCAGCGTTGGCTCAGTAGGCATCTCCTGCCATTTTCTGTGTCGAACTTTATATATAAAATTATATAAATTGGGTATTGCTAAAATTAAGGGTCCTGAAAGGGTTAAACCTCTGCTTAACTGAGCGTTGAAGTCCAGTGGGCGGTCTTATCGGTGATTGACAGTCTTCCCTGTACAATTCTGTATATGGAGATGGAGGTCTGTCACTAACTAGGACCAACCACTGGACTCCTAAATTCCAAGTGATTGGTGGGGATCCCACCGCTGAGACCAGGGGCATAGCTATAGGGGGTGCAGAGGTAGCAGTCGATACTGGACACAGGAGCTGAGGGGGCCCAAAGACCCTTGTGCCACATAAGAAGACACCGGTATTATAGAAAGTGCATGCTGGTCAAGTTACACCTCTGGCTGGAGGGAAGGGGTTAGTTAAAAAAATTGGCATGGTGGTGGTTATGGGGTTGGGGGTGGGTTGTTTCAATTCTTGCCTCAGGCAGCATGAAGGCTATGTGCTTCTCTGGCCACATAGCCCCAGCTGAACCCTTGCACCAGGGCCTGTGAGCCTTTAGCTACGCCCCTGGCTGGGGCCCCACCAATAACGACAACGGGGCCCCGTACCCCCATGTGCACAGTCGCTCCATTCAGAGTACATCACTCGCCTATCTCCGGAACTCCCATAGAAATTAATGGAGCGACCGCGCGCATGTTTAGACTGGCCGCTCCGGTCATTTCAGGGGAGCTGTGGGCCTCCGTTCTCGTGATCGGTGGGGGTCTCTGCAGTAGGGTCTCCACCGATCTAATGGTTATCTCTTTTATCTAACTTTTACCAACCGGAATAGCCCTTTAATTTTGCTCTAAAATACTGAGGGGAGGGGATTTAATAAGACAACAAAGAATGCACAGGAGCAAAATGTGCCAAATATTTTCACCAAAATTTGGGAATTTTGTACACCAGCTTCATGGCTTAAAGCCAATGATAAATTCCCCGGATGATGTCTGCAGACAGTGTGGCGATGTGACGGGTCCCCTTTAAAGCCAACCCTTGTCAGACAATAGATTCTAACTTCTACCGTTCTTTCTTCCAGCCAGCAACATTGTCTTCATGTCAACAAAGGCTGTCCTGGTGGATTTTGGCCTCAGCATTCAGATGACTGGAGATGTGTATCACCCCAAAGACCTGAGGGGAACCGAGGTAATTAGGGCACACCCATAATCCTGAAAGACGATAAATCATATCATGCAAAAAAGGAAGTAAAGCTCGGAACCTCTGACCGTGCTTCCTCCTTCCCCTTCTGAGTTCAGCCTGGATCACACATGCATTGTGTCAACCGAAAACTATCTGTGGTTAAACAGCTAGCTATCCCATGTATCATAGGAAAATTGGGGATGCATGAAATCAGAAAAAAAGTGTTTATTTTTTTCCAGAAACAGCGCCACTATTGTCCGTGGGCAATGTCTGGTATTGCAGCATAGCTTCATTCACACGAATGAAGGCGCAGCCATGAGCAGAGCAATATAAGTAAAGCATTTACAAAGTTACTTTACTTTTTATGTAGATTTTATTTAAAGGGGTTATGCCATGATTGATGTAAAAAATGAAAATCAGACATCATATAGGACATGACAATCTCTTTCTAACAAAGCCAGAACCAGTGGATCTCCACATACACTGCTCCGATTCCTCTGCTAGATTATCTTCAGCCTGGCAGCTCAGGGGACGTGTCCTTTCTGCTGCAGCTCTCACTGTAACTGTCACAGCTTCCAACAGAACATATGGCCGGTAGCAGTTGAAGTTTTAAACGGAGCATGTGGGACCAGTTCAGTGAGGCGGACAAAAAATAAGTAAAAAAACAAACAGCAGGTGGCGCTATACAGATACATTTTATTGAATAACTCAGTGGCTATGCTAAATTTTTAGTGTAGATTTTAGTTCTAGCACAAGGACCTGCATAGATGCATCACAGTTATAAAGAGGCGCGCACCTCTTAATAATTGTGGCACATCTGACACCAATGGGGAGTATAGATTATGATCAGCTTGTTAAATGGTAATAATTAGTGTCCCCCTCTGTATCCGAAAAACAGTGCTCTGAAGATGTATTGAGATTAATTGTTTTCATTTTCCTTTCTTGCAGATTTACATGAGTCCAGAAGTCGTTCTCTGCAGAGGACATTCGACTAAAGCTGATATTTATAGTATGGGCGCTACGATCATTCACATGCAGACAGGAAATCCACCCTGGGTGAAACGCTACCCTCGATCAGCATACCCCTCTTACCTGTATATTGTAAGTTCTTCTTTGCTACATTTTCTTCTAATCGGTATTTCGATAAAATGTTTCAATAGATGGTTTTATGTTTCACTATATTTTGGTATTATCCATAATTACATATTTAGAGGGGGGGGGGGGGGCGGCTGCCTTTGGACTTTTAGTGGTGCTTTTTCTCAAATTTGGAGTATGTTCTCAGCCCTAAAATTTTAATTTGCCTATTTAATGCCAATTCTGAGATCTCTGGGTCTCTTTTTGCAAGATGCTACTGCAGCCTGCTAGCGTGCTGAGGTGAGATGATTTCACTCAAGGTCAAAAGTTGGGTCGTGTTTTAGCTTTTGCTTAAAGGGTCACTTTGAGAGAGTTTTACACTTTACTTTAGTCAAGACGTTAAGTTTTTTTTTCCAGGCTCCTGATATTGATGACCTGTCTAAGTCATTAGTATCCAATCGGTGAGGGTCCGACACCCAGCACCCTAAACGATCAGCTGTTCCCTGCAGCCTCCAGCGCTGGAGATAGCAGGAACAGGAAGCACAGCGCCGTTCAAACTGCAGTGGCCATGCTGGGTTACTGCAGCTCTGCTCCCATTGAAATGAATGGTAGCTGAGCCGCAGTAACCAGGTACGGCCACTTCACTTTGAACAGCGCTGTGCTTCCTGTGTTATCTACAGTTCTAGCTGCAGGGAACAGCTGATCGGTGGGTGCAGGTGTTGAACCCTCACCGATCGCATATTAATGACCCATTCTAGAGATAGGTCATCAATATTAGGAGCATGGAAAATGCCTTTAAATCATGAGAAACATGCTAGATCATAAAAATGCTGTAGGCTAACAGCAGTTTCTCATATTTGCTATTTCCCCACAGATACACAAGCAAGCTCCCCCCTTAGAGGACATCGATGAAGACTGCAGTCCGATCATGCGAGACCTTTTGGTTTCAATCCTGGATAAGAATCCAAATCAGCGACCTACTGCAGCGGAGCTACTAAAACACGAGGCTCTGAACCCACCTCCCGAGGACCAGCCGCGCTGCCAGAGCCTGGACACCGCTTTGCTGGAAAGGAAAAGAATGCTGAGAAAGGAGCTGGAGCTGCCTGAAAACATTACAGGTACCAAATGCTACTGGATTTTTTTTCCCTTATTTGTTGCTTTGTCTGGGAGCATCTGCAGATGGTTTTTCCAGTCTTTCCAGTTCCAAGGAATATTAAGTGGGGATAGGTTTTCACATGTGCTTCATAGGCCGAGTGGAGCGATTGCAAAAGATAAAAAAACCTGCACTAAAATTTTGACTTCTTGTAAATGAGTTGAAGAGAGATGGAAAGTGTTTCGAAAGAGGTTACAGAATTGTGGATGATCAAAGGCTGACAGTCGGAAGGCCTAAGGCCTCTTTCACACGAGCGTGACGGATTAGGTCCAGATGCGTTCAGTGAAACTCGCACCTTTTCGCAAGCAAGTTCAGTCAGTTTTGTCTGCAATTGCATTCAGTGCGGGTGCAATGTGTTTTGATGCGATTTTCACGTGCGTGATAAAAAACGGAAGGATTAAAAACAACATCTCTTAGGTCCCTTTCACACGAGCGAGTTTTCCGCGCAGGTGCAATGCGTGACGTGGACGCATAGCACCCGCACTGAATCCTGACCCATTCATTTCAATGGGGCTGTGTACATGAGTGGGTTTTTTCACGCATCAGTTCTGCGTTGTGTGAAAATCGCAGCATGTGCAGGTGCGATGCATTTTTCACTGATGGTTGCTAAGAGATGTTGTTTTTAAGCCTTCAGTTTTTTATCACACGCGTGAAAAACGCATAAAAAAACTGAACAACTGAACGCAATCGCAGACAAAACTGACTGAACTTGCTTGCAAAATAGTGCGAGTTTCACTGAACGCACCCTGAACGCATCCGGACCTAATCAGTCACGCTCGTGTGAAACCAGCCTTAGGCCTCATGCACACAGCCGTGCCGTTTTTTGTGGTCCGCAAACCGCGGATCCGCAAAAAACGGAAGCCGCCCGTGTGCCTTCCGCAATTTACGGAACGGGCAGCCCATTGTAGAAATGCCTATTCTTGTCCGCAAAACGACCCCATTGAAGTGAATGGGTCCGCACCCGAGCCGCTAAAAATGCGGTCTTGTGCATGAGGCCTTAGCAACCATTAGTGAAAAATGCATTGTACCCGCACTTGCTTCCGGATGCTATGCATTTTTCACTGAAGCCCCATTCACTTCTATAGGGCCAGGGCTGCGTGAAAAACGCAGAATATAGAACATGCTGTGATTTTCACGCAAGGAGAACTGATGCGTTGCAGCCATAGGGCATGTCCCTTGTGCTGCAGCTCTCTCCCTGTAACTGCCACAGCTTCCAACAGAACGCTCATCTACACAGTCCCATTGAAATGAATGGGTCAGGATTTAGTGCGTTCACATCGTGCATCGCACCCTCGGGGACTTAGGGTTACCTGCTCAGAGGTGCGGGTAAACGCACAGAAGATCTGCACGAATTTCTAAACGGAGCTAAAAAAAAAGGCAATTTCTAATCTCGCCACTTCATTTGAAAAGGATGAAATCTGCAGCTGAGACCGCAAACCTAATTAACAGTCTGCGTCTTTGGAGTCTACGCGGCAGGTCAATTTCCACCCACAAATCGGCAAAGTGTACATGAGAATTATCGGTTCTCATACACTCTGATGGTACTGTATTAGGCCTCTTGCACACGAACCAAATTGCGGTCGCAATGCACGGGCACCGACCGTGGGCCAGCCACATGCGGACTGCGATCCCATTCACTTGAATGGGGTCCGCGATCCCTCCATTCCGCAAAAAGATAGGACAAGTTCTATCTTTTTGCGGAACGGAAGCACAGAATGGAACACCACAGAAGCACTTCGTAGTGCTTCTGTTCCGTGGTTCCGTTCTGTTACGCACCGCATCTCCGGATTTGCGGACCGGGAGCAGGCAGTTCTCAGAACAGCCCGATGAAGGCCCCCTGTGGCTGTTCTCGGAACTGCCTATTCTTGTCCGCAAAACGGACAAGAATAGGACATGCTATATTTTTTTTGCAGGGCCACGGAACGGAGCAACATCTTTTGCGGCCCCATTGAAGTGAATAGGTCCGCATCCGAGCTGCCAAAACTGCGGCTCGGATGTGGACCAAAACAATGGCCGTGTGCATGAGGCCTAATCTGAATAGGGAGGTTCATACAGTAAACAGCAAGTATGTTCTATAGACAATGTCTTTCCATGCGGTTGGCAGACTCCTCTCCGACCTTCCCGTCAGAGACTAGACTGTGTAACAGAAATGGAGAACTTCTACCCTGAGTGCATTGTGTGTAGACTTAAAAAAGGAACTTGGAAGCTCAGCTTCCTCTATTATTATGTACATACGGTATATTTTATGTCACTTATTAATACTGTAAACACTTAATATACTAAAGAATCGATGCATCAGAAGAAATGTGACGCGTGTCATGGTGTGACCCAAAGCCCATTTTATTTCCTCAAATTCAGGTTAGCCTGCAGTAAAAGGGACTTCCAGTACCAAGCAGAAAGCTGTCGGATGGCCATCAGATAGTTAAAGTCCATCTGTCAGCAGATTTGTACCTATGACACTGGCTGACCTGTTACATGTGCGCTTGGCAGCTGAAGGCATCTGTGTTGGTCCCATGTTCATATGTGCCCGCAATACTCATAAAAATGATGTTTTAATATATGCAAATAAGCGTCTAGGAGCAACGGGGGCGGTGTCATTACACCTCGAGACTCTGCTCTCTCTGCAACTGCTGCGCCCTCTGCACTTTGATTGACAGGGCCAGGGGGTGAAAACGTCATCACACCTAGCCCTGTCAATCCTGAGGATAGACCCTCAATATCAAAATCTCGGAAACTTCTTTAAAAGCATAAATGAGCTTATACTCCGCTCGTCATTTCCCCACGGCTGCCATTCTGACCCGGGTCCTGCTGCGCTCCACTTCCTGACATCTCGACACAGCAGGACGTGGAGCACAGCGGGGAGCCGGGCACCACTGGACTGGCAGCAGCAGCATTTTTGGCGAGGTGAGTATAGGCTTGTGGCATCAGCTTTAGACTGGGGTTTGTTTGGCCAACCAGAGGGCCTAACCCCTACATCAGGGGTCAGCAACATTCCACACTCCAGCTGTTCTGAAACTACAATTCCCGGCATGCTCTATTCATTTCTAGGAGAGTTCTGAGAAGAGCAGAGCAAGTATGCATGCTGGGAGTTGTAGTTTAACAACAGCTGGAGTGCCGGAGGTTGCCTACCCCTGCCCTACATCATCAATAAAGTCTTTAATAGGCTTTGAATAAAATAAATAGACCCTAGTTGATTGGCTTCAAAGGCAGCCAAATTAATTTTTGTGTCCTGGACCATTGGGGACCATTATGGTGTTAGAACATGACACATGAGCCCACTGGAGGATCCTCTGGTAATCTGGTGGGTCACACTAACCCTGTATGGCACATCAATGTCCTATAGATGTAGTTCTTACCTCTAGGACCTGCTCCTATCTCAGAATGGGGCACGATGTGATTGAGGAACATATTACAAATTTGTGCATCCTCTTCATCCACTGCTATAGGACCTTCAAGCAGTAGGCTTGATTTACTTGTTCTTTACATGGTTCACTTACTTTTTCGACTTGTTTTTTACCCTATAGATTCTTCTTTGTACACCAGCGAGGAGTCTGAGCTCCTGAGGAGACAGCGATCCCTATCCATTGACCTGGGCGCTGTTGCCGGATATTTTAACCTTGTGCGTGGGCCTCCTACCGTGGAATATGAATGTCAGTAAATGGAAAAGGAGACAAAGGACTGATATAAAAATCATATAAGAAGGAACATCCATCACATTGTGCATTCATTTGTATAAAACTGTTAAGAAAAGCTGCTTTATATGGAAAGTTCTAGATAGGTGTGTATGGGAGGAAAGTGTGAAATAAGGATATCCAAACACGTGGGCCTCCTACCGTGGAATATGAATGTCAGTAAATGGAGAAGAAGACAAAGGACTGGTATAAAACCATATAAGAAGGAACATCCATCACATTGTGCATTCATTTGTATAAAACTGTTAAGAAAAGCTGCTTTATATGGAAAGTTCTAGATAGGTGTGTATGGGGGGAAAGTGTGAAATAAGGATATCCAAACACTGCAGGTCTATACCCAAGACTTTACTACTATTTATGCAAAGCATATTATCTGAGGTTCTTAAGGGCGGCTCTGCTCACATCTACATCACGTATTCTGTTTTTAACGCATTTGTTTCAACAGATCAAAATGGAAATTGAATGGATCCTAATAGACGTGAATTATGTTGCTAGACCAGAAATGGCTGCAACCAGAGGATAAGACTGTGCAGCAGAGAATGTTTTCACACATGTTTCATCAGTGATTTTCATCCATGATCGTGAGCCAAAACCAGAACAGGTGGAAATCTCTCCATTATATCTTATCTCCCTGCTCCTGGTTTTGGCTCGCCATCACCGATGGAAATCACTGACCAAACAATGACTATGTGAAAGCTGCCTTAAGATCCCTTCTGTGAAAGCTTCCTTGGCAAGTACTAGGGGCGTCCCACTGTCGAGGCATACCTCACAGTTTCAGAGGTGCCGATATAGCAAACCTCGTTATTTTGCCTTCCAAAGACAATGGAAATGTGGTGAAATGGAGGCAAAAGCCGACTGGTGACACAGTCAATGGGATCCATGTGAATATTTCTCTAGAAAAATACCAGTGTGAACAGAGCCTAAATGGTTGTTAGCTCACCTGTAAATACGTATGAAAATACATAGATATCGCACACGTGATCATCCCCACGGCACTGTATCAGCATGTAGAGTTTTTTTATGTTTGCTGTAAATGTATAAAAATTGTCTTTAAAAATAGTTTATTTGTAGAATTGGAGCCGGTTCCGACGTGTACATGGTTATATGTGAATTATTATGTCTAACCATACAGATAGTACATCCTCACGGATGACTGAGTGATAGTGCCGTCAGTTGCGTTGATCGCATCTCTCGCATTTATAAGGTTAATTTTGCTTACTGAATAAGGGACAGTAGTGAATGACGAGGCGCTGTGGAAACAGTAAATCATACCGTGTATGATGAGTATACAAAGTGTCTCAGTATACAGCATTCGTTTTAGAGTGTCATTTGTTAGATTAATCTGTGTATCAGATTGCAAAAAATAAAAAAAAACTTCTGAACTAGATTATTGTGTGATTATTAATATTCCTGTTACTACATCGGAAGACTCATGGCAGGAATACGGGATAACTACGGAGGTTATTGTCGAGGCTTCATGCACATGGCTGTATAATGGATCTGAGTTGTACGGCGCCAATAAAGAATAGCCCATGGAAGTGCATGGGGCTTAGCTGTAGCCCCCTATAGTGGGCATAAGGCCTCCCAGTCAGACACTAGCAGAGCGGTGCTAAAGTTCTAGGTGGCAATGTTTTTCTTATGCGTTGCTTGTTGCTCATGAGGAGAAAGCCAAGTAATCGCCCAACAAGTGTCCTTTGATTTTTCCTATTTCATTTATTTGTAACCTTTGTAAATTCTCAGAAAATTTTTTTTTGTTCCCTAACCTTTCTACAAACTTTGCATAAATCATTAATACAGATGAAGGTAACAAACTGTGTAATATATCTTATCAGAGAAAAATGCCTCTTTCTTCCTCAAGCAGTTCACTGCTCCTTCCCATAGACCTCATTAGGCAGCTGTCATTTGATCCTTCAGTGAGCTAATCGTCTGTCTCATCTCTATGGTTGGATTTAGCAGAAAATTCAGAGGGCAGAGATAGATAGATAGATAGATCTCCACATCAGTGAGACTTCTGGATGGACCTCAGGCCGCCAGTATCACAGCAGTTTTGAGTCTGGGAAATACTATTTCATTATTTCTGTATCTCCACTTTTCATTATATATATATATTGTAAGGGATCGCCTCTTATTCGGGGGTCATTCTCACATTGATCTTCATTGACCACAGGGTTAGGGGCCAAACATTGCTTTTATTTGGCACCTCAGCAAAACCAAAACAAACAATACAAATAAAACACCTGCCCGGCTGGGCTATAACTAAACATGACGACTCCCTACCTCACTGAAAGCCCCGTTCACACATGGGAAGAACATGTGGCTTTTCCCAGCCGAACAATCCAGCACTTCCAGGCTGTAACAAAGTCCAGTACCTTTTGGGGGATTGTGGCCCAGAAGTCCTCCTGACTCTGGCCTAGCGACCGTCGATTCAAAGACCTCGTAGAGTCCCCTAAAGTTCAGGCTAACACCTAGCCCTGTGGCCCCTCAGCCAGCTCAGCTAAGCCCACCTGTACAGAGCCTTCCCAGGCCTCTGCTGCACACAGACTCTTCCTCCTCCTAACAGTCTGGACTGGGCTCTTATCCCAGACTGATTGTTCCACCTGGTGCGGCCACTGACCTGCTGATTGACAGCGAAGAAATGGAAACTCCTGCCATATCTCTCCCCTAGCAGCCGTGAGGCCTGTCACTGCCTTACAATACATATACAGTACAGACCAAAAGTTTGGACACACCTTCTCATTCAAAGAGTTTTCTTTATTTTCATGACTATGAAAATTTTAGATTCACACTGAAGGCATCAAAACTATGAATTAACACGTGGAATTATATACATAACAAAAAAGTGTGAAACAACAGAAAATATGTCATATTCTAGGTTCTTCAAAGTAGCCACCTTTTCCTTTGATTACTGCTTTGCACACTCTCGGCATTCTCTTGATGAGCTTCAAGAGGTAGTCACCTGAAATGGTTTTCACTTCACAGGTGTGCCCTGTCAGGTTTAATAAGTGGGATTTCTTGCCTTATAAATGGGGTTGGGACCATCAGTTGCGTTGTGGAGAAGTCAGGTGGATACACAGCTGATAGTCCTACTGAATAGACTGTTAGAATTTGTATTATGGCAAGAAAAAAGCAGCTAAGTATAGAAAAACGAGTGGCCATCATTACTTTAAGAAATTAAGGTCAGTCAGTCCGAAAAATTGGGAAAACTTTGAAAGTAAGGGCTATTTGACCATAAAGGAGAGTGATGGGGTGCTGCGCCAGATGACCTGGCCTCCACAGTCACCGGACCTGAACCCAATCGAGATGGTTTAGGGTGAGCTGGACCGCAGAGTGAAGGCAAAAGGGCCAACAAGTGCTAAGCATCTCTGGGAACTCCTTCAAGACTGTTGGAAGACCATTTCAGGTGACTACCTCTTGAAGCTCATCAAGAGAATGCCAAGAGTGTGGAAAGCAGTAATCAAAGCAAAAGGTGGCTACTTTGAAGAACCTAGAATATGACATATTTTCAGTTGTTTCACACTTTTTTGTTATGTATATAATTCCACATGTGTTAATTCATAGTTTTGATGCCTTCATAGTCATGAAAATAAAGAAAACTCTTTGAATGAGAAGGTGTGTCCAAACTTTTGGTCTGTACTGTGTGTGTGTATATATATATATATATATATATATATATCACATACAAGAGGTTAAACATCACTTTTACTGATGACAAAATTCAAATGAAGTGCCGCTCTATCAATCAATCCAAATTGCTCGCTTCCTTGCTTTCAGTATCCATCAATCCTTCTAATACAAGCCAAAAAAAAAAACATACAAGGAGACGTGCAAATTCATCAAAAAATCTCTTAAAACACATTTTCCAGAGTATACAAAAAGTTGTATACATACATTGTACACATACCTCCACCTCCATGGTGAAGTTCTGGTGATCCACTGCTGACACCAAAGAGCAAAAGTGTGAAGCGATACGGAATCCGTATGACATTGTATGTGGATAACTTTTTGATACTCTGGAACATGTGTCTTTAATAAGAGAATTTTTGATAAATTTTCTAGTCTCCTTTCGTGATTTTATGTCCAAAATGTTCTGGCTATCCCCCGTTTTAAAGGTTTGCTAGTCTGGTCGTGAAATCCAAGTAATAGCCCTATACTGGTGTCTGACCCTTCAAATTATATGCCTACATATCGATTACTTGTGTGTTTCCTCTTCTACAATTTACATCATGGGCCATTATCTCACACGTGTCCTTTTATACCCACAATCACAGTTTTTTTCTCAGTAGTACTCTAAGACCATCTAACTGTCCAGTGTTATCAGTACATATTTTGGGTAGTCGGAGTCGCAATTTAGCATCATGGGTCAGAGTCCGGTGCCAGGTGTGTAATTTGCCTGAGCTGACATTATTGTGATATGTCACTTTGACATCTGAGGATGTCTTATGATGGACATGGACATCTAGGTACATCTAGTGTGTGTGCCCAAAGGTTCCTTGCTCCAATGTGAGGGTTTCTCTCCTCCATTGATGATTGATGGTTCTGTTCTCTGGTTCTCATGACTGTAATAAAGAGAAGAGAAACACATTGTCCGGTTCACTCATCTAGAGGTGTCTATATAGACCTCACACAGGTAAGACTACCTACGTCAAACAGTGAGATGTTCCTCTGAGCTGTGTGGCTACAGAATGGAGGAATGTCTATATGAACAGCAGAAAGCTGTGCCTACAGATCATTGGTTGAAGGACATATCTAGAATTCATAGAACCCCATAGCAAAGTCAAGGATGGGCCCCACCACCACCTAATAACAGTAAACTGGACTGTGGTAATGCAAACACAAGGGGCTTATGGCTGGAATCATACATGTAAAGCCGTTGATGGGTTCAAATCCTGTCCTGTGAGATCTGGAAAGAATTTCCCCAGGACTTTCCCCAACTTTCTGATCTTACATGATAGGATCTGAATCTGTGAAATGGGACTTAAAGGGAACCTGTCACACTAAACATGGTGCAGGCAGCATGTTATAGAGCAGGAGGAACTTCGCAGATTGATATATCGTTCTGTGGGAAAATATTCAGTTAAATTTTTATTTTATTCATCTATTCTAAACCTTACTTCATTTTGAGTGGAAGAGTCCTGTGGACATTCCTCATCAGTGATTGACAGCCTTCCCTGTGTGAGGAGCGCCCACTGGACTAATTAGCTCAGAATGAGCAAAGATTTAGATAAATTAAATACCAGTTATACTGAATCTTTCCCCTCAGAACTATATATCAATCTGCTCTGGGCATAACCTGTTAAGGGGGCACAACTACTGTGAGGGGGCACATATCTGGGCATAACCTGTGAAGGGGGCACAATGTGGGCATAACTACTGTGTGCTGGCACAAAGGGGAAATAATTTACTTTGTGGGGGCATTTAGAGGACTGGGTGGGATTAGGTGTATAGTGATGTTTTGGGTGGAGTCAGAGGCGTGGCCTAGCTTTGCACTCTGCACATAATTTTCCTCTTCCTTCTTTTCAAAAGTTGGGAGGTATGCAAATAAGAACAACATTATGGCCATTTCTGCTACTGTGTGTATAGCTCTGCCTATGTGATGACTGCCAAATCTGCAGGTAAAGGTGTTCAGTAAATAGATGGGGTTTTTTTACATCATGCAGTCACGATTTCCCAAATTCATTGCAAAATGTGGCAATAATCTGTCCTTTTAGCTGTTGATTTGTGATGGAACTGGTGTATAATAAATCCAGGTTCCAGGGTGTACAGCGCCCCGGTCTGTGTAAGGTACTGAATACTACTTCTCTTCATTCGGTGGTGGAGCTGCTGAAGCAGCAGAAAATCACTTTGAGGAACCTAAAAAATAATGACGTTTATAAGAAGGGAGGAGTCTTGTGATGACAGGTAAGTGGTGACCAGTGATTAGAATGGAGAAAGGAAGGACGGAGGCGCATATTGTGAGTCTGACCGTGAGAGGGATGCTTCCCTCTCTTTATGGGATATATAGATATTTACATGGTCAGCTCTTCCAGAAAAATGCAGCCAGGAATATGGTGTAAAGATAATGAGGCCAGGTGAGGCGAACGCCTCAGACAGCACCATATAGTGGCAAGGAAAGGGCAGCAGAAGGGCCATGGGCAATGAGTTCTTTCATTATGGCAAAGGGGTTAGGTTAAGAAATTGGCATTGGAGGGGGGGTGCCATTTCAGTTTTTGCCTCAGGTAGCAGAAAGGCCATGTCCACCTCCTCCGTCTGCACCGCCACGTCCACCTCCTCCTCCACTGGGACCTCCGCCTCCAGGATGAAGATTATTATGTCTTATGTTTGGCAGAGTAGAGAAGTGCATTGGGCGTACTTAGCCATTGTTGTACTCCAGCGCAGTTTGTGCATTCTTTTTGCTATTTCCCAATGTTTTGGGGGCTCCACAAACCAAAAAAGCATAACAAAAAAATAAAAAAAAGGTGGTGTCCTCCTCCGCTTCTTCCGCCTGCACTGCCACGTCCTCCAAAGTCTACACAGACACGTCCGCCGCTTACGCCTGCACTGCCACATTCACCTCCTCCTCCACTTGGGCCTCCACAAAACAAAAAAAAACAAAAACAAAAACAAAAAAATGTGATCTCCTGCTCCTCCTCCACCTCTTCTACCTACACCTCCACGTCCGCCTCCTCCGTCTGCACCGCCACGTCTACCCCCTCCTCCACTTGGGACCTCCGCCTCCAGGCTCAAGATTATTATGTCTTATATTGGCAGAGTAGCAAAGTATACTAGGTGAACTTAGCCATTGTCGTACTCCAGCACAGTTTGTGCGTTCTCTTTGCTATTTCCCAATGTTTTGGGGCCTCCACAAACCAAAAAAGCATAACAAAAAAATAAAAAAAAGGTGGTGTCCTCTTCCGCCTGCACTGCCACATCCTCCTCCTTCGTCTACACAGACACGTCCGCCTCTTACGCCTGCACTGCCACATCCACCTCCTCCTCCACTTGGGACCTCCGCCTCCAAGCTCAAGATTATTATGGCTCATATTGGCAGAGTAGAGAAGTGTACCGGGCGCACATAGCCATTGTTGTACTTCAGCACAGTTTGTGCGTTCTCTTTGCCATCCCAATGTTTGGTGGTCGACAATTACCAACCACCCCCTCCCAAAAAAAAAAAAGAATTGTAATAAGACGACCCATTTTGATTCCATCCGCTAATGTGGGAGAGGAAATTCTTCTGTGGAGTATGTCTGTGAAAGTCATGAATTTCTTAAAATTTTAGGAACACCCCTTTCATCCGTCTAACTGTTGTAGAGAGGAAATTCTTCTGTGGAGTGTGCGTGTGACACTCTGTAAATTTTTTGGCATCTGTCTTACTGTAGTAGGAGAAAAATTATTTTAATATATAGTCCCCAGATAGTATGAGATCTATAACTGAGATGAAATTTACATACAAGCACCACGCCGTGGCCCTTCACAACCTGACACAACCTACACCTCCACGTCCGCCTCCACTCGGACCTCCACCTCCTGGCTCAAGATTATTATGTCTTATATTGGCAGAATAGGGAAATATACTGGCCAAACCCCCAAAAATGGCTAAAGGTCACACATTAGAGAAAAAAAAAAGAACGTTGGCTTCTTCCTCCACCTCCTCTGCCTCTTCCACCTACACCGCCACATCCACAGCCTTACTACTCCACTTGGACCTCCGCCTTCTGGTTTAAGATTATTTTTTATTTTTGTGTATTTTATGTTATTTTAAGTCATTTCCCTATCAACATTTGTTTGCAGGGCAATTGTACTGCTCTTACACCCAATTTGGAGCCTCTTGCAGCCATCTAGCCCTTTCTATGACTTTTTTAGAACCATTTCAGTGCCCCAAAGTTCGGGTCCCCATTGACCTCAACGGGGTTTGTTGTTCAGGGTTAAAGGGGTTCTCCGGGAATTGAGGAAACTAAAATACTTAAATATTACTTCATTATAAATATATTCCCAAGTACTTTACATTAGTTATAATGGCTCATTTTGTCTGGGGAACAATCATTAGGAAAAACAAAATGGCCACTGTCCTATTAGTACATACAAAAGCTGTCCTAAACACACAAGAGGACAAGTTACTTTACAACGTTGAGCTAAAGAGCTGCATCATCCTCTTCTTTACTTGTCAGGGATTATGATCCTGAATACAGTTTAATATGGTCATCAGCTGAATCTTTGTAGTAATGGAGTTCATGAGCAGATGTGTCTGATGAGTAGCAGCTTTTGTATGCAGTCTCCATTACCACAGCCCCACATTACCACAGTCTTTCCTGTCCTTCCTCTCTGTATTTCATGTCTTCTCATGAACACCATTCCTACAGAGATTTAGCTGAAGATCTTCTCATCTGTATTCAGGATTATAATCCCTGACAAGTAGGAGAGGAGTATGAGGCAGCTCTTTACCTCAGTGCTCTGAAGTTACTTGTCCTCCTGTGTGATTAGGACAGGCTTTGTGTGTACTAATAGGACAGTGGCCATTTTGTTTTCCCTGATCATTGCTCCCTGGGCAAAACGAGCCATTATAACTAATGAAAGGTATTTGAGAATATATTTATAATAAAGTAATATTTACGTATTTTCATTTTGTTAATTCCCGGAGAACCCCTTTAAGTTCAGGTCAAGTTTGGAACCCGAATCGAACTTTGAAACGAAGTTCGGCCGAGCGCCTCGAACCCGGACATCCAGCGGTCCACTCATCTCTACGCATCACCAAGTGGCATCACCATAGTAGCTGGATACATACATGCACAGACAAAAGAAGAGTGCTTGCCATCTTCTACAATGAAGAAAGCAGAGAAGTGAGAGGAAGATAGACAGTGACACCCGGCACTTAATACCTGGAAATATAGTTTATTTAACTACTGACCAGCGTCAGAATATCGACAAATGGTCCATGACAAGGAAGCTGATAGCAGCAGAAACATCCACTGCAAGTGAAGCTCAAGTAAATATCATCACAAGGTCTTCTGAACAGAAGAAGAAGGCAGCAGCTGGAAGCTTTCCTGAGACTTGAACTGTGTGCCTTATACACCTAGTGGACTTAAGTTACTTAGGTGACTTTGCTTCTGAAGCATGCTGAATTGTCTATTATTAAACTTAAACAAAACATTACTATTTCACTTGTTTCTATTTTCTGGAATTGTACTGCTTCCATGTAATAAAGATGAGAGATGAAAAACACAAACTACATTCTAAATCATAAATAGCACAAAAGCTACAATGCTTGTTCTATTTCAGTATGTTCTCAACAACCCTTTACCTTTAGAAAATCCCTCTGGGGTCAGTTAAAGGGAATGTGGCAAACATATATTTTTTTTAATTTTAGATGAGGTCTTTTGATTTTCCATGTCACTATTTTTATTTAAAAAACTGTTTATAACCCTGCAACTTTCACACCAGCTACTAGGTCTAATAATAGGTCATGATTTCCCATTCTGTACAGGTAACTTTTCAATTGCCATTATGGTAATCACTATAAGCAGAATTACAGTGACAAGTAACACCACCATATAGATAACACAGGATCCACCATTTACAATGGGTGATATCTACTCCCTCCTGACCTTTGCACAGGTCACAAATCATGCCCAGAAAACTCTTCCGTAGAAGTCAACGGGGTCCCTTCCTGTCCATTGTGTATATGGCCTGTGTAGCTGCTCTCAAGAGACATGAGGTCTTAACATATTTTAGGCCAATATGAAAATTATAGGTTATGTAGAATTTATTAAAATATGGAAAAATTGACTCACCCGAAGCTGCCGCTGTAGAATAATTTGATGCCTAAGTGAATGGACAGGGCTGGGCTGAGCCTGCCAGAAAAGTTGTAAGACAACCCCTGAAAAATAGTCTAACCCTTTGGGCTTCCCAGTAATAGTGGAACCTGTATGTACATAGTAAGCGTTAGAAATGTTTTATACTGATGTTTTATTATATTGTACTGTTTGGCTAATAGCGGTAAATAAGGAATACAGTAGACTTATGAGTTTGATGAATTCTTCAAGGTAGTGCTCCTTGGGACAAGTGGCTGTGCTTGGTACTGCAGTCCAGGTCAATTCACATGACTTGAATGGGACTGAGCCACACCCAGACCACTGGCCTAGGACGACGCTGTTCACTTACCAGAGCGCAGCGGCCTCTGCAGCAGGACACAGCTAATAGGTTACTTATCCATACAGAAGTTTTATCTCTGTGCTGACTGGTGCAGAAAGACAATGGGAGTCATTTATTAAGAAATATACCCAACGTTTTGCCGTATTTATGGTGCAGATTTTGTTTCAAAGATGTTTTGCGGCAAATTCTGAACCTTTTCCCCCTGTGTATGCCACTTACTCCTTTTTTCTCCAGTCCTGATAATAGGGGGCGTTGTGTTGGCGGACTGGCAATCTCGTCTGATACATCATTTTCTATGCCTGCTTTTGGCATAGAAATGTACTTGAATATACGCCAGCAAGGGAGCTGACGTAGATTTAAGCAAGTCACACCACCGGCAGTAAATCGCCTAAGTTATGTAGAGGCCAGCGCCTCTACATTACGTGGGCGCATCAAACGGCCGCGGACACGGACTAACACCGGTGTTTAAATGGCCAGTCTTAGTAAATGTCCCCTAATATGTTGTATGTACGTTTCAATGGTATTGTGCTGCAGAAATGAAAACAATAAACAGCCACAAAATTCTAAAATAAACTGTATCTATGAATATTGAGTTTAAAAAAACACCTATTTCTGATGGAAGTGTCCCTTTAAGCAATCAGCTATGATTAGAGATGAGCGAAGTTATAAAAAATTCGATTCGGCTGCTTTGCCAAAGTTCACAAAGAAATTTGCTTTGTGACGAATTAGTTTGTCATGAAGCGCATTTGCATGCAGCTGCCACAATGAAGGGTGATGGCGCTATCCCCCGTCATTGAGATTTTGCCTAGTACCTTCAATCAAGATGGCCATGGCGGCCTCTTCCCGTGCAAATGTATGAGGTGAGTATGTATTTTTTTTTGTTTTAACGGCCATTTCATGGAAAATTGATTCATTACCACGAAGCGCAAGGAAATTGAGCTTTGCAGCAAATAGAATTATTCCTGAAATTCTTATCGAAGTCCACTTTGGATACTTCATTTTGCTCAACACTAGCTATAATCTGTGTGGAGACCTGGGGCAAGTGTCCAGATCTCCAGCATCTCCAGCAGCCTGCAGAGTTTCATGCAGGAGATAGGCCGCTGACAGAAGAACCCGGTGGTAGCATCTTCATCTTCAACACATCACAAGAAACATTGTGGTGACTAAATGGAGCATGCATGGTTCTGGGGGTGTTGGATGAAGTAAGCCCGAACACTTTCTAATGTGTATGGCTGGCCACAGTCTAAACATACAGTATGTAGGATATGAATCTTCTCTCGACATTTTAGTTTGCAAAGCTGAATTTCTTAACTTTTCGCCGTCCTGTCCAGGCTTGAAAACACTGGAAATGCCAGGAAAGGCCGCTCATATTGTGCGTATTGCCAGGGCTTCCCCAGAAGACGGAACAGGAAGTCCGGGCTGCGGCGGTGAGCGGGTCTGCAGAGGTCCTGAGCGGAGGCATAAAGGAAGCTGCGCAGCCGCACGCCCATGTAGCTTACAGGGAACACTGTCCATGGGTGGCGGGAAAGCACTTGGACATCCCTCTTTCTTGGAAACGTCACAAGGATAACTCAAGGCCTGCTCTTCTCCATCAGAATTTCCATGTGACG
Source organism: Bufo gargarizans (assembly GCF_014858855.1). Taxonomy (NCBI): domain Eukaryota; kingdom Metazoa; phylum Chordata; class Amphibia; order Anura; family Bufonidae; genus Bufo; species Bufo gargarizans. The sequence goes on along the minus strand of NC_058084.1, from coordinate 436,324,717 downwards.
GTAAACCAGCAATATACTATGAACTACGTCATTACCGAATAGGTGACCATTGCTCGAAGCCACCACGACTGTATACTGAACTGTGATGACGGATCATGTATTTATTCTGCCATTGGATATATATGAAGCTTTTCTGAAAGCTTCTATGTTCTGCTCTATTATCTACTATTATTTGGACATTATTGAGGGACGAGAGACCCCTTATCTGCTAGAACTGTATGGTGGTTGGATGTATTTCACCTTTATTTCATTTTACTACGATATCTGATGCATCCAGTGTTATGGTAGAGACTTCTATTAGAAAATGATGTGTGCATGGGCTCTATGTGTCTACAAGGTTAGACTTTTCTTTAAAGGGGTATTCTGGTTAGAGAAGGATAGGGGATAACTATTCGATCTGTGGGCGACCCCCACTGATCACAAGAATGGGGGCCCTGTACCCCATGGAGCCTCTCTGAAATGGACAGAGTGGCTGGTCGGAAATGCACGCCGCTGCTCCATTCCTGTCTATGAGAGCGTCGGAAATAGCTGCTTTTATTTTCCAAAAGTATTAACGCTATTGTGACCAAAATAAGCAACGTCCTGAAGGGGTTAAAAAGATATCCAATTAAAGATGATAGTTTCACTTTAAGAAAAAAAAAACAACTGCAGTAACTATGAGAGGTGATGTCGTCATAGCAACCGGACTGTTCTATTGTTGTGTATTTGGTTCTAGAACACGGACACCTAGAACGCATGTGAATTACAAGCAGCTTTTCCTCACACGTCAGACATTACAGGTGAAGTGAACATTTACCTACCGTGCGATTACTGCGATATTACCGGAAGGAAATCTCTGGAAACAGATCTCCGGAGCTGAAACGGTAAAGTATAATAAGTGTAATATAGCGTAATATATCTAATCAGATACTGGGGGAAAGTTATTAAGACCCTTGTCTCATACACTGGTATTAATATGTAATGCGCTGTAGTGAGGAGCGCCACAGTTATTAACAGGCTTGTCTCTTTACAAATTTGGCGCATCTTTCTGACATCATTCCATCATGCGGCAGAAAGCAAAGCCGTGCCGGCTATGAGCTGATGCAGGTTTGTGCTATAATTTAGACCAATTTCTGGTGCAAATTAAAAATATTTGGGAACCATGTTCCTCTAGCTAAGTCCCATCCACTTTTTTAGTGGCGCGAGTGTAAAATTGGTAAAAGTTGCAAAATGTCACTTGTGCAACAATTTGCAACTTTTGCACATGATAAAACTACCCGTACATCAATGTTAATTCCCTCCTTTTGCTTTATCTATGCAAAATGGTGCACCTCTCTAGTGCCCCCTATAGGTAGGTACTTCACAGTATACATATGTAGACAGCTCCCATTAAAAGTGAGAACTATAAATACGTATGCAGTAGCTCCCTCTAGTGGTGACTACCATTTTTGAACAGCTTGTATTTTGGCAGACTCTTGGACAGTCGGGAGTGTAGGTAAATATGATATGACCTCCCACCGCTGACCTGCGGCCGTAGTTCCTGAGGTCTTATGCAGAACATATTATTACGGCACATTAGTTTCAGGGCATTATTGATGTGTTATTCCCTTTGGTAGGTGAATTTTACAGTTGCCAACATAACTTGGGATATTCTAACACTGCCACCAAAACACCCAAGAAACTGTCACAAACTACCCACTTTGGGGTATTTTCACAAACCCCGCCCCTTGTTATTGACTCCACCCCCTTCCTTTGCATTTTCCAGGACTGTTGGCAGCTAGCTTGTTACATAAAAGGAAATGTAATTTCAATGAATAAATAAATAAATAAATAACACCGCGCAACAATGATTTTGCTACTGAGAGAAAAACGTGATTTATACTAAAATGAGCGCGAGGATTCCAAATATGAACTCGGAATTTGCCTGACACGTCTAGATTTTAAGTTATACATGCAAAGCCTATTCAGTTATAATATGAATGCATTATATTGGAGATATTCCAATGGACATGTCCAGACCTGTTCGGACGCACTCAGGCTGATGTCAGCAGTAAGTATATAAGGCAAGCTGGACAGATTTTGATAAAGTGATCTGTTATAGTGCTATCAGTTTTGAACCTGTAGATGGTTAAAAGCAAATGTGTTAACGATCCAGACAATTTCTGCTACATATGTGGCAAATACACTACTTGTGATCAGCGCAAGAATCTGACACTGCGAGTGCGTCTTGCAGCTTGGGATGCATTTGTGCTCGTAGTGCAGAACTTCCTTGGGATCAGACGAGCTGCAAACTATGCTGAATTAGTAGACAACAGGCTTACAGCACATGAACAACTTGGCAGCCGAATGTCAGTGAAAGTGCATTTCCTACATTCCCATCTTGACTTTTTCCCACCCAATTTGGGACACGTAAGTGACGAACATGGAGAGCGGTTCCATGAAGATATTTCTACAATGGAGAACAGATATCAAGGCCGCTGGAATCCCAACATGATGGGGACTACTGCTGGCTTTTGCAACGGGAAAATATGACCTTTCACAAACGCAGAAGCAGATGCCTGAAGCACTGTTACCAGTACTGGGCCTTGCTCAAGTAAGACTTTTAAACCGAAAAACAAGACTTTTTGTAATGTTGTTATTCCGTTACATTTTCATACACTGTTTACTACGCAAACTGTGATGGAGATCAGGTAATTGTTGGAGTAAAACTCGTTCTGTTCAAAATTATTCAATGCTTTCCAAGGGCTTCATTCATTTAGGCATACTTATGCATAGCAAAATTTTGTGACGTGTTACAACAATCCTGACTTCGGGTTTGTAATCCGCACACTCGATTTAGTATAGGACAAATGGTTTTTGCCCAGTAGCAGACGAAAAGTAGTTTTTTGTTGCGTGGTGTAAGTGACAACCAGGCCGTTTGCTATTGTTTTCTAAGCGGTTCTAGAACTAACTGGTTTACATTTTTCTGGTAACGTGGGGTTAAATGTTTCAATATACTTTCTGAATCAATTCCTTGCACTCATTAAGATCTCTGCTTGCAGTCATTCAGTGGAAACCTCATTGTCTATTTCCAATGGATATAAATGTGTCCTGGACATGTGATGGGCACACGGCTCTATCATATATGTGTGTGTGTCACATGACCAGGACGGATTTTATTCCCTGGAAGTAAATCATGGGAGTGTATTCACACGTAGCACTTGACGTGCAGATAAAGTCACATCAGCAGAACGGAAGTTTTACTGTAATTTGCTGTGGTTTTGCAATGTGTTATTTGGATATGCAATTTTATTGGGGAAACTTAAAATAATTGTGTTTCACCTATAAAAAAAAATGTGGTTGATTATCGCCTCACAAAACTACAGAAAAAACACATGTTCTTTTTAACTCAGCCTTGACTCTGCTCTAACTGCACATCGACTGCTATGTGTGAATATACCCTTAGGTGACATGGTACGCTTGTGCCACTATTTTTGCTGTGTGCCTGAAAATCATAGAGTATTAAGTGTCCGATAGGTTTGAGAATGGTCTCTCGCTTTATGACGGCAGTGAATGGAGAGGTGGCCACGCATGAGCAGTTCTCTTCATTCACTTCTATGTGAGTTTCAAAAATAGTTATGCATTCTTAGCTAATATTGGAACTCCCATAGAACTGAATGGAGAGAGCCATACGTCCGCAACCACCTCTTCATTCCCTGTGGCCGCAAGATGGGGCCCGTGTTTGAATAAGGTGCGGGTCCTAGTAGTGGGTCCTGGACATGGCATATTCTGTGGAACTGCCATGGATGTCCAAATGGACATACTTCTTTAATGTATGACAGAAACCATGATTCATATACAAGTGCTTCACATGATGGAAACCACTGGAGTCCAACAGACCTCAATGACTTGGGAGGGTCCATCATTTTCTTTTGTGGTCTTGTAATTTTATCAGGAAGAACAGAGTTGCATGTGTTATCGCATTACATGGTATTTCATTGTCTCGATGTATTGGTTTGTGAGAGTTGTATATGTATAATGGATTTTTGTCTTTAAAGGCTTTGTGAGATACTATATAACAATGGCGGACAATGCACTTAAGAAGTCCATGAAGAGACGCCACTGCTGCCCCGACTTACCAGCCAAGCGGCGTCTGATTGACCCTCCACAATCATCTCAGAGGCGTGTTGTGATCTACACCCCGTCCAGTGAGCTCCTGAGGTGCCTCGGACTCTTTCTACGTCGGAGGTGCTATAAGCTTGATCTTTCCCCTACACAGGTTATAGGATGGCTAAAATGTATCGACAACTATCTCCTTATTTCGGGTTACCAACCCGTAAGTTTCCTGTGCTCAGGCAGCGTGGTCTTCCTCTATATGCTATGCCGGGACCTCATCTCTCCAGAGGTAGACAGCGTAGAACAGCTTCAAGTGTCGGTCCTGACCTGCTACTTCATCACCCACTGCTATACCGGCAATGAGAATGGGTATCCAGAAGCACCATTCATGGTGGGCTCAAGGAAGGCCTTTTGGGACCGATGCCTGTCATACATCAGCATTATGAGCTCCAAGATGATGCAGATCAATTCCGACCGCCAGATTTATAGCGAGACACTCGCTGAGCTGAAAGCTATAGGGCAATAAGACACAACCTGTAACTTACAAGAACTGGATGGAGAGAAGATGGATTAGAAAATGAGCCCAGAATATGACATTTTGTGAAGGGACCATGTTTTAGGGAGGTATTAACATCTGAGACCACCATGTTATACATATATGCCATATAAGTTATCATGGCTCCTGGAGATTTAAGATCAGGATGTGAAAGACTCCAGGGTGCATTGTATGAACTCCTGGTTTATTACATGTCCCCCTCACAAGCCGCTCTGGCTCTTTTTCAAGTTCCTAGAGCTTCTGATTTTTGAAATTGATATCTCTTAGAGATTTCAATAATGGAATTATACCGTATGGCTCTCAGAGCAGACAATGATTTTTCACATTGCTGCACTATGGTGCAAAGACATACGTTTTCAGACTGGACTTTACAAATGCATGATTTCTATTTGGCTCGGAGCATTTCTTTATAGGTGACAGCTGGAGAACCAGGGACTAAGTTATAAACTGAACTTAACTTACTTCACAAAATCGTTCCCTGTTCCGAGCTCTCAGTCCTGTGGCCCTGGAAGCTCTGTTGTGATCCAGTATTGATGACGTTTTATCTACTGGTCACTTGTCTTCCAGGCTCCTAAATCATGCCCCGTTGACAGCACATCACCAGTAATATCCCTTTTGGGGCTGGTTCTCTGTGCTGTGTGCAAGGTGCATGACATGACAGCGTACAATAGCTGGATACATGCATGCACAGACAAAAGAAGAGTGCTTGCCCTCTTCTACAATGAAGAAAGCAGAGAAGTGAGAGGAAGTGCCGTTTCTTAAACTATTGAACAGCTCTACAAATTCAGCGTCAGGATATCAACAAATGCATAACATCCATTTCTGCAAGCGAAGATCAAGTAAAGATCAGATCCATCACAAGGTCTTCTGAACAGAAGAAGAAGGCAGCAGCTGGAAGCTTTCCTGAGACTTGAACTGTGTGCCTTATACACCTAGTGGACTTAAGTTACTTAGGTGACTTTGCTTCTGAAGCATGCTGAATGTTCTATTATTAAACTTAAACAAAACATTACTATTTTGTTTGTTTCTATTTTCTGGAATTGTACTGCTTCCATGTAATAAAGATGAGAGATGAAAAACACAAACTACATTCTAAATCATAAATAGCACAAAAGCTCCAATGCTTGTTCTATTTCAGTAAGTTCTCAACAACCCTTTACCTTTAGAAAACCCCTCCGGGGTCAGTTAAAGGGAATGTGTCATCAGAAAATGACCTATTGTTTAAATTGCATTTTGATGCTAAACATATATTTTACCATTTTAGGTGAGATCTTTTAATTTTCCATGTCACTATTTTTATTTAAAGTGTTTATAACCCTACAACTTTCACACCGGCCACTAGGTCTAATAATAGGTCATAATTTCCCATTCTTTACAGGTAACTTTTCAGTAGCCATTATCATTATCACTGCAGATGAGCAAATAAAAAAAATAATTCAATTCTGATGGTTCGCCAAATTTCCCAAAAATATTCAATTTGATCCGAATTTATTTGTGACAAATCTTTAAATGTTAAAAAAAAGAGCTATTTCCTGGCTGCTAAGAGCCTGTATAGTGGTGTAGAACACTGTGCCTTGCAGTAACACGCATAGGGAGTCCACTGTGGTCGTGAAACAGTACTGTGAGATAGTATGACACGCAGATGACAGACGTCACTCTTAGAATCACTTCACACTTCACTTATTTGGTCAGTTACGGGGCTGACCAAATAACTCAAGTGTGAACTCAGTCTTCACAGGTCAATGTTAGCGTCAGATATAAAGAACCGCGCAGAGACCCAAGATCCTACAATAGTGTGAAAGAGCGCACTCCTTTTACACCGTCGTCAGCTGATTCCACATAGATTTCTACAGAACCTGTTCTGTTACACACTGATACAAGTAATGTCCCCCTGACAGAGTGGAGAGGGTGTCAGCAGTAAGTTTTTGTTGACATCACTGTTTATTTTGCCCTTCTACTCATCCGTCATAAGAACCCAAAAAAACGGACACTGTCTTTTGAGCATCCCCCTTCATAGGGTCAACATTTGCTCAGTAATTCATCAGTATTGCTAAGGGCAAAAAAAAAACAGGAGTGGATCCAAAACAGAGATGACACGTGATTAGAAAGTTTGCATCTCTTCTGTGTTTTGTGAACCCACTCCTGCTTTTGGCTTTCAAATCATGAGCATATCCTGCTACAAAATGGTGGCTGAGGCATGTCTTAAGTGTCGGCCCTGCAGGCTGAGTAAGAGTACTGAACAGCGGGCTCCTGTCCAGGCCATCCGGACCTTAGCGCCCCTAGAGCTCCTTATGATCAATTATGTACAGATTGGGTACTCTACCTAGGGACACTCGTACTGTCTAGTCATGACACATCATTTCACAAAGTATGCGGTGGCTGTACCCACCAGAGACCAGGCGGCAGAGTCGGCCGCTGAAGCGGTCTGCAAACACTTTATATGTGTGCGGGTGTCCACGGAGGATACATTCGGACCAGGGGGCATTTTTTCATGGTACTCTAATGAATAAGCTGTGCCAACTGTATGGGATTGAACGTTCCCGCACCACCCCGTATCACCCCCAATGGGGCGTGCAAGCGATTCAACTGCACCTTGCTTCAGATTCTGCTGACTCTGGAGGACAGCTAAAAGGCTCAGTGACCCGAGTACCTACCTGAACTGATGTGGGCCTATAACAACAGGGTACACAGTACCACCAGATACTCCACACATATGCTCATGTTTGGGAAAGCCGAACGGGAGATTGAAGATCTCCACATGCCCGATCCGATGGAGCCGCCATGGAGAAATACCAACGCATGGCTGCAAGAGCACGGCCGCTGGCTGAGAGCAATGCATGCGCTCGTACCTGCAGATCAATAGGACTGGCACCCAGAGGGATGTCCAGGCGTAAACATAGCCTCAAAAGCATCATCAAAAGGTGACGTATAGAGAGGATGCGGTGGCCGCTGGTAACATGTAGCCAATAAAGAGCATAGTAAGTGCTCAGTATGGCACAGAGTGTAGAGAAGGCCTCCTGGTGGCCACTAAAGGTATGGATGGCTAGACAGGAGGACATTACTTCTACCGTAAAACACAAAAAGGGGGAGGAGGAGCACCTTGAACGATTATTAGAGAGACGTGCTACAACTCCAATCCTTAACCACTTCCCATCTGGGCCATTTGCCCCCTTCCTGACCAGGCCTAATTTTGCAAAACTGACATATCTCACTTTATGTGGTAATAACTTTGGAACGCCTTTATTTATCCAAGTCATTCAGAGATTGTTTTCTCGTGACACATTGTACTTCATGATAGTCATAAATTTGAGTCAAAATATTTCACCTTTATTTATGAAAAAATCCCAAATGTACCCAAAAATTTGAAAAATTCGCAATTTTCTAAATTTTAATTTCTCTGCTTTTAAAACAGAAAGTGATACCTCATAAAATATTTATTACTTAACATTCCCCATATGTCTACTTTATGTTGGCATCATTTTGGAAATGTCATTTTATTTTTTTAGGACGTTAGAAGGCTTAGAAGTTTAGAAGCAATTCTTCAAATTTTTAAGAAAATTGCCAAAACCCACTTTATAAGGACCAGTTCAGGTCTGAAGTCACTTTCTGGGGCCTACATAGTGGATACCCCCATAAATGACCCCATTGTAGAAACTACACCCCTCAAGGTATTCAAAACCGATTTTACAAACTTTGTTAACCCTTTTTGCGTTCCACAAGAATTAAAGGAAAATGGAGATCAAATTTTTAAATTTCACTTTTTTGGCAGATTTTCCATTTTATTCCAATTTTTTCTTTAACACATCGATGCTTAACAGCCAAACAAAACTCAATATTTATTACCCAGATTCTGCGGTTTACAGAAACACCCCACATGTGGTCATAAACTGCTGTATGGGCACACGGCAGGGCGCAGAAGAAAAGGAACTCCACATGGTTTTTAGATGCCATGTCCCATTTGAAGCCCCCTGATGCCCCCGTACAGTAGAAACTCCCAAGAAGTGACCCCATTTTGGAAACTAGGGGATAAGGTGCCAGTTTTATTAGTACTATTTTTGGGTACATATGATTTTTTGATCATTCATTATAACACTTTATGGGGCAAGGTGACCAAAAAATTGGTTGTTTTAGCACAGTTTCTATTTATTTATTTTTACAGCGTTCACCTGAGGGGTTCAGTCAAGTGACATTTTTATAGAGCAGATTGTTACGGACATTTATTAACGTTTTATACAATAATAGCATTTTTGAAACAAAAAAATTATGTTTTAATGTGTCCATGTTCTGAGAGTTATAGTTTTTTTATTTTTTGAGAGATTTTCTTATGTAGGGGCTAATTTTTTGCGGGATGAGGTGACGGTTTTATTGGTATCATTTTGTGGGACATACGCGTTTTTGATCACTTGGTGTTGCACCTTTTGTGATGCAAGGTGACAAAAATTGCTTGTTTTGAATTTTATTTTTTTATTTTTTACGGTGTTCATCTGAGGGGTTAACTCATGTGATACTTTTATAGAGCTGGTTTTTACGGACGCGGCAATACCTAATATGTATACTTTTTTTTATTTGTTTCACTTTAACACAATAATAGCATTTTTGAAACAAAAAAAATTATGTTTTAGTGTCTCCATGTTCTAAGAGCTATATTTTTTTAATTTTTTTTAAGATTTTCTTATGTAGGGGCTCATTTTTTGCGGGATGAGGTGATGGTTTTATTGGTACCATTTTGTGGGACATACGCGTTTTTGATCACTTGGTGTTGCACCTTTTGTGATGCAAGGTGACAAAAATTGCTTGTTTTGACACAGTTTTTTTTTTTTTTTTTTACGGTGTTCATCTGAGGGGTTAGCTCATGTGATATTTTTATAGAGCTGGTTTTTACGGACGTGGCAATACCTAAATATATACTTTTTTTTATTTGTTTCACTTTAACACAATAATAGCATTTTTGAAACCAAAAAAATGATGTTTTAGTGTCTCCATGTTCTAAGAGCTATAGTTTTTTTTATTTTTTTAAAGATTTTCTTATGTAGGGGCTCATTTTTTGCGGGATGAGGTGACGGTTTTATTGGTACCATTTTGTGGAACACCATTTTGATCACTTGGTGTTGCACCTTTTGTGATGCAAGGTGACAAAAATTGCTTGTTTTGACACAGTTTTTTTTTTGTTTTTTTTACGGTGTTCACCCGAGGGGTTAGGTCATGTGATATTTTTATAGAGCTGGTTTTTACGGACGCAGAAATACCAAATATGTCTATTTTATTTTTTCTATTTTAAAATTATTTTTTTTATTCCTTACTTGGGGACTTTTCTTTTTTTACATGTGAAACTTTTTTTATTTTTTTTTTCAACCCTTTATTTTTTTTTTATTTTTTTTTTTACACTTTTCGTCCCCCATAAGGTCATACAAGACCTCTGGGGGACATTTGCTTCACTTTTTCTTTTTTTTTTTCACTGTTGATTTCTCCTGTAACTGGGGCTGACATAGTAGCCCCAGTTACAGAAGAAATGCACCCCCCAGAGAGGCTGTACAGCATAATTCTGCGCTGTACAGCCTCAGAGCAGGGCTGATCAAGGTCTCTGAAAGACCCCACACAGCTCCTGCACTCTCCGGTCCCGGCGGTCACATGACCGCCAGGCCGGAACAGGAAGCGCACAGCGCTTCCTGCTCTGCATACACAGCGCTCGGTGAGCGCTGAGTCTGCAGCGCTCCGGAAGTCAGGGACACCTGGGAACTGTCCCTGCCTTATCTCTGGGTTGCCCTGCTGTCACTGACAGCGGGCAACCCGATCAGCAGCTGCACGATTAGCGTGCAGCTGCTGTTTCTGAAAGGACGTTTTAAAACGTGCTTTCAGAAATAGAGGTCCACCCATAGGACGTTTATATCCTATGGGCGGACGGAAAGTGGTTAAGATGCAAATGTGCTGAGGGAATAGTAAAAAAAAACTCAAAGCAGACCATAGAACGGGATATTCATTGGCAGGAGAAAAAAACATGGCCTAAATAGGGGTACTGGTGACTGCCCTACCAGAAGTTGAGTACTGCATCAGGGTCTCGCCCTCTCGCTGTGGTCGGTTGAAGAAGTGGCTTCGCAACTGCACTACTTTAGCACGCCCCCCTGAGCTCTCTCTAGCAGGGAGAAAATTGTCTCTCTCGGATTCGGGCCTTACCATCACTGTCCATCTGAGATCACCCTCTAGAGCCCCCAACGCAACCTCTGCCCGCAGCTCGGGGGTCAGGTTACACATTCTAACCGCACGTCGCACCCTTTCAGTCCAGTCCTGCAACGTCATGTTTTTACCGTCAAATTTTGGCAAATGACGCAACAGCACCCCCACGGGTATGTACCCTACCGGGATGGGCATGGCGGGGGCAAGCTGTATCAGCATTGTTAGGGCAAGTTGGCCTTGTATTGGCGCACCCTGAGCTGGGTCCTGGAGAGGTGTCATTGGCGCCAGGGGAAGGTCTCCCGCCGCGTTCCCGTCCATAACGGTTGCTGTATCCTGTCGACTGCGCCAAGATGTAAGCCGTGTACCGTGGTGGGCTCCCCCAGATACAGTGAAGTCACGAATGAGGAAAGCAACCCCAACACCAGTTTTTACCAAAACAGAATTATATTTAAACGTGGCAATGAACACAACCACAAATGCTGGAAACATATAATAAATTTACATCCACCCAGCCCGGAGGCTGACACCCTTGTGCTGCACAACACGGCGCACTCCAATGGATGCATGAGTAAAGTGCAGTAATTTACCTACTGGCGGACACAACTAAACTGCCACACCTTACATGTTATTACCCTAAAAAAACACAAGAACAATTGTTTGGGTGCGTGGTTTCAGCTAGCCTGCGGTGCAGCACAACAGCTTACAATCTTAAGGTGCTCTAAAGTATTCCCCCTCCTATAACTGGTCTTGTAGCACATGCTTGAGTATTCCTCCTGAGCAAAATGCCAGCCTGGCTTGAGTTTGTGGGAAGTTTATCAGCTCTCCAATGTGAAATGTCACTTTAAGTTATGGAGTCCTTGCAAAGAACAATAGCAACACTTGTGGCCTGACACAAACAGAGACCCTAACTTACTAACTACAGGCCTGGTCTCAGTCTCTAGGCGCCAACACTATAATGATGTGCGTGCAAGATATTACCGACCCGGATCTGCTCTGCATCCGCTGGTGACTGTGAAACGAACAAATGCCTCTCCAACAAGCATGTGGTACCGCAGTGTATGTTGCTTTGCTCATCAGCTCTCATCAGCGTTCCTGGAATCAATCCTCGTTCCTCTGGACAGGATCAGGGTCTTGGACACGATCAGCTTCACTTAGCTGCAGCTTTAGTCACTGAGGTATGCTCCTACACCTGGATGCCGTCGGATACTCTGCTCACATAGTTCCTCAGTCTCAGCTTCCTCTAAGATGGCTGTTTCCTTTTTTCTTCTCCAGGCTCTGAAAATCCACCTCTCATGAATATGGAAAAAATGCAGCCTGTTAGATGTGTTTAGGAAACAGCGGCATCTTGTGGCCAAACGCTGAATGTCAGTCCAGATCATTTAATTTAATCGATACAAACAGTGTTCAGACAATGAGAGCTGCTTCCCCATCTCACAGGTGTACCTAGCCCTTCTGCTGCCTAGGGTGAAAAGTCAAATGTCACCCTTCCTTCCCAAATGATAAAGACTTACAATGTCCTTGTCAGAAAATCTTAAGAAAAATGCCCTATACAGGTGAAATTAAAAAAATTAGAATATCGTGCAAAAGTTCATTTATTTCAGTAATGCAACTTAAAATTAGAATATTATAAAAAGGTTCAATATTCTAGGGTCAAAGTGTCACACTCTAGTCGACTAATTAATCCATACCCCCTGAGCAAAGGGGACCTCAAAATGGAGACTTTGGGGTTTCATAAGCTGTAAGCCATAATCATCCAAATTATAACAAATAAAGGCTTGAAATATCTCGCTTTGCCTGTAATGAGTCTTTCTCATATATTAGTTTCACCGTTTAAGGTGTATTACTGAAATAAATGAACTTTGCACGATATTCAAATTTTTCGGGTTTTACCTGTATGTTGTAGAGTTTTGCTTAAAGGGTTTTCTGGTTTAGAAGTCGACAATCCCAATAAGAATAAGAAGAATAAGAATCAGAATCAGAGTCAGGCGGTACACACACTCAGTCAGACACACAGAGACAGGCAAGCACACATTTATATACTCATTACTCACACATGCAGGCAGCACATTACACACTGACTCTAACGCACTGCATGAGGAGGAGGCGGAGCTACAGGCTTCACTTGCTGGACTGGACTCCACAGGGTCGCAGGAAGGCAGATTAGGGACGGGTATGGTGCCACCGCTCACTTACTGGCCAGCAATATTTTAAAATCACCTCATGCCCATCGCAGGGCGCTGGAGTGATGGGACTGGAGACGGAGCGATCATAGATACAATTATGCAGCTCAGAGCAGTGCACCGCGCAGAACGTCCTGAGCTAGTCTTTTTTTTACAAAATTATTTTCAATATCACTTAATCTTTAACATTATTGCATTTCTCATTTTAACCCCAAAATTTCCCCCTCCCCCTTTCTTTGCAATGTGTCTCCTATCCCCTCCAACAATCAAGACAGAAAAGGGGTAACGGTGAGGTGGGGGAAAGAAGAATTAAGACTTCCAAATCCCCCCATATCTTATTCCATTTCTCCTCAATATTTCTTTGTTTATACAAAATTCTTTCATATTTCTTAATCTTGTTAATCAAATTTACCCATATACGCACACTAGGAGTATTTCTTGAAAACCAACTTTGCGTAATTAAGAGTCTTGCCAAAAAGAGTATTTTTATCAAAAGGAATCTTTTATACTTATCACTAATTATTTGGGAGATATCACCCAGAATCCAACATTCCACCGTATAAGGTATCACAACTTTCAATTTCTTAGTAATAAGTTTATCTATTGCTTCCCAATATTCTGTCAATTGTGCACAAAATCAAAACATGCGCAAATACTCTGCTCCAAGTGCATCACACCGCGGACAATTATTATTAAGTATTTCTTAACCCACATTTATTGAGCCTCACTGGTGAGACATACACTCTATGTATAATATTAAATTGAACCACTGCCTACTTTCACACTGGTGTTTTGGCTTTCCATTTGTGAGATCCCTTCAGGGCTCCAAAACGGATCAGTTTTGCCCTAATGCATTCTGAATGGATATAGATCCGCTCAGAATGCAGCAGTTTTCCTCGGTTTGACTCAGTTCCGCTTTGGAGGCGGACACCACAACCGTATGGTATTAAATAGTGCTTCCAATAGTGATTTATATAATTGTAAAATTTTTAATTTCTGTCCCAAATTTCCTATCAAATCGTTCAAAAGTGTGCAACTATCTATCTGTAACATATATTTCCCCTTCACACTAGAAAGTGCCGAACGTAATTGTAAATATCTAAAGCAAGATAAATTATTTATGTGCTCTCTTTATGTCAACTCCAAAAGGGGAAGGACAGTGGATATAAAAAGTCTACACACCCCTTTAAAAATGTCAGGTTTCTGTGATGTAAAAAAATGAGACAAAGATAAATCATTACAGAACTTTTTCCACCTTTAATGTGACCTATAAACTGTACCACTCAATTGAAAAACAAACTGAAATCTTTTAGGTAGAGGGAAGAAAAAATATAAAAATAAAATAATATGGTTGCATAAGTGTGCACACCCTAAAACTAATACTTTGTTGAAGCACCTTTTGATTTTATTACAGCACTCAGTCTTTTGGGGTACGAGTCTATCAGCATGGCACATTTTGACTTGGCAAGATTTGCCCACTCTTCTTTGCAAAAACACTCCAAATCTGTCAGATTGCGAGAGCATCTCCTGTGCACAGCCCTCTTCACATCACCCCACAGATTTTTAATCGGATTCAGGTCTGGGCTCTGGCTGGGCCATTCCAAAACATTAATCTTCTTCTGGTGAAGCCGTTCCTTTGTTGCTTTGGATGTAGGCTTTGGGTCGTTGTCATGCTGAAAGATAAAGTTCCTCTTCATGTTCAGCTTTCTAGCAGAAGCCTGAAGGTTTTGTGCCAATATTGACTGGTATTTGGAACTGTTCATAATTCCCTGTAGATTAACTAAGGCCCCAGCTCCAGCTGAAGAACAACAGCCCCTTGGCATGATGCTGCCACCACCATGCTTCACTGTGGGGATGGTGTTCTTTTGGTGATGTGCAGTGTTGTTTTTTCGCCAAGCATATCTTTTGGAATTATGGCCAACCTTGGTTTCATCAGACCATAACACCTTTTCCCACATGCTTTTGGGAGACTTCAGATGGGTTTTTGCAAAATGTAGCCTGGCTTGGATGTTTTTCTTCATAAGAAAAGGCTTTCGTCTTGCCACTCTACCCCATAGCCCAGAGATATGAAGAATACAGGAGATTGTTGTCACATGTACCACACAGCCAGTACTTGCCAGATATTCCTGCAGCTACTTTAATGTTGCTGTAGGCCTCTTGGTAGCCTCCCAGACCAGTTTCTTTCTCGTCTTTTCATCAATTTTTGAGGGACGTCCAGTTCTTGGTGATGTCACTGTTGTGCCATATTTTCTCCACTTGATGATGTCTTCACTGTGCTCCATGGTATATCTAATGTCTTGGAAATTCTTTTGTACCCTTCTCCTGACTGATACCTTTTAACAATAAGACCCCTCAGATGCTTTGGAAGCTCTCTGTGGACCATGGCTTTTGCTGTGGGATGCGACTAAGAAAATTTCGGGAAAGACCAACTAGAGCAGCTGAACTTTATTTGGGGTTAATCAGAGGCTCTTTAAATGATGGCAGGTGTATGCTGACTCCTATTTAACAGGATTCTGAATGTGGTTGCTTTATTCTGAAAATAGCTACATCCCCAGTTATAAGGTGGTGTGCACACTTATGCAACCACATTATTTTTTATTTTTTTTGTTTTCTTTCCTCCACCTAAAATATTTCAGTTTGTTTCTCAATTGAGTGGAACAGTTTATAGGTCACATTAAAGGTGGAAAAAGTTCTGAAATGATTTATCTTAGTCTCATTTCTTTACAGCACAGAAACATGGCATTTTAACAGGGGTGTGTAGACTTTTTATATCCACTGTATATATCCATTATTCACCACTTGTGCAACATAGAGAATGTTGTTTTTTTGCCAATATTTATGTTCGGCTAAATTGTCCAACTCGTGTAGACAATAATTATGCCAAAGGGGCGTACAATGGAGAGATCCCCTTATCCCCAACCAACCTCTAATCATGCCCTACGACTTGACAAATACCATTCTAGATTCCCTATGCTCCTTCTTAGTGAGAGTAACAGACACAGCAAGCGCACATCAGTATCGTGCTCGCTGTGTGACTGTGGTTGTGAGCGAATAAGCGATCATACTGCTCTTAGGCAGCTGTCAGGAGAGACGCACTGCCTGCTCCTCAATACTCTTCACATTGCCGTCCCCCACTTTCCCCTAGCTGGCGCCGCCTGAGGCTGTTGCCTCACCTTGCTTCATGAAAGTGTGTAAGTGTTTAAAGAGACAGGGGGCACACCAAATGCTTAAAGGAGTGCAAGGGGGTGGTAAAACTACATATAGCAAATAATCTAACCCAAGAGAGAGTCAAAAGAGCCACCCCATAAATGCACATCCAACCATTGTAGGATAAAAAATATGTATATAAAGTTTATTGGACACAACAACACACACGCATTAAAAAATTGTATACAATATAGAACAAAGTGCGGTATGCAATAAATGTATGTAACCGACACACACAGGTCCACTGAATTATCACAAGAAAATGTATGCGTTATCAACCAGCATATAAAGCAATACAATGAATCACATATAGCAAATGCAAGGTAAGGTAAGACCACTAGAATTAAAGGTGCAATAAGACCGACATGGGGTCAAATATCAAGAGCCAAACCTACATAGCCAGCTGGTACAGTGGACCTGGAAACATAGCAAGCGCCCAACGCGTGTCGCCGGAGCAATCCGGCTTCCTCAGGGGACCCCTGAGGAAGCCGGATTGCTCCGGCGACACGCGTTGGGCGCTTGCTATGTTTCCAGGTCCACTGTACCAGCTGGCTATGTAGGTTTGGCTCTTGATATTTGACCCCATGTCGGTCTTATTGCACCTTTAATTCTAGTGGTCTTACCTTACCTTGCATTTGCTATATGTGATTCATTGTATTGCTTTATATGCTGGTTGATAACGCATAAATTTTCTTGTGAAAGTGTGTAAGTGAATGCCATTAAATGGTGGCCGGGTTAAGAAATCTTTGGTTAGTAACGACAAAGTTCTCAAGGGTATTTGGGTGAGGTGCTCCTCTATTTACAACTATATGTTATGCGCTGGTTTTTGGAGCCCATCAACAATACGGCTCACAACTGCAGCTTTGTGATAACATTTGAAATTTGGGAAGCTCAGACCACCAAATAGTTTCAGAAGCGGTGGGTAGGCCGCAAAAGGCCTCAGGTAAAGGATCGTCAGGGAGATGCGGTGGGAACCCAAAAAAAGAACTGAGTAGGGACCAGGGGTGATGGAGACAAAGAGGAGCAGGTCAGGCGAGAGGCTGCAGGGAGACTAGGATATTTCCATGGTAGCACCGGAGCTTGCTGCAGGTACGTCTTTCTGTCAGAACGACTTGGCTCCGCATCCAACATGTTTCTTTTCTCATGAATGCTATCCTTCTGTAATTGTGTCACCTACTGTCTTCCAAGTGTAGTGTCCCACTAGGTAAAGATGGGCACTACACAAGGGTTAACAGGTCTATTGCATTAATGTGATGTTAAATGTTCATTTTCCTGTATTATCTGTGTGTCAGGCCTGTTAGGGTGTAGTTCAGACTCCCAAACGTTAGAGGGAGCTAGAGAGCCCTAAGTATATATAGGTAGGCCCAGACAGGGGAGAGTTAGTTTCGTCCAGGTGGCTAGAAGTGTAACCTGGTCATCCTGAAGCTCCTGAGTTTAAGTTTAGCTCAGTAGAGTCACCTCAGTAGAGTTACCTCCTGGGAGCAACCTGCAGCCACCTACAACCCAGCAGAGCCAGTACAACCAGCTCAGATAAGTCAGCTGATGGGCAGAGGTACTACAAAATAAGAGCAAGGGTCAATATGGGAGGAAGATTTATTACAAAGGATTAAAGGCAGCATTTAGGCATCCGGGCCTTGGGATCCAGCCAGCCAGAATAGCTGTGGGGATAGTGCAGCCTAGTCTGTGAAGCATTAACTGTTTACCCTCCAAGTATCTTGCAAGATTGTTACCTGCCAGTATTGAGTTAAGTCTGCTTGTGGAATATTGTCATAAGGGACTGCATCATCATTACCAACTGTACGTACAAAGTTTGGACTGTTCCCAAGTAGAGCAACGTTTGGTTCACCATACCATCTGTGTCCCTCAATTACTACTGCTATTAATCGGTGTGCCACCGTTACAGGCACTGGCATCACGATCCTTAAAGGGACCTTGCCCCAGGCACTCAAAATACCTGCAACATCCAGGGCCCCTCGTCCACCATCAGGCCTGGTCCCTATTTACAGAGTGTGCCCCAGAGGAACTTGTGTCTACCTCTCCTTCACTGCCGCATGCCTGCCCAGGGTTCTCCTCCAAACAGTGAGAAACCCTCAATTGCCCATAACCGTGACCTCTCTTCGCAATACCCTGCAGGTCGGGTGTGCTGCATAAATTGGCGTCACGAACAGGATACGATCATTCCTGCGCCATTGTGGAATATAAAAACTATGTGCCATTATATGCCTAAGAAGTGACTAAGCCCTACTTGTTTATTTGAAATTGCTGGGCCAAAGAACTCTCATAATAGCGGTGTGAAGAACTGTATATTGCATGGACTAAATTGCCGTTTATTTAGCCACCGCTTGCTGTCAGTGAATAGACAGCGATTTGCTCAAAGATGGCCGCTTAACCTGACTGGATTACAAGTGTGCCTCGTTGTGCCCGTTTGGCGCAAAAAAGGACAAGGTGAAGTTACCGCCCAGCCTGCAAGGAGGAAAAACGCTGCTCTGTCTGGAAAAAAGTACCGCCTACCTGAATCCCGGAGCTGCAAGAGGCCGTGCCTACCTACTGACGCTGTGCGTGGGACTCTCGTCTGACGTAGGCACGCATCTCGCGATACTTGGAGCGAGCACCGCCGGAGTAATTACAAACTTTACTCTTCACCGGCCCCCTTCTGATTACTATACCGGAGTACCGGAGCGGCCCCGACCCTTGCCAGGGTGCCGGAGAGGGTCCCCCACTAGCGACAAGAGACTTGATCTAAAAATAAAAATAAAAATCTCTGACATTTTCGCTCCGGTCCGCTCCGCTGTCATTTAAAGGGCCATACCCACCTAGTAACACTATGTCCGCACCTGAAGAAGCAGGGCAGGCGGCCCCAGTGGTCCCTTCTGAGATGCCCGCAGCCGACAATAGGGCACCTACCGCCGCGGCAGCATCAAGCCTGATGCCACTGACCATGCCGTATTATTTTGGGGCCCCCTGGTTCCCACGATATTCAGGGGAAGCCCATAAATTAAAGGACTTTAAGGATCAGATACTGGCCTTATTCCGGCTCTACTCCATATCTGCTGAACAACAAACGGATGTCTTCCTAGCTCAGTTAGAAGGGGCCGCCCGCAGGGAAGTCATGTCATGGCCCCGTTCTGAAAAGAGTAGCCTGGAGCAGATTTTTGATCGTCTCGGCACCACATTTGAGGCCAGAACGGTGTCCGAAGTTAAAATGCATTTCAGCAGGAAGCAGCAGCCTGGGGAGTCGCTCCGCGATTTTGCTCTGTCCTTGCAAGAGTACCCTGAGGGCTGTGGTCCAGGTAGACCCCAAGGAAGCTGAAGACCAGGACAGGATTCTTAGAGAGCAGTTCATTGCGGGTATAAGTACTGAACATTTAAAGGACCAGCTGAGGATGTTGTCAGCTCAACACCCCAATTGTACATTTTTGGACTTTAAAGAGCTGGCCATCAGTATACTAGGCCAGTACCCGGGCCAGCAGCTCCCCTGAACCTTCAGGCTTGTCAGCCAAAGACTGTCAATGTGGGGCCGGCTGGAGTCAGTCAGGCCACTCAGTCTCCAGTAACAGATGTAGTGGCAGCACTAATGGAACAAGTAAACTATCTCACTCTGAACTTAGAGAAAGTATGCAAGAAAATAGAGGAATGGGAGAGACCATTGTTACTGGAAGATGAAGGCCCTTTTCCTCCTAGACTCCCACCTGCATATAGGGATGTATACCCAAAGGAACCTGATGGACGACCGCGTTATCGGTCTAGAAATCGAAAACAGCCTGTTTTCCACTATTGGACCGCCCCTTGGGAGGTAGAACAGTAGGTCCGAAGGATCCAAGCTGGATGCCTAAATACGTAGGATACCGTCCAAAAGTTAAAATATGTATCAACGGGATACCCTTTGAAGCCCTGCTGGATACTGGGTCACAGGTCACCATCATCCAACGACCTGCCTTTGACAAGTTCTGGGATCCAAGTCTCCTCACCCAGCCACCAGAGTCCTGGCTAGATATCATTGCCAGCAACGGTAAGCCAGTGAAAGTTCATGGGTACTGGGAACCTACTCTTCAGGTGGGAGAGGCCACCTTACCACAGCAAGGTGTGATTGTGGTAAAAGCAGGAGATAAAGGAGGACACCCTGTGATCCTAGGGACTAATGTCTTTAAAAATTGTTACTCCGAAGTGCTTGAAGCTTTAAACCAAACTATACATTCGGCCTCACCTGCTTCCAAAAGAGTCATTCAAAAGACTATCAGTGTGCTGTGTGCTCAGCAAAGGTTCGCAAATGGAAAAGGAGAAATCTGTACTGTCCGGATCCGGGATAACCGGCCGGTAATTCTGCCTCCAAATTCCCAGATCTTCCTGTGGTGCCGTGCTGTGTTAGGGATCCAGGGCCAGGACTATCAAGCCCTAGTGGAACCTATTCAAATTGAGAATCATCCCTTCGTGCGAACAGCCAAGAGTCTGGTGACCGTGTCTCAAGGTAAAGTGCCTGTCTGTTTAATAAATTTTGGTGATCACCCCGTTACTCTTTTTAAGCACTGCCCCGTTGCTCAGCTTTTCCAAATGTCTTTCCAGGATGTGATCTGTCTGCCTGCCACGGAGACGTTCCAGACCGCACAGAGCAGCAGCGCCACTGCCAGCGCCCCTACAATATTCTGGTGGGAAGAACTTCATGTGGGGAACAAATCCACCCCGAAGGAGCAAATAGAGGGAGTTCTAAATCTAGTGAGAGAGCACCACAAGGCCTTTAGCAAGCACTCCACGGACTACGGAGAGGTAATCAAGCACACCATACCCACTGGCTCTCATCCTCCTATCAAGGAGAGACACAGACCCATACCGCCTACTACCTATCAGTCTGTGAAAGAAATGATACAAGAGATGAAAGACTCTAATATAATCCGGGACAGTCATAGTCCCTAGGCTGCGCCCCTAGTCCTTGTTCGAAAAAAACATGACAGCATAAGATTCTGCGTGGATTACCGAAAAATCAATCAAATCACCCACAAAGATGCTTATCCATTACCACGCATTGAGGAGTCCTTGACTGCCCTGGGGTCATCAGCCTATTTCTCCACCCTGGACTTAACTAGTTGGTACTGGCAGGTACCTATGGCCCCAGATGATCGAGAAAAGACTGCTTTTACTACACCTATGGGCCTGTTTGAATTTAACTATATGCCGTTTGGATTGTGTAACGCTCCAGGGACATTCCAACAGTTGATGGAACGTTGTTTAGGCCATGGGAACATTGAAACTGTATTGTTATATCTAGATGACGTTATTATATACTCCAAGACGTATGAGGACCACCTAAAACACCTGGCGGAAGTGTTCCAAGTCCTTACTAAATATGGCCTCAAAAAATAAAGCCATCCAAGTGCCACCTGCTGAAACCAACAGTAAAATACCTAGGGCACGTTGTCAGTGCCAAAGGAGTACAGCCTGATCCTGATAAACTTGCTGCTGTCCGAAATTGGCCTACTCCTACCACCGTGAAAGAGGTGAGAAGCTTTCTCAGCTTTGCAGGGTATTATAGGCGTTTCATCCCGCATTTCGCACAAATTGCGGATCCAATCCAGGAACTCCTAAGAGGACATCCCAAGAAGAGTCCAAAGACTCCTATTCCTGTTGAGTGGAACGAAGAACGGGAGATTGCCTTTCAGCTCCTAAAAAAAAAGCTGACCGAACCCCCTGTTCTGGGTTACCCAGATTATCAGAAGCCGTTCCACCTCTACACGGATGCTAGTAAGAGAGGCCTGGGGGCCGTGTTGGCTCAAGTGCAAGATAACAAAGAGAGGGTAATTGCCTACGCCAGCAGATCCCTGAAGGGAGCTGAGAAGAACGACCAGAACTACAGTTCCTTCAAGCTGGAGTTTCTTGCCCTAGTGTGGGCTGTGACCGAAAAGTTCAAAGACTATCTCGCTGCCACACCATTTGTTGCCTTCACGGACAATAACCCCCTGGCGCATCTGAACACAGCCAAGTTAGGGGCTCTGGAGCAAAGATGGGCCTCCCGCCTTGCCAACTATGACTTCACTGTGAAATACCGGGCAGGCCGCTCCAACGATAATGCTGATGCCCTGTCGCGGCTTCCCACTACAGAAGCCCCAGATGAACCAAAGGATGCCTGGGAAGAAGTGGAAATGCCAGCGTTTTACAATAAATTTGCCCAGCAGGAAAACCTCGCCGTTGCTGATCCTTCCTCATCAGATATTCCTGAGTCCAGGAGTGACCAAGAAAGGTGGATGAAGCTCCAGTCCGAAAGTAGAGTCCTCGGTGAACTGCTCGACTTCCTTACCAGTGGGAGAACTCCTGAGAGAGTCCGCAGGAAGAGTGCAGACCCAGAACTAATGAGACTGTGGAAACATCACCACCAACTTTTCCTCCAAAAGGGCCTGTTGCTTAGAAAGAGCCTGGATCAAGTGTCCTGTGATAGGATATATCAGATCCTCATACCACGTCGAGATGCCAGTCTGGTGTTAGAAATGTAACACAACCAGTCCGGACACTTCGGCGTGCTGAAGACTGAGGCCACTAGATTCTAATGGATTGGGATGAGAGAAGATATTGAGAAATGGTGCCGAGAATGCACTGCTTGTGCTGTGGGGCGAACTGAATGCCATGACCAGAGGGCGCCTCTCCATCCTATCATAAGTAAAACTCCTTTAGAACTTGTTGCTATTGATCATGTGAAGTTGGAGCCGAGTCGCTCAGGGTATACTTAAGCCATGACCATTATTGATCACTTCACTAAGTTTGTCGTAGCAGTGCCTGTGAAAGACCTGACAGCTAAGACTACAGCAGAGGCGTTCTGGAAGCATTTCCTCCTGCCCTACGGCTGCCCAGAGAGAATCCTCACCGACCAAGGGTCTGCGTTTGAGTCACAGCTGTTTCAAGAGATGTGCCTGCTGCATAAATGCCAGAAAGTCCGGACCACCGGCTATCATCTGCAAGGTAACGGACTCCGTGAAAAGATGAATCAAACTCTCATTGAAATGCTGAGAGCAGTGCCCCCTGAGGCAAGGGGTGATTGGCCTACTCAGTTGCAACAACTCATGTATACCTATAACAACACAATTCACTGCTCCACTGGGTACACACCTTTCTATCTGATGTTTGGCCGTCAAGGGAGGTTGCCTGCGGATCACTCCCTAGGATGTACAAGTGCCGGATGTCATTAACCCACTACCAAAGACTGATTGGGTAGCGGAGCACCAAAGACGCCTCCTCAATGCCAAAGAGATCGTTCAGGAACGGATGGAGAATGCCCGGGGATGGCAGCAAAGAGACTATAACCTGGCTGCTCATGCGGAACCCTTAGCTCTAGGAGACATGGTGTGGTTAAAGAACAACCATCGAACCAGTAAGTTGGAAAGGATCCCCTATGTAATTTCTGCCATTCCTAATGCTAAGGCTCACATTTACCAAATCTCCAGAGAGGGTAAAGGCTCCCAAGTTGTACATAGAAATCGTTTGAAACCCTATATAGAAGGATAACCTGCAGCAGAGGACATTGAGCCGGAGTCTCCTGAGCCCGAACTGCCAGCTTCATCTATTGATCCTATGCAGGCTGTTGTGAACTTAATCCATGATAAAGATCCACTTCATTGGTTCCTCACGCCCTGGTTAAACTTGGTGGTACCAGCTCCAGTTCCTGCTAGTTCTCAACCCCAGGACAACCTGTCCTAGAGAGCATCTGAATCAGCTCCAGAGCCTTTGAGCTCCTCTGACCCTCCTGAGTCAAGGCAGGAAGAACCTCTGCCAGTAAGGAGGTCCACACGGTCTACCAAGGGGCATCCAACTGTGAGATTTGGAGACTACATTATGGGCCCAGGTAGCCCCTCACGGGAAACCCCTGTTTAACCCTCTACAAGACTTGTGTACGGACTCTTTTTGTTCTTTGAGCCTAAGAATTTATATTTGTTCTGCATTTTCTATGGACTACTACTGTTTTATTATGGACAATTGCATTTCTACTTTTATAATGGACTATCCTGGTATTATTGATACGCTGCACCAGGTCAGCGCCCCCTGTTCCCTTATATTATCCTGCGAGAAGAGAACGACGCCCCTTTTCACCACATTTTGCAGTGAAACTGTTTGTTATATTTATATTGCTAATGTGGTGATTACTGTATATGCATGTTCTCCATTTTGTCTTTCAGGCTGCAGTTTACAGCTAGGCGGACCCCTTTATGTTGCGCCGAAGACTGGCAACGTCATAGCATGGGTGTATGTAGTGTCCCACTAGGTAAAGGTGGGCACTACACAAGGGTTAACAGGTCTATTGCGTTCATTTTCCTGTATTATCTGGGTGTCAGGCCTGTTAGGGTGTAGTTCAGCCTCCCAGACTTTAGAGGGAGTTAGAGAGCCCTAAGTATAGGTAGGCCCAGACAGGGGAGAGTTAGTTCAGTCCA
The DNA here is from genome assembly GCF_014858855.1 of Bufo gargarizans. Classification (NCBI taxonomy): domain Eukaryota; kingdom Metazoa; phylum Chordata; class Amphibia; order Anura; family Bufonidae; genus Bufo; species Bufo gargarizans. The sequence goes on along the minus strand of NC_058084.1, from coordinate 436,300,124 downwards.
GGTGGCTAGAAGTGTAGTCTAGTCAGCCTGAAGCTCCTGAGTCTAAGTTTAGCTCAGTAGAGTCACCCCAGAAGAAGAATTTACCTCCTGGGAGCAACCTGCAGCCACCTACAACCCAGCAGAGCCAGTACAACCAGCTCAGATAAGTCAGCTGATGGGCAGAGGTACTACAAAATAAGAGCAAGGGTCAATACGGGAGGAAGATTTATTACCAAGGATTAAAGCCAGCAATTAGGCATCCGGGCCTTGGGATCCAGCCAGCCAGAATAGCTGTGGGGATAGTGCAGCCTTGTCTGCGAAGCATTAACTGTTTACCCTCCAAGTATCTTGCAAGATTGTTACCTGCCAGTATTGAGTTAAGCCTGCTTGTGGAATATTGTCATAAGGGACTGCATCATCATTACCAACTGTACGTACAAAGTTTGGACTGTTCCCAAGTAAAGCAACGTTTGGTTCACCATACCATCTGTGTCCCTCAATTACTACTGCTATCAGTCAGTGTGCCACCGTTACAGGCACTGGCATCACGATCCTTAAAGGGACCTTGCCCCAGGCACTCAAAATACCTGCAACATCCAGGGCACCTCATCCACCATCAGGCCTGGTCCCTACACCCAGAGTGTGCCCCAGAGGAACTTGTGTCTACCTCTCCTTCACTGCCGCATGCCTGCCCAGGGTTCTCCTCCAAACAGTGAGAAATCCTCGATTGCCCATAACCGTGACCTCACTTCCCAATACCCTGCAGGTCTGGCGTGCTGCACAAGTAGCTGTCAATATGTACCCAAAAATGTCATTATAACCAACATTGTCATTTGCAATGACCAAATTATGTATCATTTTCAAACAATATTGTATTATGAGTGGAGCATTTACTGTTTGCCGAGTGCTAATCAACAGACGTACTCAAAATTTCAGCAAGATGGATGTTTACATCTACCGTTGTATGGTTACCATTGACAACAACCAAAGTTCTCTATTATTTTCTTTCTTATTATGCTAGTGTAGTGCAAGCATGCTCTCAGCTGTTTTATAATGATAACTAGTATATGGTGTTATTTTGAGATATTTTAGGACAAACATACAATATTATTATATGCAACATTATGGTTGCCGATAGCAACAGATATATTTTATATGCATTTTTCTTTATCTTATTTTCAGTTACCATCATCTGTTTTGTAACCAGATTGCAATTGTTTCCTTTATGGGTTTATTATTTTCCAATGATTATAAACAAGATGCCAATCACTTACATGGTGAGGTTATATAAAACAAAAACTAAAACATTTATCATAGACCATGTTATAACCAGACACCCATCCAGACCAGGTTTAGGTTATTTTGGATATGGGGATGGAAATCCTGAATAGGTTACAAATATAAGAAAGAAAACATAAGCAGACTCTTTTAGAATACTTTTACATTAGCGTTTTTTGCGGATCTGTCATGGATCTGCAAAAATGCTTCCGTTACAATAATACAACCGCATGCATCTGTCATGAACGGATCCGGTTGTATTATGTCTTATATAGCCAAGATGGATCTGTCATGAACACCATTGAAAGTCAATGGGGGACGGATCCGTTTTCTATTGTGTCAGAGAAAACGGTTATTCTGTCCACGATGGGAGCGCAACCAAATGGAACGGAATGCATTGGTGCATTTCGTTTCGTTCAGTTCAGTTTTGTCCCCATTGACAATGAATGGGGACAAAAGTGTTTTCTTCTGCTATTGAGATCCTATGACTGATTTCAATAGCAGAATTGAAAACGCTAGTGTGAAAGTAGCCTTAGCTACTGGAAAAGTCCTGAAATGCGTGTAGTCTAACAGAGCCTTTCTACTGTCACCCTCAACAAAAGTGGAGCGATATTAATAAATCAACTACTACTACAAGTCCTTTCCTCAAATGGGTTCTCCAGGACTTAAGAACTGATGATGACCTATCGCTAGGCTATCAATATTAGATCGGTAGGGGTCTGACACCCCCCGCACACCCGTCAATCAGCTGTTCTGCCGTAGCTCCTATGCTAATACTACACGGCTTTGTCAGCTGGTTACTGCATTGCTGCCTCCAGTAAGTGAGAGTCGCTCTGCTGTAGCAGCTCTGTCCTCTACACAATGGGTGAAGTTGTGTAATTCCAGTGACCTGAGCCAGCATTGAGGAAGGTTAACATGGGCAATTTCCCAGGGCCTTTATCCCTAAAGGGGCCCCTACTCCTAAGTAGCACCTAAGGCAGGAGAAGGGGTGCACGTGATGTAACCTGCAGCATCTAACTATATGTGCTGGCAGAGGTTCTCTGCATGTAGCAGCTGCTAGTGCTACCTTAAAGGGGTTGTCCCAACTGGGACATATATGGCATATTGATAGGATATTGTCACAGACGTTCCCGCGACAGGTGGCAGGAGATTGGGGAGACTGACAACACGTGGTTTGATCTGACATGTTTTCCGTTTAGATCAAATGACGTCAGTGTTGTTTCTGGTGCTCGCCGCAACTTCTTTCCCCAGGTGTGGCTATTAGGGTCATTTAACCTTCTCTATTTATTGCTGTTTCTCCCACTATGCTGTGCGGTTTATAGCTTCTGTTGGAGTTGTGGATAGCTGGTGTGTGGATCCCAGCTGAGTTCCTGGAGCTGCCATAGCCACTTGAAGTTAAGTGTTTTCTTTCCCTTTTGTATTTTGTTTGGGTTATTTTGTGTGTTGCTTTTCCCTGTCATTTGTATCAAGGCCTAAGGGAGACTCCTGTTCGTCCTTCCTTTTGGAGGAAAAGGTTGTCTCAGTCCTGACATTAGTACCAGGGTCCTATAGGGAGAGTTAGGACACTAGGTATTTCTGTGTATAAACTCACCTACCTCTTGGGTCTGTACATACTGGTAGTTAGTTAGGACTTTGATTACGGTTTTACTAGGAGGTGTCCATCTCCTTTCCCTAGTTTCCAGGCCTTATTCTCTCACCCCTTTCCCTCCTATGTTCAGTGTTGTGTTTTCCTCCCACACCCGAACATGACAGATATATCTGATAGATGCGGGTCTCACTTCTGGGGCCAACTTTTATCAGAGAAATTGCACCATGAATGGAGAGCACACTGTGCATTTGCCACATCCTCTCCATTCACAGTTATGGAACTTCCAAGAACAGTCTGTATAGTCCATGGGCAGTGTTCCCTCTAAGCTTTGGCATCTGCAGAGTGGGGTCGGAGAGGAAAACCTAAGATAATTGTCACATCAAAGAGCATACAGTGTAACCCCTGCGTCATCCCGTCCAATACAGTATAATCCCTACACCATGCTGTACAGAATACATTATAATCCCTGCACCATGCCGTACAATATATAGTATAGTTCATATACCATGCTGTAGAATATACAGTATAATCCATACACCATGCCGTACAATTTACAATAATCCCACAGTGTAGGTGTTATACTGTATATTGTACGGCATGGTGTACCGTATTAACTATACTGTATATTGTACGGCATGGTGTATGGATTATACTGTATATTGTATGAACTATACTGTATATTGAACAGCATGGTGCATGGATTATAATGTATATTGTACAGCATGGTGCATGGATTATAATGTATATTGTACAGCAAAATTATGGAGGTTACACCATGCCGGACAATATAACCCCTGCACCATGCTGTACAATATACAGTGTAACCCCTACACAGTGTGGAGGTATACTGTATATTGCGTGTATTGCCAGGGTGGGCTTCCCCAGACTACAGAACAAGCTCTAAACCACCTCCTTGTTTGACACCACCTCCCTGCTCTACACCTTCTCTCTGCTCTACATATCCTCCCTGCTCTACACCGCCTCCTTGCTCTACACCTCCTTCCTGCTCTACACCTCCTCCCTGCTCTACACCTCCTCCCTGCTCTACACCTTCTCTCTGTTCTACATATCCTCCCTGCTCTACACCACCTCCTTGCTCTACACCTCCTTCCTGCTCTACACCTCCTCCCTGCTCTACACCTCCTCCCTGCTCTACACCACCTCTTTGCTCTACACTGCCTCTCTGTTCTACACATCCTGCCTGCTCTACACATCCTCTCTGCTCTAAACCACCTCCATGCTCTACACATCCTCCTTGCTCTACACATACTCCCTGCTCTACACATCCTCCTTTCTTTACACCGTCTCTGTGCTTTATGAGTCTTTGTTATTTATTTAGCCTGTGAGTCATTTTAGTAGCTCATACAACCCTGAAGCTGAAGAAAGAATCATTAGAATTAGACGAGAGGGAGAAGGAACGAGACACTAAATCCGCCACATTGGGTATGGGACACTTGGTTTCGGGCCCCCAGCGCACTTGCTAGATGACAAGACACAGATCTGCACATCCACAGGACTCACCGCTATTTGCATCATTCACCTCCACCGATCCCCGATGCTGCTGTTCCAATGTTGCTTTGCTCCGCGCTGCTCTCCACGTCCTGTCCAGGCTGGAAAACACTGGAAATGCCAGGAAAGGCCGCTCATATTGTGTGTATTGCCAGGGCTTCCCCAGAGGACGGAACAGGAAGTCCGGGCTGCGGCGGTGAGCGGGTCTGCAGAGGTCCTGAGCGGAGGCATAAAGGAAGCTGCGCAGCCGCACGCCCGTGTAGCTTACAGGGAACACTGTCCATGGGTGGCGGGAAAGCACTTGGGCATCCCTCTTTCTTGGAAACGTCACAAGGATAACTCAAGGCCTGCTCTTCTCCATCAGAATTTCCATGTGCCGGTAAACCAGCAATATACTATGAACTACGTCATTACCGAATAGGTGACCATTGCTCGAAGCCACCACGACTGTATACTGAACTGTGATGATGGATCATGTATTTATTCTGCCGTTGGATATACAGGTCCTTCTAAAAAAATTAGCATATTGTGATAAAGTTCATTATTTTCTGTAATGTACTGATAAACATTAGACTTTCATATATTTTAGATTCATTACACACCAACTGAAGTAGTTCAAGCCTTTTATTGTTTTAATATTGATGATTTTGGCCACAGCTCATGAAAACCCAAAATTCCTATCTAAAAAATTAGCATATCATGAAAAGGTTCTCTAAACGAGCGATTAACCTAATCATCTGAATCAACTAATTAACTCTAAACACCTGCAAAAGATTCCTGAGGCTTTTAAAAACTCCCAGCCTGGTTCATTACTCAAAACCGCAATCATGGGTAAGACTGCCGACCTGACTGCTGTCCAGAAGGCCATCATTGACACCCTCAAGCAAGAGGGTAAGACACAGAAAGAAATTTCTGAAGGAATAGGCTGTTCCCAGAGTGCTGTATCAAGGCACCTCAGTGAGAAGTCTGTGGGAAGGAAAAAGTGTGGCAGAAAACGCTGCACATCGAGAAGAGGTGACCGGACCCTGAGGAATATTGTGGAGAAGGACCGATTCCAGACTTCGGGGGACCTGCGGAAGCAGTGGACTGAGTATGGAGTAGAAACATCCAGAGCCACCGTGTACAGGCGTGTGCAGGAAATGGGATACAGGTGCCGCATTCCCCAGGTTAAGCCACTTTTGAACCAGAAACAGCGGCAGAAGCGCCTGACCTGGGCTACAGAGAAGCAGCACTGGACTGTTGCTCAGTGGTCCAAAGTACTTTTTTCGGATGAAAGCAAATTTTGCATGTCATTCGGAAATCAAGGTGCCAGAGTCTGGAGGAAGACTGGGGAGAGGGAAATGCCAAAATGCCTGAAGTCCAGTGTCAAGTACCCACAGTCAGTGATGGTCTGGGGTGCCATGTCAGCTGCTGGTGTTGGTCCACTGTGTTTTATCAAGGGCAGGGTCAATGCAGCTAGCTATCAGCAGATTTTGGAGCACTTCATGCTTCCATCTGCTGAAAAGCTTTATGGAGATGAAGATTTCATTTTTCAGCACGACCTGGCACCTGCTCACAGTGCCAAAACCACTGGTAAATGGTTTACTGACCATGGTATTACTGTGCTCAATTGGCCTGCCAACTCTCCTGACCGGAACCTCATAGAGAATCTGTGGGATATTGGGAAGAGAAAGTTGAGAGACGCAAGACCCAACACTCTGGATGAGCTTAAGGCCGCTATCGAAGCATCCTGGGCCTCCATAACACCTCAGCAGTGCCACAGGCTGATTGCCTCCATGCCACGCCGCATTGAAGCAGTCATTTCTGCAAAAGGATTCCCGACCAAGTATTGAGTGCATAACTGAACATAATTATTTGAAGGTTGACTTTTTTTGTATTAAAAACACTTTTCTTTTATTGGTCGGATAAAATATGCTAATTTTTTTAGATAGGAAATTTGGGTTTTCATGAGCTGTATGCCAAAATCATCAATATTAAAACAATAAACGGCTTCAACTACTTCAGTTGTGTGTAATGAATCTAAAATATATGAACGTCTAATGTTTATCAGTACATTACAGAAAATAATGAACTTTATCACAATATGCAAATTTTTTTAGAAGGACCTGTATATGAAGCTTTTCTGAAAGCTTCTATGTTCTGCTCTATTATCTACTATTATTTGGACATTATTGAGGGACGAGAGACCCCTTATCTGCTAGAACTGTATGGTGGTTGAATGTATTTCACCTTTATTTTATTTTTACTACGATATCTGATGCATCCAGTGTTATGGTAGAGACTTCTATTAGAACATGATGTGTGCATGGGCTCTATGTGTCTACAAGGTTAGTATTTTCTTTAATGGGATATTCTGGTTAGAGAAGGATAGGGGATAACTATTCGATCTGTGGGCGACCCCCACTGATCACAAGAATGGGGGCCCTGTACCCCATGGAGCCCCTCTGAAATGGACAGTGGCTGGTCGGAAATGCACGCCGCTGCTCCATTCCTGTCTATGAGAGCGTCGGAAATAGCTGCTTTTATTTTCCAAAGGTATTAACGCTATTGTGACCAAAATAAGCAACGTCCTGAAGGTGTTAAAAAGATATCCAATAAAAGATGATAGTTTCACTTTAAGAAAAAAACAAACAACTGCAGTAACTATAAGAGGTGATGTCGTCATAGCAACCGGATTGTTCTATTGTTGTGTATTTGGTTCTAGAACACGGACACCTAGAACGCATGTGAATTACACTCAGCTTTTCCTCACACGTCACACATTCCAGGTGAAGTGAACATTTACCTACCGTGCGATTACTGCGATATTACCGGAAGGAAATCTCTGGAAACAGATCTCCGGAGCTGAAACGGTAAAGTATAATAAGTGTAATATAGCGTAATATATCTAATCAGATACTGATAACGGAAAGTTATTAAGACCCTTGTCTCATACACTAGTATTATTATGTAATGTGCTGTAGTGAGGAGCGCCACAGTTATTACCAGGCTTGTCTCTTTATAAATTTGGCGCATCTTTCTGACATCATTCCATCATGCGGCAGAAAGCAAAGCCGTGCCGGCTATGAGCTGATGCAGGTTTGTGCTGTAATTGTGCTGTTCCTCTAGCTAAGTCCCATCCACTTTTTTAGTGGCGCGAGTGTAAAATTGGTAAAAGTTGCAAAATGTCACTTTTGCACATGATAAAACTACCCGTACATCAATGTTAATTCCCTCCTTTTGCTTTATCTATGCAAAATGGTGCACCTCTCTAGTGCCCCCTATAGGTAGGTACTACACAGTATACATATGTAGACAGCTCCCATTAAAAGAGAGAACTATAAATACGTATGCAGTAGCTCCCTCTAGTGGTGACTACCATTTTTGTATTTTGGCAGACTCTTGGACAGTCGGGAGTGTAGGTAAATATGATATGACCTCCCACTGCTGACCCGCAGCCGTAGTTCCTGAGGTCTTATGCCGAACTATATTATTACGGTACATTAGTTTCAGTGCATTATTGATGTGTTATTCCCTTTGGTAGGTGAATTTTACAGTTGCCAACATAACTTGGGATATTCTAACACTGCCACCAAAACACCCAAGAAACTGTCACAAACTACCCACTTTGGGGTATTTTCACAAACCCCGCCCCTTGTTATTGACTCCACTCCCTTCCTTTGCATTTTCCAGGACTGTTGGCAGCTAGCTTGTTCCATAAAAAGTAAATGTAATTTCAATAAATAAATAAATAATACCGCGCAGCAATGATTTTGCTACTGAGAGAAAAACATGTGATTTATACTAAAATGAGCGCGCTGATATCAAATATGAACTCGGAATTTGCCTGACACGTCTAGATTTTAAGTTATACATGCAAAGCCTATTCAGATATAATATTAATGCATTATATTGGAGATATTCCAATGGACATGTCCAGACCTGTTCGGACGCACTCAGGCTGATGTCAGCAGTAAGTATATAAGGCAAGCTGGACAGATTTTGATAAAGTGATCTGTTATAGTGCTATCAGTTTTGAACCTGTAGATGGTTAAAAGCAAATGTGTTAACGATCCAGACAATTTCTGCTACATATGTGGCAAATACACTACTTGTGATCAGCGCAAGAATCTGACACTGCGAGTGCGTCTTGCAGCTTGGGATGCATTTGTGCTCGTAGTGCAGAACTTCCTTGGGATCAGACGAGCTGCAAACTATGCTGAATTAGTAGACAACAGGCTTACAGCACATGAACAACTTGGCTGCCGAATGTCAGTAAAAGTGCATTTCCATCTTAACTTTTTCCCACCCAATATGGGACACGTGACAAACATGGAGAGCGGTTCTATAAAGATATTTCTACAATGGAGAACAGATATCAAGGCCGCTGGAATCCCAACATGATGGGGACTACTGCTGGTTTTTGCCACGGGAAAATATGACCTTTCACAAACGCAGAAGCAGATGCCTGAAGCACTGTTACCAGTACTGGGCCTTGCTCTAGTAAGACTTTTAAACCGAAAAACAAGACTTTTTGAAATGTTGTTATTCCGTTACATTTTCATACACTGTTTACTATGCAAACTTTGATGGAGATCAGGTAATTGTTGGAGTAAAACTCGTTCTGTTCAAAATTATTCAATGCTTTCCCAGGGCTTCATACATTTAGACATACTTATGCATAGCAAAATTTTGTGACGTGTTAGAACAATCCTGACTTCGGGTTTGTAATCCGCACACTCGATTTAGTATAGGAGAAATGGTTTTTGCCCAGTAGCAGACGAAAAGTATTTTTTTGTTGCGTGGTGTTACCATGACAACCAGGCCGTTTGCTATTGTTTTCTAAGAGGTTCTAGAACTAACTGGTTTACATTTTTCTGGTAACGTGGGGTTAAATGTTTCAATATACTTTCAGAATCAATTCCTTGCACTTATTAAGATCTCTGCTTGCTGTCATTCAGTAGAAACCTCATTGTCTATTTCCAATGGATATAAATGTGTCCTGGACATGTGATGGGCACACGGCTCTATCATATATGTGTATGTGTCACATGACCAGGACGGATTTTATTCCCTGGAAGTAAATCATGGGAGTGTATTCACACGTAGCACTTCACATGCAGATAAAGTCACATCAGCAGAACGGAAGTTTTACTGTAATTTGCTGTGGTTTTGCAATGTGTTATTTGGATATGCAATTTTATTGGGGAAACTTAAAATAATTGTGTTTCACCTATAAAAAACAAATGTGGTTGATTATCGCCTCACAAAACTATGGAAAAAACACATGTTCTTTTTAACTCAGCCTTGACTCTGCTCTAACTGCACATCGACTGCTGTGTGTGAATATACCCTTAGGTGACATGGTACGCTTGTGCCACTATTTTTGCTGTGTGCCTGAAAATCATAGAGCATGAAGTGTCCGATAGGTTTGAGAATGGTCTCTCGTTTTATGACGGCAGTGAATGGAGAGGTGGCCACGCATTAGCAGTTCTCTCCATTCACTTCTATGTGAGTTTCAAAAATAGTTATGCATTCTTAGCTAATATTGGAACTCCCATAGAACTGAATGGAGAGAGCCATACGTCCGTAACCACCTCTTCATTCCCTGTGGACGCAAGATGGGGCCCCGTGTTTGAATAAGGTGCGGGTCCTAGTAGTGGGTCCTGGACATGACATATTCTGTGGAACTGCCATGGATGTCCAAATGGACATACTTCTTTAATGTATGACAGAAACCATGATTCATATACAAGTGCTTCACATGATGGAAACCACTGGAGTCCAACAGACCTCACGGACTTGGGAGGGTCCATCATGTTCTTTTGTGGTCTTGTAATTTTATCAGGAAGAACAGAGTTGCATGTGATATCGCATTACATGGTAATTCATTATCTCTAATGTATTGGCTTGTGAGAGTTGTATATATATAATGGATTTTTGTCTTTAAAGGCTTTGTGAGATACTATATAACAATGGCGGACAATGCACTTAAGAAGTCCAGGAAGAGACGCCACTGCTTCCCCGACTTACCAGCCAAGCGGCGTCGGATTGACCCTGCACAATCATCTCAGAGGCGTGTTGTGATCTACACCCCGTCCAGTGAGCTCCTGAGGTGCCTCGGACTCTTTCTACGTCGGAGGTGCTATAAGCTTGATCTTTCCCCTACACAGGTTATAGGATGGCTAAAATGTATTGACAACTATCTCCTTACTTCGGATTGCCAACCTGTAAGTTTCCTGAGCTCAGGCAGCGTGGTCTTCCTCTATATGCTATGCCGGGACCTCATCTCCCCAGAGGTAGACAGCGTTGAACAGCTTCAAGTGTCGGTCCTGACCTGCTACTTCATCACCCACTGCTACACCGGCAATGAAATTGGGTATCCAGAAACACCATTCCTGGTGGGCTCAAGGAAGGCCTTTTGGGACCGATGCCTGTCTTACATCAACATTATGAGCTCCAAGATGATGCAGATCAATTCCAACCGCCAGATTTATAGCGAGACACTCGCTGAGCTGAAGGCTATAGGGCAATAAGACACAACCTGTAACCTACAAGAACTGGATGGACAGAAGATAGATTGGAAAATGAGGCCAGAATATGACATTTTGTGAAGGGACCATGTTTTAGGGAGGTATTAACATCTGAGACCACCATGTTATACATATATGCCATATAAGTTATCACGGCTCCTGGAGATTTAAGATCAGGATGTGAAAGACTCCAGGGTGCATTGTATGGACTCCTGGTTTATTACATGTCCCCCTCACAAGCCGCTCTGGCTCTTTTTCAAGTCCCTAGAGCTTCTGATTTTTTTAATTGATATCTCTTAGAGATTTCAATATTGGAATTATACCGTATGGCTCTCAGAGCAGACAATGATTTTTCACATTGCTGCACTATGGTGCAAGACATAAGTTTTCAGACTGGACTTTACAAATGCATGATTTTTATTTGGCTCGGAGCATTTCTTTATAGGTGACAGCTGGAGAACCAGGGACTAAGTTATTAACTGTACTTAACTTATTTCACAAAATCGTTCCCTGTTCCGAGCTCTCAGTCATGTGGCCCTGGAACCTCTGTTGTGATCCAGTATTGATGACGTTTTGTCTACTGGTCACTTGTCTTCCAGGATCCTAAATCATGCCCCGTTGACAGCACATCACCAGTAATGTCCCTTTTGGGGCTGGTGCTCTGTGCTGTGTGCAAGGTGCATGTGATGACCCAGCGTACAATAGCTGGATACATGCATGCACAGACAGAAGAAGAGTGCTTGCCCTCTTCTACAATGAAGAAAGCAGAGAAGTGAGAGGAAGATAGACAGTGGTGCCCGGCGTATAATACCGGGAAATGCAGTTTCTTAAACTATTGAACAGCTCTACAAATTCAGCGTCAGGATATCAACAAATGCATAACATCCATTTCTGCAAGCGAAGATCAAGTAAAGATCAGATCCATCACAAGGTCTTCTGAACAGAAGAAGAAGGCAGCAGCTGGAAGCTTTCCTGAGACTTGAACTGTGTGCCTTATACACCTAGTGGACTTAAGTTACTTAGGTGACTTTGCTTCTGAAGCATGCTGAATTTTCTATTATTAAACTTAAACAAAACATTACTATTTCACTTGTTTGTATTTTCTGGAATTGTACTGCTTCCATGTAATAAAGATGAGAGATGAAAAACACAAACTACATTCTAAATCATAAATAGCACAAAAGCTCCAATGCTTGTTCTACTTCAGTATGTTCTCAACAACCCTTTACCTTTAGAAAATCCCTCTGGGGTCAGTTAAAGGGAATGTGTCATCAGAAAATTACCTATTGTTTAAATTGCATTTTTATGCTAAACATATATTTTACCATTTTAGGTGAGATCTTTTAATTTTCCATGTCACAATTTTTATTTAAAGTGTTTATTACCCTGCAACTTTCACATTGGCTACTAGGTCTAATAATAGGTCATAATTTCCCATTCTGTACAGGTAACTTTTCAGTAGCCATTATCATTATCACTGCAGATGAGCAAATTTTTAAAAAAATTCAATTCTGATGGTTCACCAAATTTCCCAAAAATATTCAATTTGATCCGAATTTATTTGTGACAAATCTTAAAATGTTTAAAAAAAAGAGCTATTTCCTGGCTGCTAAGAGCCCGTATAGTGGTGTATAACACTGTGCCTTGCAGTAACACACATAGGGAGTCCACTGTGGTAGTGAAACAGTACTGTGAGATAGTATGACACGCAGATGACAGACGTCACTCTTAGAATCACTTCACACTTCACTTATTCGGTGGGTAACGGGGCTGACCAAATAACTCAAGTGTGAACTCAGTCTTCACAGGTCAATGTTAGCGTCAGATATAAAGAACCGCGCAGAGACCCAAGATCCTACTATAGTGTGAAAGAGCGCACTCCTTTTACACCGTCGTCAGCTGATTCCACATAGATTTCTACAGAACCTGTTCTGTTACACACTGAGACAACTAATGTCCCCCTGACAGAGTGGAGAGGGTGTCAGCAGTAAGTTTTTGTTGACATCACTGTTTATTTTGCCCTTCTACTCATCCGTCATAAGAACCCAAAAAAAACGGATCCTGTCTTTTGAGCATCCCCCTTCATAGGGTCAACATTTGCTCAGTAATGCATCTGTATTGCTAAGGGCAAAAAAAACAGGAGTGGATCCAAAAGAGAGATGACACGTGATTAGAAAGTTTGCATCTCCTCTGTGTTTTGTAAACCCACTCCTGATTTTGGCTTCCAAATCATGAGCATATCCTGCTACAAAATGGTGGCTGAGGCATGTCTTAAGTGTCGGCCCTGCAGGCTGAGTAAGAGTACTGAACAGCGGGCTCCTGTCCAGGCCATCCGGACCTTAGCGCCCCTAGAGCTCCTTATGATCAATTATGTACAGATTGGGTACTCTACCTAGGGACACTCGTACTGTCTAGTCATGACACATCATTTCACAAAGTATGCGGTGGCTGTACCCACCAGAGTCCAGGTGGCAGAGTCGGCCGCTGAAGCGGTCTGCAAACACTTTTTATAGGTGTTCGGGTGTCCACGGAGGATACATTCGGACCAGGGGGCATTTTTTCATGGTACTCTAATGAATAAGCTGTGCCAACTGCATGGGATCGAACATTCCCGCACCACCATGTATCACCCCCAGGGAAAATGGGGCGTGCGAGCGATTCAACTGCACCTTGCTTCAGATTCTGCTGACTCTGGAGGACAGCTAAAAGGCTCAGTGACCCGAGTACCTACCTGAACTGATGTGGGCCTATAACAACAGGGTACACAGTACCACCAGATACTCCACACATATGCTCATGTTTGGGAAAGCCGAACGGGAGATTGAAGATCTCCACATGCCCGATCCGATGGAGCCGCCATGGAGAAATACCAACGCATGGCTGCAAGAGCACGGCCGCTGGCTGAGAGCAATGCATGCGCTCGTACCTGCAGATCAATAGGACTGGCACCCAGAGGGATGTCCAGGCGTAAACATAGCCTCAAAAGCATCATCAAAAGGTGACGTATAGAGAGGATGCGGTGGCCGCCGGTAACATTTAGCCAATAAAGAGCATAGTAAGTGCTCAGTATGGCACAGAGTGTAGAGAACGCCTCCTGGTGGCCACTAACAGTATGGATGGCCAGACAGGAGGACATTACTTCTACCGTAAAAGACAAAAAGGGGGAGGAGGAGCACCTTGAACGATTATTAGAGAGACGTGCTACAACTCCAATCCTTAAGATGCAAATGTGCTGAGGGAATAGTAAAAAAAAATCTCAAAATTCATTGGCAGGAGAAAAAAACATGGCCTAAATAGGGGTACTGGTGACTGCCCTACCAGAAGTTGAGTACTGCATCAGGGTCTCGCCCTCTCGCTGTGGTCGGTTGAAGAAGTGGCTTCGCAACTGCACTACTTTAGCACGCCCCCCTGAGCTCTCTCTAGCAGGGAGAATATTGTCTCTCTCGGATTCGGGCCTTACCATCACTGTCCATCTGAGATCACCCTCTAGCGCCCCCAACGCAACCTCTGCCCGCAGCTCGGGCGGTCAGGTTACACATTCTAACCGCACATCGCACCCTTTCAGCGGTGCCATTGGCGCCAGGGGAATGTCTCCCGCCGCGTTCCCTTCCATAACGGTTGCTGTATCCTGCCGACTGCACCAAGATGTAAGCCGTGTACCGTGGTGGGCTCCCCCAGATACAGTGAAGTCACGAATGAGGAAAGCAACCCCAACACCAGTTTTTGCCAAAACAGAATTTTATTTAAACGTGGCAATGAACACAACCACAAATGCTGGGAACATATAATAAATTTACATCCACCCAGCCCAAAGGCTGACACCCTTGTGCTGCACAGCACGGCGCACTCCAATGGATGCATGAGTAAAGTGCAGTAATTTACCTACTGGCGGACACAACTAAACTGCCACACCTTACCTGTTATTACCCTAAAAAAACACAAGAACAATTGTTTGGGTGCGTGGTTTCAGCTAGTCTGCGGTGCAGCACAACAGCTTACAATCTTAAAGTGCTCTAAAGTATTCCCCTCCTATAACTGATCTTGTAGCACATGCTTGAGTATTCCTCCTGAGCAAAATGCCAGCCTGGCTTGAGTTTGTGGGAAGTTTATCAGCTCTTCAATGTGAAATGTCACTTTAAGTTATGGAGTCCTTGCAAAGAACAATAGCAACACTTGTGGCCTGACACAAACAGAGACCCTAACTAACTAACTACAGGCCTGGTCTCAGTCTCTAGGCGCCAACACTGTAATGAGGTGCGTGCACAATATTACCGACCCGGGTCTGCTCTGCATCCGCTGGTGACTGTGAACCGAACAAATGCCTCTCCAACAAGCATGCGTTACCGCAGTGTATGTTGCTTTGCTCATCAGCTCTCATCAGCGTTCCTGGAAGCAATCCTCGTTCCTCTGGACAGGATCAGGGACTTGGACACGATCAGCTTCACTTAGCTGCAGCTTTAGTCACTGAAGTATGCTTCCACACCTGGATGCCTTCGGATACTCTGCTGACATAGTTCCTCAGTCTCAGCTTCCACTAGGTTGGCTGTTTCCTTTTTTCTTCTCCAGGCTCTGAAAATCCACCTCTCATGAATATGGAAAATATGCAGCCTGTTAGATGTGTTTAGGAAACAGCGGCATCTTGTGGCCAAACGCAGAACGTCAGTCCAGATCATTTAATTTAATCGATACAGTGTTCAGACAATGAGAGCTGCTTCCCCGTCTCACAGGTGTACCTAGCCCTTCTGCTGCCTGAGGTGAAAAGTCAAATGGCGCCCTTCCTTCCCAAATGATAAAGACTTACAATGTCCTTGTCAGAAAATCTTGAGAAAAATGCCATATACAGGTGAAATTAAAAAAATTTGAATATCGTGCAAAAGTTCATTTATTTCAGTAATGCAACATAAAAGGAGTTGCATTAATGCAGCTAAAAATTAGAATATTATAAAAAGGTTCAATATTCTAGGGTCAAAGTGTCACACTCTAGTCGACTAATTATTCCATACCCCCTGAGCAAAGGGGACCTCAAAATGGAGACTTTGGGGTTTCATAAGCTGTAAGCCATAATCATCCAAATTATAACAAATACAGGCTTGAAATATCTCGCTTTGCATGTAATGAGTCTTTCTCATATATTAGTTTCACCGTTTAAGGTGTATTACTGAAATAAATGAACTTTGCACGATATTCTAATTTTTCGGGTTTCACCTGTATGTTGTAGAGTTTTGCTTAAAGGGTTTTCTGGTTTAGAAGTCGACAATCCCAATAATAAGAATAAGAATAAGAATCAGAGTCAGGCGGTACACACACTCAGTCAGACACACAGAGACAGGCAAGCACACATTTATATACTCATTACTCACACATGCAGGCAGCACATTACACACTGACTCTAACGCACTGCATGAGGAGGAGGCGGAGCTACAGGCTTCACTTGCTGGACTGGACTCCACAGGGTCGCAGGAAGGCAGATTAGGGACGGGTATGGTGCCACCGCTCACTTACTGGCCAGCAATATTTTAAAATCACCTCATGCCCATCGCAGGGCGCTGGAGTGATGGGACTGGAGACGGAGCGATCATAGATACAATTATGCAGCTCAGAGCAGTGCACCGCGCAGAACGTCCTGAGCTAGTCTTTTTTTTTTATCACTTTTTTTATACAAAATTATTTTCAATATCACTTAATCTTTAACATTATTGCATTTCTCATTTTAACCCCAAAATTTCCCCCTCCCCCTTCCTTTGCAATGCGTCTCCTATCCCCTCCAACAATCAAGACAGAAAAACGGTAACTGTGAGGTGGGGGTAAGAAGAATTAAGACTTCCAAATCCCCCATATCTTATTCCATTTCTCCTCAATATTTCTTTGTTTATACAAAATTCTTTCATATTTTTATTTTTTATTTTTTTATTAATCTTTATTTTGTTTTACAAAAATTTAGAGTTAATACATAGACCAATATCAATCACACTAATATATAACTTGTGACAATAAACATCATATCCATCTCATCTATGTATATAATATACGAATCATAAATATCCTCCCCCCCCCCCCCCCCCATTGGCTGCTGTTCCCCTCAATTCAGTAAAATACAGCTTACAACACAAACATTAGATATTTCTATGTGGCTCTGCGTGCAACTCTCCGATTCCTTTCACTATCCTCGTAAATTTTAATTTGTTGAAGGTATGAACCCCACTCCCTTGACGAGGGCTGGGAAGCAGAGCCCCAATACCTGACCACTATAGCTTTCGCTACCATCAATCCCCTCATCCAAATCCGCCTAACCTGAGGGGGAACTTCCGTTTCCGAAGTATAGTCTCCAAAGATCACTATCGGGATCCCCGGATTATAATTCATAGTGGATTCCTTTTGTAAAGCAAGGAAAACCTCTTCCCAATATTTTCTTATTTTACTACAACTCCAAAGCATATGTACAAAATCAGCGTTCACGTATCCACATTTAGGGCAACAACAGTCTCGATCCCTATTCTGGGGGAACTTTCCTTGGGTTTTGGGCGTATAATACAGTCTATGAAGGATCTTAAATTGGATCAATCTATGAGCACTGGAAACTGACGCCTTTCTTACATTCCTGTAAATAGTAGGCCACTGCAAAGGGGGGCAATTCAGCTCTTGCTCCCATTTACCTGGGGCCTTAAAAGGTGTTACAGTAGCCAGTGCCATTCGGAGTTTAGCATATAATCGGGATAGTTTCACCTTCTGATCCTTCTGAGCGTCACAATAATTAAAAAAAATATTCTCTTGTGGAAATATACGGCCCCTATTCCTAGAGGCTTCAAATACATGTTTCAAACGTGCATACATGAATAAATCTAATGGTGAAGTATCAATTAACCCAAATTCCGAAAGTGATTTAAATCGACCTAAATAAAATAGGTGAGACACCCTATTGATGCCATTACGTGTCCAATAACCAAACTCTGTAATTTTAAAAAATTCCTCCAGCTCCCCATTCCCCCACAGAGGGGTGAAAACAAATGGGCCGGAAACTTTGAAGAGCTCCTTCAGCCTATTCCACACCCTCTGTATTGAGAAAGGGATCAACAAGGTTTTTCTCATTCCCATAAATCCAGTTTCTAAACATGAAAAAATATTTTCTATTGGTTTGTCCATGACTTTATTCAAATACCGTAAAAGTAAACTCTCTTTCCAGTTACAACACCGCTGAATCTGTGTGCAAAAATAATAACCTTGAAAAAAAGGAAGTGACAGCCCACCATCTGCCTCCGACAACCATAGATATCTCTGCTTTATACGCACCCTCTTCCTGCCCCAAATTAGATCATTAATCAAAGTCTCCAATCTATAAAAGAAAATATCCTCTATCCAAATGGGAGAAGCACACATCGGAAACAAAACCATAGGCAAAATAACCATCCTGATCAGTGCGATTCGATCTATCTGTGCCAATATCAATTTCCGCCAGGCACCAACCTTAGTCCCCACCTTATCCAGTGCTGGGGCCAGATTGAGCTCACAATATCTACTTATAGGAACCCCTATCTTAATCCCCAAATAATCTAAGGTATCATTAGGAGCCAAAACACAAACTCGACTCCCTACATCTACAGCTTTCCGGTTCAGCGGGAGGAGCGATGACTTTGCCCAGTTAATCATATAACCTGATAATTTACCATAGTATTCTATTACCTCTATGACATACGGAAGGATTTTCCAACCCTGATCTAAAAACAGGATCACGTCATCTGCATATAGGCTTATTTTATCGCTAACTCCCGCCACCCCAAAGCCGTCTATACCCCTCTCCAAGCGGATCTGACAGGCCAACGGTTCCATAAAAAGGGCGAAAAGGAGGGGAGACAAGGGACAACCCTGTCTCATCCCTCTCCGCATCATGACAGGAGAAGTAGTAATACCATTGATATTGATATATGCAGCCGGCTGTTCATATAACATTTGAGTCATTCCCAAGAATGAGTTCCCAAGACCAAAATGAGACATTGTAGCCCACAGAAAAGACCACTCCATCCTGTCAAATGCCTTTGCGGCATCTAATGACAGGATGGAGTGGTCCACACTACCTCCCACGGACAAATTCAAAAACACCCTATATATACTGGACTGAATATGGCGGCCCGGGATAAAGCCCGTCTGGTCAGGATGGACCAGATCAGCTATAACCCTCTTCAATCGACAAGCAAGAATTTTGGCAAAAATCTTGTAGTCCGTATTTAAAAGCGATATAGGTCTATATGACCCCACATCGCATGGATCCTTATCCTTCTTTAGGACCAAAACCATCACTGCCTCTCTGAATGATGGCGGTAGAGAGCCAAGTACGCAGGATTCATTGAAGACCCGAAGAAGGATTGGAAGAAGAGACCTGGCATGGTACCTATAGATTTCAAAAGGTAATCCATCTAGTCCAGGAGACGAACTATACTTTAAAGTCGGAAGAACCGCTTGGAGTTCCTCCAAAAGGATGGGGGAGTCCAGTATTTCTCTATCCTGAATCGTTAATTGGGGAAGCGCCAGTTGTTGAAGATATTGATCCATATCGGTACGACTAAACATAGACTCAGATTCATAGAGGGTAGAGTAATATTTCACAAATTCTTCTCTAATCTCTTCTGCGGATCTTACTCCACCTCCCTGTAGGTTCCTAATTTCTTTTATACTAGTATCCTCTCTCTGATTGGCCACCAAACGGGCCAAAAACCTACCCGTTTTACCAGACTCGCAAAAACGATTCTGGCCCTGAAATAACAGCTTGTGGTGTGCTTTATTATATAAAAGTGTCTTAAGCTGAGAGTTAGCCTCCTTTAATTGAGTAATGAGATGTTCATTATACTGTCAATCAGTGCGCCCCGTAAACTCCTTATTGATCTGTCAATTGATTTTCCCTCTGTCGTGTTTCCTTTCTAAACCTGTGAATTTTGTTGAAATATAAACCTCTAATATGGGCCTTCAGCGCGTCCCATACATGATGAATATGAGTTGAGCCTACGTTGAAGCCCCAAAATTCCTGAATATCCTGGTCTATTCGGGATTGCTCCCCAATCACCTCAAGCCAATGCGGATTCAATTTGAATGTTCTTCCTACAGATGGAGCCTCCACAAACACAATCAGAACTGGGGAGTGATCCGAGATTCCATGGGGTTCATACCTCATCCTCTGGATCCGACCGCATAGGTCCCAACTTGCAAAAGCCAAGTCAATACGGGACATAGACCCGTATGACTGGCTAAAACATGAAAAAAAATTCTTTTTGCCATATAGGTAGCGCCAGATATCTACCAGCGCCAGCTCCTGGCACACAGCAGTTAACGGGGACCCACTGCGACCGTGCCCAGAGAGTGTAGAGAACCGATCCAACTCAGGGTCCGGGACTGCATTAAAATCCCCCACCACCAATAAAGAACATTGATTTTTGGTAGATATATATTGACCTAAATGGGAAAGGACCGTTGCTTTAAATGGAGGGGGGATGTAAATAAACGCCAATATCACCTCCTGTCTTTTCCAATACCCATGTAAAAATACATATCTCCCTTCTTTATCAATGGAACTATCTAGCGGCTGGAACTCCATCTCTCGATGAATATACACACTAACACCTCTTGCATAAGAGGAATAACAAGAGTGGTACTCCAAAGAGGCCCATTTCCTTTTCAATGTATAAATCCTATCAACTGTTGCATGGGTCTCTATTAGTGCCACAATTGCGGGCAGATGGCGGACCACACGGTCAAAGACCACCGTCCTCTTCACTCTGTCTCCCAGCCCTCTCACATTCCAACATAAGATATTACACGGCATATCATATGAGTAGAGGTATCGCTAATCTCAGCGGAGAGGCACGCAAAACCACATGCCAGAGAACAGCAGCCAATCCCTCCCTAAAACCCACCCCCAAACAACCCCCTGCATGGTTGACAAGGCATTTTACAATACCCATCAACCTCTCACCTACCACCAAACCTCCCCCCCACCACCCCCCCTCGCTACCCCCCCTCTTCATACTATTTCATAAACCCCTAGAATCCAACCATTGCGCCGCGTCCGCCTGTGTAATAAAAAAGTGAACAGAATCATTGTGTACTACTCTTAATTTAGCAGGATATAGCATTGAGTACTTAATATTAGCTGAAATCAATCTTTTTTTAAAGGTTCTTCTTTTGTTTTGGGTCTCTCGGGAGAAATCCGGAAATATTGATATCAGATTACTGTCAAAATATATTTCTGAGATTTCTCTTTTGCGTCTAAGAACCCAATCCCGATCCTTAGAACATACTAATTTTGCTAAAATTGCTCTAGCGGGGGCACCTGGGGGGGGGGTTTTAAAAGGAATTCTATGGGCCCTTTCTACACAGAAAGAGGATACGTCATAGTCTGAACCCAAACTTTCTACCAACCACTTCTGAACAAAATTCGGCGGATTATCCTGTTCTACCCCTTCTGGGAATCCTACTAATCTCAGATTATATCTACGAGACCTATCCTCTAGCTCTACCACTTTCCTTCTTAACCAAGCACGGTCTTCATCTACCTCTTCTAGTCTGTTCTTTAATACCCCATTCTCTACAGTAACAGAGTTAACTGTAGTTTCCAATTCCTTAACCTTTAACCTCAGCTGCGTCATTTCGTCTCTTATTATAGTGACGTCCCCTTGTACCACTGCAAGGGAGGAGGCCAGGTCTGCAACCGAAATACTTGTAGCGTTTACCACTCCCAGTATATCCTGCAATTTATTATTAATACTCTCAAAGCCTTCACTGTGGGGGGAGCTGGTCTTTAATAATACCTGTTCTAACCGATCCGTATTGTCTGAACCTGACTCCACCTGAGGAACAGATCTCTGTACCCCACCTCTAGTTTTGGGTGGTGGTGACTTCAAGAATTTATCTAATCGAGCCTGTGGGCTCCCCCCAGATCCACCTTTTGGGGAGGTCAGTCCAGCTGATTTACAATATTTTGGCGGCATTTCTATCTCTGACAATATATTGCTACCACATAGAAAATTCCCAAACAAAAATATCTCATATATATAATTACAAAGCCCCACCCATTAAAGTAGGAGGGTCAGATACTTATCAACTATAGAGAGCAGACAAAGACATGAGTGCCAAGAAAATGCAAAAAACCGGATCCCTTGGGCCACACAAACCATCTGGTTTCTCCCCCCAAGTAACAGGGTAAAATATAATTACCAACCGATATGTAGCGGTAATACAAATATAGATGGAACACACCCCAGTTACAGTCCAGCCGTATTATCAAGACTCAGCTTTGGAGAGTATATTTCCTGCTGGATGCCCAATAGGCACATCTTCTAAAGATCAGTCTGGAGACACCAAAATATGGCTTTTTCCCCTCTCAGAAGCAACATCGGGGCGCCCCAAGGATTTTCCAACTGACACTTTAGTTATAGGAGGGCCAGTTCATCTAAAGAAGGGAGCAGGGCCCAATGAGATTTGTAGAGCACAGAGGGTAGTTGTTGCCCTTAATTTTCCATCATACCCTGTCGTATCCCATAAAGAGAAGGGCGAGGGGGGGGGGCAGTTCCCCTGAGGACACAACCTCAAATTCCAACGACCAGAAACCAAAACGGTCGATAGCCCCAGGGCTCAGAGATATCCACCAGCAATCACCAATAATATCAGCAAATTCGCAGAGTCGCAGATCCGGCATCGGAGTAGGACATCCAATTCATCCGCAAAGCATCAGGCACCGAACCCCTACTCCATCCATACGAGTTGTAGCCCAATTATCTAGGCCTTACTTTAGCACCGACATCCAGCACATCACATCACAGATAACATGTAGTGGATCACATCAGAAAAATGAGCATCGGATGACGGAACAAACATGATAGAGCAGGCAATGTAGAGCAGGTCCCCAGGTGTCAGCATACAGCAGACAGCAGGATAAAGCCAGGTCCACAATCTACCAAGTGGCTTACCAGCTCTTTAGGCCCAACGCCCAGCACCTCCAGGACAGTAGAACGCCGTTCAGCTGGTAAAGAGCAAGTCCCACCTGCAGCCGACCGAAAGCAGAGGATCCGGCCAGGACACAGGGCATGCGGCGCACGAAAGTCCACCGGATATTCGCCGGATATTCGCCGATTATTCGGCCGATATTCGCCGGAGGCACCCGGCGGCAGAGTAAGGATCCAGCCACCTCCCATCTACTCCATCCGGATTCGGCTCACCATGTCTGGCCAGGGGGCGGCAATTTCCCGCGGCTCCAGATACATCGAGGAGCAAGGCAGGGAGCGAGCGAGGGGAGAGGGCGGCCGGGGGAGGAGCGCGGCAAACCTACGTCATGCCGCCAGCCTTAACATTCTTTCTTTCATATTTCTTAATCTTGTTAATCAAATTTACCCATATACGCACACTAGGAGTATTTCATGAAAACCAACTTTGCGTAATTAAGAGTCTTGCTAAAAAGAGTATTTTTATCAAAAGGAATCTTTTATACTTATCACTAATTATTTGGGAGATATCACCCAGAATCCAACATTCCACCGTATAAGGTATCACAACTTTAATTTCTTGGTAATAAGTTTATCTATTGCTTCCCAATATTCTGTCAATTGTGCACAAAACCAAAACATGCGCAAATACTCTGCTCCAAGTGCATCACACCGCGGACAATTATTATTAAGTATTTCTTAACCCACATTTATTGAGCCACACTGGTGTGACATACACTCTATGTATAATATTAAATTGAACCACTGCCTACTTTCACAGTGGTGTTTTGGCTTTCCGTTTGTGAGATCCCTTCAGGGCTCCAAAACGGATCAGTTTTGCCCTAATGCATTCTGAATGAATAAGGATCCGCTCAGAATGCATCAGTTTGCCTCGGTTTGCCTCCGTTCCGCTTTGGAGGCAGATACCACAACCGTATGGTATTAAATAGTGCTTCCAATAGTGATTTATATAATTGTAAAATTTTTAATTTCTGCCCCAAATTTCAAATCGTTCAAAAGTGTGCAACTATCTATCTGTAACATATATTTCCCCTTCACACTAGAAAGTGCCGAACGTAATTGTAAATATCTAAACCAAGATAAATTATTTATGTGCTCTCTTTATGTCAACTCCAAAAGGAGAAGGACAGTGGATATAAAAAGTCTACACGCCCCTGTACAAAATGTCAGGTTTCTGTGCTGTAAAAAAATGAGACAAAGATAAATCATTACAGAACTTTTTCCACCTGTAATGTGACCTATAAACTGTACCACTCAATTGAAAAACAAACTGAAATCTTTTAGGTAGAGGGAAGAAAAAATATAAAAATAAAATAATATGGTTGCATAAGTATGCACACTCTTAAACTAATACTTTGTTGAAGCACCTTTTGATTTTATTACAGCACTCAGTCTTTTGGGGTATGAGTCTATCAGCATGGCACATTTTGACTTGGCAAGATTTGCCCACTCTTCTTTGCAAAAAGACTCTAAATCTGTCAGATAGCGAGAGCATCTCCTGTGCACAGCCCTCTTCAGATCGCCCCACATATTTTCAATCAGATTCAGGTCTGGGCTCTGGCTGGGCCATTCCAAAACTTTAATCTTTTTCTGGTGAAGCCGTTCCTTTGTTGATTTAGATGTATGCTTTGGGTCGTTGTCATGCTGAAAGATAAAGTTCCTCTTCATGTTCAGCTTTCTAGCAGAAGCCTGAAGGTTTTGTGCCAATATTGACTGGTATTTGGAACTGTTCATAATTTCCTGTAGATTAACTAAGGCACCAGCTCCAGCTGAAGAACAACAGCCCCTTGGCATGATGCTGCCACCACCATGCTTCACTGTGGGTATGGTGTTCTTTTGGTGATGTGCAGTGTTGTTTTTGCGCCAAGCATATCTTTTGGAATTATGGCCAACCTTGGTTTCATCAGACCATAACACCTTTTCCCACATGCTTTTGGGAGACTTCAGATGGGTTTTTGCAAAATGTAGCCTGGCTTGGATGTTTTTCTTCATAAGAAAAGGCTTTCGTCTTGCCACTCTTCCCCATAGCCCAGACATATGAAGAATACAGGAGACTGTTGTCACATGTACCACACAGCCAGTACTTGCCAGATATTCCTGCAGCTCCTTTAATGTTGCTGTAGACCTCTTGGTAGCCTCCCAGACCAGTTTTCTTCTCGTCTTTTCATCAATTTTGGAGGGACGTCTAGTTCTTGGTAATGTCACTGTTGTGCCATATTTTCTCCACTTGATGATGTTTTCACTGTGCTCCATGGTATATCTAATGTCTTGGAAATTCTTTTGTACCCTTCTCCTGACTGATACCTTTTAACAATAAGACCCCTCAGATGCTTTGGAAGATAAATAAATAATAATAAAATTTCGGGAAAGACCAACTAGAGCAGCTGAACTTTATTTTGGGTTAATCAGAGGCACTTTACATGATGGCCGGTGTTTGCTGACTGCTATTTAACAGGATTCTGAATGTGGTTGCTTAATTCTGAAAATAGCTACATCCCCAGTTATAAGAGGGTGTGCACACTTATGCAACCACATTATTTTAGTTTTTTTTGTTTTCTTCCCTCCACCTAAAAGATTTCAGTTTGTTTCTCAATTGAGGGGTACAGTTTATAGGTCACATTAAAGGTGGAAAAAGTTCTGAAATGATTTATCTTTGTCTCATTTCTTTACAGCACAGAAACCTGGCATTTTAACAGGGGTGTGTAGACTTTTTATATCCACTGTATATATCCATTATTCACCACTTGTGCAACATAGAGAATGTTGTTTTTTTGCCAATATTTATGTTCGGCTAAATCATCCAACTCCTGTAGACAATAATTAAGCCAAAGGGGCGTACAA
This sequence comes from Bufo gargarizans, assembly GCF_014858855.1. NCBI lineage: Eukaryota > Metazoa > Chordata > Amphibia > Anura > Bufonidae > Bufo > Bufo gargarizans. Next base: position 436,274,433 of record NC_058084.1, on the reverse strand, counting down.
TGGAAAGATCCCCTTATCCCCAACCAACCTCTAATCGTGCTCCACGACTTGACAATTACCTTTCTAAATTCCCTATGCTCCCTAAGCTGTCAGGAGAGACGCACTGCCTGCTCCTCAATACTCTTCACATTGCCGTCCCCCACTTTCCTCCTAGCTGGCGCCGCCTGAGGCTGTTGCCTCACCTTGCTTCATGAAAGTGTGTAAGTTAATGCCATTAAATGGTGGCCGGGTTAAGAAATCTTTGGTTAGGAACGACAAAGTTCTCAAGGGTATTTGGGTGAGGTGCTCCTCTATTTCCAACAGTATGTTATGGGCTGGTTTTTGGAGCCCATCAACAATGCGGCTCACAGCTGCAGCTTTGTGATAACATTTAAAATTTGGGAAGCTCAGACCACCAAATAGTTTCAGAAGCGGTGGGTAGGCCGCGAAAGGCCTCAGGTAAAGGATCGTCAGGGAGATGCGGCGGGAACCCAAAAAAAGAACTGAGTAGGGACCAGGGGTGATGGAGACAAAGAGGAGCGGGTCAGGGGAGAGGCTGCAGGGAGGATAGGATATTTCCATGGAGCTCGCTGCAGGTACGTCTTTCTGTCAGCACGACTTGTCTCTGCATCCAACATGTTTCTTTTCTCATGAATGCTATCTTACTGTAATTGTGTCACCTACTGTCTTCCAAGTGTAGTGTCCCACTAGGTAAAGCTGGGCACTACACAAGGGTTAACAGGTCTATTGCATTAATGTGATGTTAAATGTTCATTTTCCTGTATTATCTGGGTGTCAGGCCTGTTAGGGTGTAGTTCAGCCTCCCAAACGTTAGAGGGAGCTAGAGAGCCCTAAGTATATATAGGTAGGCCCAGACAGGGGAGAGTTAGTTTCGTCCAGGTGGCTAGAAGTGTAACCTGGTCAGCCTGAGGCTCCTGAGTTTAAGTTTAGCTCAGTAGAGTCACCTCAGTAGAGTTACCTCCTGGGAGCAACCTGCAGCCACCTACAACCCAGCAGAGCCAGTACAACCAGCTCAGATAAGTCAGCTGATGGGCAGAGGTACTACAAAATAAGAGCAAGGGTCAATATGGGAGGAAGATTTATTACCAAGGATTAAAGCCAACATTTAGGCATCCGGGCCTTGGGATCCAGCCAGCCAGAATAGCTGTGGGGATAGTGCAGCCTAGTCTATGAAGAATTGACTGTTTACCCTCCAAGTATCTTGCAAGATTGTTGCCTGCCAGTATTGAGTTAAGTCTGCTTCTGGAATATTGTCAAAAGGGACTGCATCATCATTACCAACTGTACGTACAAAGTTTGGACTGTTCCCAAGTAAAGCAACGTTTGGTTCACCATACCATCTGTGTCCCTCAATTACTACTGCTATTAATCGGTGTGCCACCATTACAGGCACTGGCATTACGATCCTTAAAGGGACCTTGCCCCAGGCACTCAAAATACCTGCAACATCCAGGGCCCCTCATCCACCATCAGGCCTGGACCCTATTTACAGAGTGTGCCCCAGAGGAACTTGTGTCTACTTCTCCTTCACTGCCGCATGCCTGCCCAGGGTTCTCCTCCAAACAGTGAGAAACCCTCGATTGCCCATAACCGTGACCTCACTTCGCAATACCCTGCAGGTCGGGTGTGCTGCATTAGTTGGCGTCACGAACAGGATACGATCATTCCTGCGCCATTGTGGAATATAAAAACTATGTGCCATTATATGCCTAAGAAGTGACTAAGCCCTACTTGTTTATTTGAAATTGCTGGGCCAAAGAACTCTCATAATAGCGGTGTGAAGAACTGTATATTGCATGGACTAAATTGCCGTTTATTTAGCCACCGCTTGCTGTCAGTGAATAGACAGCGATTTGCTCAAAGATGGCCGCTTAACCTGACTGGATTACAAGTGTGCCTCGTTGTGCCCGTTTGGCGCAAAAAAGGACAAGGTGAAGTTACCACCCAGCCTGCAAGGAGGAAAACGCCGCCCTGTCTGGAAAAAAATACCGCCTACTTGAATCCCGGAGCTGCAAGAGGCCGCGCCTACCTGCTGACTCTGTGCGTGGGACTCTCGTCTGACGTAGGCACGCATCTCGCGATACTTGGAGCGAGCACCGCCGGAGTAAGTACAAACTTTACTCTTCACCGGCCCCCTTCTGATTACTATACCGGAGTACCGGAGCGGCCCCAACCCTTGCCAGGGTACCGGAGAGGGTCCCCCACTAGCGACAAGAGACTTGAGCTAAAAAATAAATAAATAAAAATCTCTGACATTTTCGCTCCGGTCCGCTCCGCTGTCATTTAAAAGGCTATACCCACCTAGTAACACTATGTCCGCACCTGAAGAAGCAGGGCAAGCGGCCCCAGTGGTGCCTTCTGAGGTGCCCGCAGCCGACAACAGGGCACCTACCGCCGCGGCAGCATCAAGCCTGATGCCACTGACCATGCCGTATTATTTTGGGGCCCCCTGGTTCCCACGATTTTCAGGGGAAGCCCATAAATTAAAGGACTTTAGGGATCAGATACTGGCCTTATTCCGGCTCTACCCCATATCTGCTGAACAACAAACGGATGTCTTCCTAGCTAAGTTAGAAGGGGCCTCCCGCAGGGAAGTCATGTCATGGCCCCGTTCTGAAAAGAGTAGCCTGGAGCTGATTTTTGATCGTCTCGGCACCACATTTGAGGCCAGAACGGTGTCCGAAGTTTAAATGCTTCAGCAGGAAGCAGCAGCCTGGGGAGTCGCTCCGCGATTTTGCTCTGTCCTTGCAAGAGACCCTGATGGCTGTGGTCCAGGTAGACCCCAAGGAAGCTGAAGACCAGGACAGGACTCTTAGGCCCCTTTCACACGGGCGAGTTTTCCGTGCGGGTGCGATGCGTGCGGTGAACGCACTGCACCCGCACTGAATCCTGACCCATTCATTTCTATGGGACTGTGCACACGAGCGGTGATTTTCACGCATCACTTGTGCGTTGCGTGAAAATCGCAGCATGCTCCTCTTTGTGCGTTTTTCACGTAACGCAGGCCCTATAGAAATGAATGGGGTTGCGTGAAAATCGCATGCATCCGCAAGCAAGTGCGGATGCGGGACGATTTTCACGCATGGGTTCTAGGTGACAGTCTATTCACTGTATTATTTTCCCTTATAACATGGTTATAAGGGAAAATAATAGCATTCTGAATACAGAATGCTTAGTATAATAGTGCTGGAAGGGTTAAAAATAATAAAAAAGTTAACTCACCTTCTCCTCTTGTTCGGGTAGATGCCGGTCTGTTCTTTAGCTGTGGGCTGAAGGACCTGTGGTGATGTCAGATCACATGCTCCATCACCATGGTGATGGACCATGTGATTGGAGCATGTGATCTGACGTCACCTCAGGTCATTCAGCCCACAGCTAAAGAACAGACCGGCATCTACCCGAACAAGAGGAGAAGGTGAGTTAACTTTTTTATTATTTTTAACCCTTCCAGCACTATTATACTAAGCATTCTGTATTCAGAATGCTATTATTTTCCCTTATAACCATGTTATAAGGGAAAATAATACAATCTTCAGAACATCAATCCCAAGCCCGAACTTCTGTGAAGAAGTTCGGGTTTGGGTACCAAACATGCGCGATTTTTCTCACGCGAGTGCAAAACGCATGACAATGTTTTGCACTCGCGCGGAAAAATCGCGCATTTTCCCGCAACGCACCCGCCTCTTATCCGGGCAAAAAACATGACGCCCGTGTGAAAGAGGCCTTAGAGAGCAGTTCATTGCGTGTATAAGTACTGAACATTTAAAGGGCCAGCTGAGGATGTTGTCAGCTCAACACCCTAATTGTACATTTTTGGACTTTAAAGAGCTGGCCATCAGTATACTAAGCCGCAGGGCCAGCAGCCTCCCCTGAACCTCAGGCTTGTCAGCCAAAGACTGTCAATGTGGGGCCGGCTGGAGTCAGTCAGGCCACTCAGTCTCCAGTAACAGATGTAGTGGCAACACTAATGGAACAAGTAAACTATCTCACTCTGAACTTAGAGAAAGTATGCAAGAAAATAGAGGAATGGGAGAGACCATTGTTACTGGAAGATGAAGGACCTTTTCCTCCTAGACTCCCACCTGCATATAGTTATGGCCGGACTGAGGGGCGTAGCCTTAGGGGAGGGCATCATGATGGGGGTTTGGTTTAGGGAGACCCCAGTTAGTAGGTTAGGTGGAGTTTTAGAGGGGATGGGAGGAGTAATTGGTGATAAGGGGTGATTGGGTGGTTTAAGCGTAGGGGTGTGGTTAAGGGGTTAAATAGGGAAGCTGAGGGGAGACCGGGGGCCATTTTGTCAGATACTGAAAAGAGCTGTTACCTTTGCTGGGAGCTGGTGACTGTAATGGAGCAGCTTGAAGAGACCGAATGGATACAGGCGTAGGTGCAGCAGATGCTCCAGGGGGCTGCTGAGGCTCCGGCCGGGCCTCAGCCAGTTTTAAACCAGCCGCGGCGGGCCAGGCCGCCGGCGCGCTACAGCCCGCAGGCTTCTCAGTCTGCCCAGCCCCCTTCCAAGGCTCAGCGCCGCAAACGGAGCCCCTCAAGGGACCCTCCACGCCGGGGGTCGGCGGGGAACGCTTCCTCCAGTACTCCCCGGCGTGGGAGGAATCCGGCTAGTAGGCTGAGCCTGCGAGGTGGCCGGGCCCGGTCACCTCGTTCTGCTGTAATGGACGGCGTGGGAGAGGGACCAGGAGCGGGGGTCTCCAGCCCAGGATCGGAGGCTGAGACCCCCTAGCGTGGGCAGGACGTTGGAAGGAACGGGGCTTCTGCAGTCGCATCGGTGTCCGGCAGCAGGCCCCTGTCTTCAGTGATCGCAGCGCAAGGAGGAAGAAGCCCCGCCCACTCGCTTGCAGCCCGGGAAGATGGAGGTCTTAACGTCTCTAGCCTGGGCCTGGCTAGGGGACTAGAAGATGAGGCGGCAACGCGGAGGAGTGATCAGCTGGGATCCGGATCTGCGGCTGGTGGGGACACAGCACCCAGGCAGCCAGGTGAGGCCTCTTGGGGAACGCTAGCGCAGTTTGTTGGGGGGGCTGGGGGTGTTGGGGGGTCCCAGTAGATGTTAGCAAGGGTTTAGGGCAATTGTTGGGGGGGCTGGCAGGTTTGCTTGCGGGATGGGGGATGGGGGGGGGGCGTCTCCGTTACCAGCGTGGGGGGTGTCCGGGCCCTCTGGGGGAGCGAGTGCGGCTGGGGGGGGCAGGTGCGAGTGTGGGGTCTGCGATGGCGTCGGTGCAGACGCAGACGCAGGCAGGTGGCACGGTGGAGGAGGAGACGGTTCGGATGGACGATAGGGCAAGGGGAGAGGTTTATGTCTGCTTTGAGGGCCCATTGGGGGCACATTTGATGCAGGAGGTAAGGGAAAAGATTTGGAGGGGGGAGTATGTAGAGATTTTTTCTTTGCTTCCTTTAGACAAATTTAACCTAGATAGGGTGAGGCGGGATGAGGGTAAGAAGGAGGAGGAAGAGAAGCGAAGGTACCGCCTGATACCGCGGACGTTTGCAAACTGGCTGCAGGCATTCGCAATATTAGCAAGTGTCATTGGGGAGAAGGCGCCGGAGTGCTGTTCGGCGTTGTTTTGTTATTTGGATGCGGTTGGGGAAGCGTACAGGGTGTATGGGGGGATAGCGTGGCTGCGGTACGATGAACAGTTCCGGCAGCGGAAGGCGGTGCTGCCCGAAATTAAGTGGGATCACAAGGATATAGCTTTGTGGTTGAAGGTTACGGCACCGGTGAGACAGGGCCAGTCCTTTCGGGGGGAGGCAGGTGGTAGAGGGCAGCCCAATGTTGCGTCAGCTTCAGCAAAGGGGTTGTGTTTCGCATTTAATGACGGAACATGTAAATTTGGAGCAAAGTGTAAATTTAAACACGAGTGCTCGGTGTGCGGAGGTTCACACGGTGCAGCGCGGTGCTTTAGGGGTAACAGACAGAGGGGGGGGGGATTTTAATAGCAAAGGGGGAGACGCTGGTGCGTCTGGGAAGGATGGGCCCGTTTCTAGACAGGTATCCGGATAGGGAGGCGGCAGCTTTGTTGCGGGAAGGTTTTTCAGTTGGTTATCGGATCCCGTTTGTTCAGTGTGAGGCGGTGTTGGTTTAAAAAAACTGCAGTTGCGGGAGCTTCAGTCGCTGCTTGGGAAACTCAATTTTGCATGCCGGATCATGCCTATGGGGAGGGTGTTCTGTAGGAGGTTGGCTATGGCGACGGGGGGGGGGGTGGTTTCACCACATCATTATGTGCGTTTAGGGAAGGAGTTGAGAGCGGACTTGAGGGTGTGGAGTTCCTTCTTGGAACGTTATAACGGTCGCTCATTATTTATGGGTGATGTGGTGAATTCTTTTGATTTTGAGTTGTTTTCGGATGCAGCGGGCAGCGAGGGTTTTGGGGTCTATTGCCGGGGCAGTGGTGTGCGGGTCGGTGGCCTGACAGTTGGGTGGAACGAGGTTGGGTGAAGAACGTGGCTTTGTTGGAACTGTTTCCCATTGTGGCGGCAGTGGTGTTGTGGGGGGAAGTGTTCCGGGATAGAAAGGTTAGGTTTCTGTCACTACCAGAGCTTTGAGACGTTCTCACAGCTCTTTTTCTCCACCCCTGTGATGATGTCACTACTAGAGCTTGGAGGAGTTCCCTCAGCCCTGTTTCTCCGCCCCTGTAATGAGGTCTTTACTTTCTGTTTCCTTCCTCCCAGCTGTCCCTCCTGTGTTTGATTTCGCTGCCTTTAAATCACCCCTCCTCCTTTGTAGAGGTGCGGATTATACTTTTAATTTGAGCTGTATCTCTCGCTTGAGTATCTTCACCTGTGTGATATCTTTTCACTGGATCTGTGTTCTGCTGAAGCAAGTACTTCGGATATTGTCTGCTGACTTTGGATCTGTTTTCACTGCAGCTGCAGCTCCTTCAGTTAAGTGTTCAGACATTGTGTGTTTCTGTTTGTTTGCTGACTGGATCCGAGGCGACCCCGCTTCCGTCCATATACTGAGCAGGGCACCGGTGGCCGTGCCCCTTCCACTATTGTAGGGGTTTCAGTGGTCATCAGCATTAGGTACGCGGGCATGTCTCGATCCACCATCTGGATCTGGACATGTGCTTAGCAGCTTAGGGAGAGCTTTTAGGGTCTGACAGGGGTCACCCTTTATCCTCCCTAGTTTGGGTCCGGTCAGTTGCTATTCACTGTGTAGGCTCTTGTTGCTCACTTACAGCCGTGATAGTTTCACTGTGATAACCTGGGGGTGGTGCAGGCGATAAAAGGGTTGTCAGCTTCGTCAGAGTTGGTGGTGCGGTTGTTGCAACGGTTGGTGTTGGAGTGTCTGTTGATCAATGCGTGGGTGGTGGCGGTTCATGTGCCGGGAGTGGATAATGGCATAGCTGACTCTCTTTCTCGTTCACAGTGGGACCGTTTCCGGCAGTTGGCTCCAGACGCGGAGGAGTTTGGGAGGGAATGCCCGAGTTGGCTTTGGGAGGTACTGGAAGAACGGTAGCAAGTCTTATTCAGGCATCGCTGGCACCTAGGACGTGGGAGTTGTATCTAAAAGCGTGGCAGTACTGGGAGGATTGGTGCAGTAAGTTTGGGGTTGGGGAGGGGGAGTTAGAGGTCCCAATGTTGTTGTTTGTGGGTCACTGTAGGGAGGAGGGCTGGTCCGTGGCAACGATGAATAGCTGCATGGCCGGGTTGGCGTTCGGGTTTAAGTGTAGGCAGCGGCCGGATGTGACTAAGTCGTTTTTGGTAATGCGGGCGTTGAAGGGGTGGCGAAGGGCGTGTACGGGGGGAGATAATAGGAGACCTGGGTCCTTCGGGTTATTGTTGAGACTGGGGGAGCAGCTGGGGGTAGTGTGTTGTTCTGCCTCAGAGGTTCGGTTGTTTCGGTTGGCCTTTTCATTGGCGTTTTTCGGGGCGTTACGGGTAGAGGAGTTGGTGAGTCCGTCAGTGCGTAGGGCTGGGGGGTTGCAGAGGCCGGATGTGGAGCTCTTCCAAGACAGGCTGGAGTTCGTTATTCGCCGGTCCAAGACGGATGCGGAAGGGCGGGGGCGGAGAGTAGTGTTGTTTGGGGTCCCGGATTGCGCCATGTGCCCGGTGGGGAGTTTACGGGATTATTGGGGCGGCAGGAAGAGCGGGATGTTGCCGTTGTTAGTGCATGAGGATGATTCCTTTTTGTCGCGTTTTCAGTTTGCGGCGGTCTTTTCGAAATGTCTGGTTCGGTTAGGTTTGGGGCCTGATGGGTACTCGAGTCATTCTTTTCGAATTGGGGCGGCAACAGAAGCGGCGAGGTGGGGGTTGGGCGACGAGATTATAAAAAGGATTGGGCGATGGGAATCTAGGCGGTTTAGATCGTACATTCGATTGCACAGTTTGTAAGAGTATGGCCGGGGGGGAGCAGGTAGGATAGGAAGATGGTGTTCGAGGCAATGTTATTATTGTTTGTTCTTGGGTTTTTGTTTTTCGTTGCAGATGCAGTGCCGGCCCTAGTATGGATCCTCGGGCATTGCTATGTCTTTTGGGGGGCTGTTCGGGCAGCGGTTCGGCCGGAGGGTCAGCAGCTGGGGTTCTCGAAGGTCCGTGGCGGTGGTGAGATGGCTAGAGCGGAGAGGTATGGTTTTGGCCGGGGTGTTGCCGGAGATTCACAGGTTTGTGAGACAGGATAGGGCACCCGAGGTTCTGGTTCTGCATGTGGGCGGTAATGACCTGGTGGCGCGGCCGTTCCGCGAGCTGCTGCAGGGTATTAAATTCGACTTGCTGCGGATGTGGGCCTTGTTCCCGCGGATGGTGACGGTCTGGTCTGACATAGTTCCTAGGATGGTGTGGAGGGATGCACGTTCGGTGGTGGGTGTGAACAGAGCACGTGTTAAGGTGAATAGGGCAATGGGTCGGTTCATGGCCAGGAATGGAGCGGTGGCGGTGCGGCATTTGGAGCTTGAGAAGGGAGTTGGGGGGTTCTGGCGGGCAGATGGTGTGCATTTGAATATGGATTGGATATGTGGAGCCTTGCAATCCAGGAGGGGATTGAAGTAGCCTTGCGTTTGTGGAGGAACGCGCAGACTTAAGGCGGTCAAGTCTGCGCATTGGTGGCGGGGGGAGGTCCTTGAAATTGGTCTGATTCACAGAGGAGGATGCTGGGAGGGCTCCATGGTTGGGGCTGGACTCCCAGTGGTGACGGATTTAAAAGGGGTCATTCAGTGGTGCTTCTGAGCTGGAGGGCAACGGCTGGAAGCAAGATGGCTCACCCAGTGGGGTATTTGCAGTTGTTTGGGGGCTTCAAGGACCTCCCCTCGGGGGGGGAGAGAATTGTTATTTATTATATGTTATGTTTATATGTTAATAAAAGACGGCTGCTGTGGCCGATTTATTCCAAGCTCGGTGTCCGTGTGTCATTTTGGGGGGGCATGTTAGAAGATGAGGTATGGGCGGAGGTAGGATACAGGGTTTGGAGGGGAAAGAGTGGGTATGGATAGGGGTCGGACGGCTGATAACCAATACCACCGTCAAGGGATGTATACCCAAAGGAACCTGATGGACGACTGAGTTATCGGTCTAGAAATCGAAAACAGCCTGTTTTCCACTATTGTAAAAAATATGGACATACCGAATCAATGTGCTGGCAGTTAAAACGGGCAACCCCTGAGGCAGAGGACCGCCCCTTGGGAGGTAGAACAATAGGTCCGAAGGATCCAAGCTGGATGCCTAAATACGTAGGATACTGTCCAAAAGTTAAAATATGTATCAACGGGATACCCTTTGAAGCCCTGCTGGATACTGGGTCACAGGTCACCATCATCCAACGACCTGCCTTTGACAAGTTCTGGGATCCAAGTCTCCTCACCCAGCCACCAGAGTCCTGGCTAGATATCATTGCCAGCAACGGTAAGCCAGTGAAAGTTCATGGGTACTGGGAACCTACTCTTCAGGTGGGAGAGGCCACCTTACCACAGCAAGGTGTGATTGTGGTACAAGCAGGAGATAAAGGAGGACACCCTGTGATCCTAGGGACTAATGTCTTTAAAAATTGTTACTCCGAAGTGCTTGAAGCTTTAAACCAAACTATACCTTCGGCCTCACCTGCTTCCAAAAGAGTCATTCAAAAGACTATCAGTGTGCTGTGTGCTCAGCAAAGGTTCGCAAATAGAAAAGGAGAAATCTGTACTGTCCGGATCCGGGATAACCGGCCGGTAATTCTGCCTCCAAATTCCCAGATCTTCCTGTGGTGCCGTGCTGTGTTAGGGATCCAGGGCCTTCGTGCGATCAGCCAAGAGTCTGGTGACCGTGTCTCAAGGTAAAGTGCCTGTCTGTTTAATTAATTTTGGTGATCACCCCGTTACTCTTTTTAAGCACTGCCCCGTTGCTCAGCTTTTCCAAGTGTCTTTCCAGGATGTGATCCGTCTGCCTGCCATGGAGACGTTCCAGACCGCACAGAGCAGCAGCGCCACTGCCAGCGCCCCTACAACATTCTGGTGGGAAGAACTTCATGTGGGGAACAAATCCACCCCGAAAGGAACAAATAGAGGGAGTTCTAAATCTAGTGAGAGAGCACCACAAGGCCTTCAGCAAGCACTCCACGGACTACGGAGAGGTCAGTGTAATCAAGCACACCATACCCACTGGCTCTCATCCTCCTATTAAGGAGAGACACAGACCCATACCGCCTACTACCTATCAGTCTGTGAAAGAAATGATACAAGAGATGAAAGACTCTAATATAATCCGGGACAGTCATAGTCCCTAGGCTGCGCCCCTAGTCCTTGATTGAAAAAAAGATGGCAGCATAAGATTCTGCGTGGATTACCAAAAAATCAAAGATGCTTATCCATTACCACGCATTGAGGAGTCCTTGACTGCCCTGGGGTCATCAGCCTATTTCTCCACCCTGGACTTAACTAGTTGGTACTGGTAGGTACCTATGGCCCCAGAAGATTGAGAAAAGACCGCTTTTACTACACCTATGGGCCTGTTTGAATTTAACTATATGCCGTTTGGACTGTGTAACGCTCCAGGGACGTACCAACAGTTGATGGAACGTTGTTTAGGCCATAGGAACATTGAAACTGTATTTTTATATCTAGATGACGTTATTATATACTCCAAGACGTATGAGGACCACCTAAAACACCTGGCGGAAGTGTTCCAAGTCCTTACTAAATATGGCCTCAAAATCAAGCCATCCAAGTGCCACCTGCTGAAACCAGCAGTAAAATACCTAGGGCACGTTGTCAGTGCCGAAGGAGTACAGCCTGACCCAGATAAACTTGCTGCTGTCCGAAATTGGCCTACTCCTACCACCGTGAAAGAGGTGAGAAGCTTTCTCAGCTTTGCAGGGTATTATAGGCGTTTCATCCCGCATTTCGCACAAATTGCGGATCCAATCCAGGAACTCCTGAGAGGACATCCCAAGAAGAGTCCAAAGACTCCTATTCCTGTTGAGTGGAACGAAGAACGGGAGATTGCCTTTCAGCTCCTAAAAAAAAAGCTGACCGAACCCCCTGTTCTGGGTTACCCAGATTATCAGAAGCCGTTCCACCTCTACACGGATTCTAGTAAGAGAGGCCTGGGGGCCGTGTTGGCTCAAGTGCAAGATAACAAAGAGAGGGTAATTGTCTACGCCAGCAGATCCCTGAAGGGAGCTGAGAAGAACGACCAGAACTACAGTTCCTTCATGCTGGAGTTTCTTGCCCTAATGTGGGTTGTGACCGAAAAGTTCAAATACTATCTCGCTGCCTCACCATTTGTTGCCTTCACAGACAATAACCCCCTGGCGCATCTGAACACAGCCAAGTTAGGGGCTCTGGAGCAAAGATGGGCCTCCCGCCTTGCCAACTATGACTTCCCTGTGAAATACCGGGCAGGCCGCTCCAACGATAATGCTGATGCCCTGTCGCGGCTTCCCACTACAGAAGCCCCAGATGAACCAAAGGATGCCTAAGAAGAAGTGGGTGACCGAAAAGTTCAAAGACTATCTCGCTGCCACACCATTTGTTGCCTTCACGGACAATAACCCCCTGGCGCATCTGAACACAACCAAGTTAGGAGCTCTGGAGCAAAGATGGGCCTCCTGCCTTGCCAACTATGACTTCACTGTGAAATACCGGGCAGGCCGCTCCAACGATAATGCTGATGCCCTGTCGCGGCTTCCCACTACAGAAGCCCCAGATGAACCAAAGGATGCCTGGGAAGAAGTGGAAATGCCAGCATTCTACAATAAATTTGCCCAGCAGGATAATATCCGCACTGAAAACCTCGCCGTTGCTGATCCTTCCTCATCAGATATTCCTGAGTCCAGGAGTGACCAAGAAAGGTGGATGAAGCTCCAGTCCGAAAGTAGAGTCCCCGGTGAACTGCTCGACTTCCTTACCAGTGGGAGAACTCCTGAGAGAGTCCGCAGGAAGAGTGCAGACCCAGAACTAATGAGACTGTGGAGACATCGCCACCGACTTTTCCTCCAAAAGGGCCTGTTGCTTAGAAGGAGCCTGGATCAAGTGTCCTGTGATAGGATATATCAGATCCTCATACCACGTCGAGATGCCAGTCTGGTGTTAGAAATGTATCACAACCAGTCCGGACACTTCGGCGTGCAGAAGACTGAGGCCACTAGATTCTATTGGATTGGGATGAGAGAAGATATTGAGAAATGGTGCCGAGAATGCACTGCGTGTGCTGTGGGGCGAACTGAACGCCATGACCAGAGGGCGCCTCTCCATCTTATCGTAAGTAAAACTCCTTTAGAACTTGTTGCTATTGATCATGTGAAGTTGGAGCCGAGTCGCTCAGGGTATACTTAAGCCATGACCATTATTGATCACTTCACTAAGTTTGTCGTAGCAGTGCCTGTGAAAGACCTGACAGCCAAGACTACAGCAGAGGCATTCTGGAAGCATTTCCTCCTGCCCTACGGCTGCCCAGAGAGAATCCTCACCGACCAAGGGTCTGCGTTTGAGTCACAGCTGTTTCAAGAGATGTGCCTGCTACATAACTGCCAGAAAGTCCGGACCGCCGCCTATCATCCGCAAGGTAACGGACTCTGTGAAAAGATGAATCAAACTCTCATTGAAATGCTGAGAGCAGTGCCCCCTGAGGCAAGGGGTGATTGGCCTACTCTGTTGCCACAACTCATGTATACCTATAACAACACAATTCACTGCTCCACTGGGTACACACCTTTCTATCTGATGTTTGGCCGTCAAGGGAGGTTGCCTGCGGATCACTCCCTAGATGTACAAGTGCCGGATGTCATTAACCCACTACCAAAGACTGATTGGGTAGCGGAGCAGCAAAGACGCCTCCTCAATGCCAAAGAGATCGTTCAGGAACGGATGGAGAATGCCCGGGGACAGCAGCAAAGAGACTATAACCTGGCGGCTCATGCGGAACCCTTAGCTCTAGGAGACATGGTGTGGTTGAAGAACAACCATCGAACCAGTAAGTTGGACAGTAAGTGGGAAAGGATCCCCTATGTAATTTCTGCCATTCCTAATGCTGAGGCTCACATTTACCAAATCTCCAGAGAGGGTAAAGGCTCCCAAGTTGTACATAGAAATTGTTTGAAACCCTATATAAAAGGATAACCTGCAGCAGAGGACATTGAGCCGGAGTCTCCTGAGCCCGAACTGCCAGCTTCATCTATTGATCCTATGCAGGCTGTTGTGAACTTAATCCATGATAAAGATCCACTTCATTGGTTCCTCACGCCCTGGTTAAACTTGGTGGTACCAGCTCCAGTTCCTGCTAGTTCTCAACCCTAGGACAACCTGTCCCAGAGAGCATCTGAATCAGCTCCAGAGCCTGTGAGCTCCTCTCACCCTCCTGAGTCAAGGCAGGAAGAACCTCTGCCAGTAAGGAGGTCCACACGGTCTACCAAGGGGCATCCAACTGTGAGATTTGGAGACTACATTATGGGCCCAGGTAGCCCCTCACGGGAAACCCCTGTTTAACCCTCTACAAGACTTGGGTACGGACTCTTTTTGTTCTTTGAGCCTCCAAGAATTTATATTTGTTCTGCATTTACTATGGACTACTACTGTTTTATTATGGATAATTGCATTTCTACTTTTATAATGGACTATTCTGGTATTATTGATACACTGCACCAGGTCAGCGCCCCCTGTTCCCTTATATTATCCTGAGAGAAGAGAACGACGCCCCTTTTCACCGCATTTTCCAGTGAAACTGTTTGTTATATTTATATTGCTAATGTGGTGATTACTGTATATGCATGTTCTCCATTTTGTCTTTCAGGCTGCAGTTTACAGCTAGGCGGACCCCTTTATGTTGCGCCGAAGACTGGCAACGTCATAGCATGGGTGTATGTAGTGTCCCACTAGGTAAAGGTGGGCACTACACAAGGGTTAACAGGTCTATTGCGTTCATTTTCCTGTATTATCTGGGTGTCAAGCCTGTTATGGTGTAGTTCAGCCTCCCAGACTTTAGAGGGAGCTAGAGAGGCCTAAGTATATATATAGGTAGGCCCAGACAGGGGAGAGTTAGTTCAGTCCAGGTGGCTAGAAGTGTAGTCTAGCCAGCCTGAAGCTCCTGAGTCTAAGTTTAGCTCAGTAGAGTCACCCCAGAAGAAGAATTTACCTCCTGGGAGTGTTCTGGTTCTGGCCAAGCTGCCAGTTCGGTTGATGTACTGCTCCAAATTAATTAAGATACGTGCACGGAGAGATCAGACAGACAACCCACTACATGGAGTTAATCAGTATCTCTGGTTTATTTCTGAAAACAACAGACAATACATGGGTTTCACGAGAGGAAGGAGTGGGAGGGGGGTGAAAGATAAAGTATATCTTTTCTATTGGCTATGAATTCTATACTGTTCTGTAATCTTGACGGCCAGAGGAAATTCCTCCTCCCTCCCCCCTTGCTCCTGAGTGAAACCGTTACTTCTTCTTTCTTTGTAACTGCTTGCTTGAGCTGAACGGAAACCACAAAGAAACACATGATAAAAACACAAAGTAAGATTCTAGTTTATAGGTGTTGGCTGAATGCCTGGCCACCATCTTAGCTAAACATAGTCCTGAACAAGCAAGTATCCATTTTGTATCAATAATCCATAACAGTCCCCCCTTGGAGACTTGATTGTAGACTTTCCCTTCGCCTAGCGAATCCCCTGGGCATACCATTCGTATCCTCTTCACCCGCAGTGGCGACAACCTACCCCTTATAGGTAGGCTCCCGGTTGCTCGGACTTGTGGTAATACCCTGGGATTCATCTCACCCTATCTCAGCCAGAAATCATTGTGAGGAGGGGGAGCTGTGTTGAACGATGTTTCCTTCTGTCCTTCCTCATCGTAGAGGAGCATAATAGGTCGTTCATCAGTTTTCTTCATTCTTTTTGAAAAGCGGGTCACACAAATAAGAACGAGCTTAATCACTACATATATCACCAATATTATTAGGGCTACCTGCAATATTACTTGGACAATTCCCATGAGCCAACCCCCAATACCTTTGAACCAGTTATTGGGGTTAAGGGAAGAGAAGGTATCAGACCACCATGTATCTTTATCAGCTTTATGTGCATCCAGCCATTTATCTCTTAAATCCGCCATCTTCTCTATATCCACCTTAACTTGCAAATTACCCTGCGGGTCTATGTAATGGCAACAAGAGGGTCCCACAATCTGGCACATACCTCCATCTTTAGCTGTAACATAATCTAGAACTAATGTGTGTTGGTTGGTGACAATGATTAACTGGTTTTGCACAATGTTTGAGGTATTCATAAGTCTCATCACTTCCCATATTTGGTCATCCAGGTAGTCTGTTGCTACTACCAGATGATCCCACATCTGCGCTATCATGGGATATATGAAGATGGAACTAACAATTTTGTTGGTAATGCTCATCTCTACTACATGTGGCTTGCCATTTGGTCTGGGTGTGTTATCTTTGGCCCTACGATACAAGGTGTGTTTAGGTACTGCATTTATGTCAATTTCAGAGTGTGGTACTATAAAGGTAGCAGGAGTAAGCCTGGCGATGGTGCACAGTCCTGTGACATTCTCGGATAACCATTTGTATGCTTTGTGTCCACAAACTAAGTATATGTCGTCTGGAACTGCTACTGCTGTGCCATTGAATAATCGGGTAATTAGTTTAGCTAATTGTGTCCCTTTCGCCAACTCATATCCTTTTGACTGACTTTCGGTGTCGTTAGCTAATATACCTGTCAGGAGATCCTGTACAGTACGGTTGTTACAGGGCAGATCCTTTCCGTTCTCAGCATCTACACCAATACACTGCACGTGGCTGTCTGTTTTTGAATCATTGCAACCTGAGTGTATGTGTGGACTAAATGTCATACCTTTGGTTTGTACTTGGAGACAATAACAGTGTGTCCAGCTAGGAAAACATGTGACATTAGCCCAGTGTCCCTCTTGCCAAGGAGTAGAGCTATAATCTACCGAGGGTCCTGATCTGTTTATCATGAGCCATGGGGCATCTGCCCACCCTGCAACAGGTAAGGCTACTTCCCTTTCCTTGTTTGTACTGGATTTAACTTGGTGTATACTAGTGAGAAAGATGGTAGAATTAGACAGGTCAATCAGTTCAGAAAGGTCCAGGGGTATTGCAAAATAAGGCATACTGGTTGAACTCACGGGACTGTGGGTACAGATCCAACAATCTCTCAGAGTTTCAGTCTCCTTCAACCCCATGACTAAAATTTGATGGTGCCGTATCAGTGAATTGTCCCATTCATCACCCAGTGGCGTGAATACTGCAGATATGCCCACTGTCAAAGTCATGATCAGTATGTGAATCCTCATGGCTTATGGTTTCTGGGACGATGGGACAGCCTTCACTCTTTTACAATGTGAAGCGTGGATCCAGGTGGGTCTCCCTTCGAGTTTCACAGAGGTTGGAGTGGTCAGCAACACCTGGTAAGGTCCCTCGTATCGTGGTTCGAGGGTGCTTCTGACGTGTTTCTTGACCACCACCCACTCTCCAGGTTTGAGAGTGTGGCTTCCCTCTAGGGAGTTAGGATCTGGAATGGAAGAGAGAACTTGTGCATGTATATTAGACAATTGCTTGCTCAAGGCTATCACATATTTTGCAACAGATTCATAGTGCATTTGTAACTGTTGTGGGAAATACTGTCCCATTCTTGGCCCTGTTCCAAATAAGATCTCATATGGGGTTAGTTTGTGTGGGGGCCTTGGTGTATGCCTAACTGAAAAGAGGGTTATAGGCAAACACTGAACCCAATTAAGCCCTGTCTCCCTGGTCATCTTCAGCATTTTAGATTTTAACACCCCGTTCAATCTTTCGACTTTGCCGCTGCTTTGGGGCCTGTATGGGGTATGATACGCCAGGTGTGACCCTACCATCTTCCAGACTTCTTGGGTTAGACTAGCAGTGAATGCTGGGCCCTGATCACTCTCAATGACCTCAGGAACTCCGAACCTACAGACAAGCTCCTGCATCAGTTTTTTTGCAGTAGTGGTTGCTGTCTGGTTTCGGACAGGGTAGGCTTCTGGCCACCCAGAGAACAAGTCTATCACTACTAGCACATATTGAAACCCTTGGCACATTGGCATCTGGATATGATCGATTTGTATCCTCTGAAAGGGATATAAGGCTTTCGGGAGACATTTTCTGGGAGTGGGCTCGGTTCTGCCGGGGTTACACTCTGCACAGATGAGACACGCTTGAGTATGTCTCACCAGGACAGGGGTTATCCCTGGGGCCACCCATATTTTGTCAATTAGTTCTTTCATGATGGTTTTGGATTGGTGGGTGGGCCCATGGGCCACTGAGGCTATTAGGGGATAAAGAGCTCTGGGTAGGCAGACTCTCTTTCCTTGTGTCCAGAGTCCAGATTCTTCTTCGAGGGCTGATTCTTTCAGCCATATTTTCTTGCTGCCATTAGGGCTGCTACTGCTGCAGCATTCTTAATCGGGGTTCCTGCAGCTGTGATGTAATCCCGGGCCTTCCATATTAGTCCAAAGTCATGAACCACTCCAAAGGCATATCTAGAATCTGTGTAGATATTGGCGGTAGAGTCTTTTGCCATGAGGCAGGCTTCAGTGAGGGCAATGAGTTCAGCTTCTTGTGCTGACTGGTCTGGGCGCAATTGTCTTGCACACAGCACTTCATGCTCACTTGTGACTGCCATGCCTGTATGGAACTTCCCCTTGTCATCGGCATACCTTGAGCCGTCCACAAAGAGAATCCAATGAGGGTTTGTCAGAGGAGTGTCTTGGACTGATGGTGGTGTCCCTACTTCAGCTTCCATCATTGTGATGCAATCATGTTCTTGTTCCTTGTAAAGAGAGTCGGTTGAGGCCCATAGTTCTTCTTCCTGAAGATCCTCTTCAGCATGTAGATCAATAAAATCTTCAGAATCTCCATTATACTCCCCCCTTGGAAGAGGAAGGAGTGCAGCAGGATTGAGGATGTGGCACCTCTGAAGGGTGACATCATCTGGCAGAAGCAAACTACACTGAAGCCGGAGGTGGTGCTGAGCAGTGAGGTGTTTAGGTTGAGTCTGCTGGAGGATGGCAGAATTGTCATGGGGAGCCAGAATAGTGAGGGGATGACCCAGCACAACGTCAGATGTGACGTTTAGAAGAGAGCTGGCAGCATGGATAGCTCTGACACAGGAAGGGGCGGCTCTGGCTACCGGGTCAAGACGCTTAGAATAGTAACCCAAGGGTCGATTGCGGCCACCATGAGTTTGAGTGAGGACTCCAGTAGCGTGACCTTGGCGTTCCATGACATACAGCCGGAAAGGAAGGTTGTAGTTAGGGATGCCAAGCGCAGGGGCAGATGCAATGGCGGCCTTTAATGACTGAAAAGCCTCTCCGGCCCCCATTGTCATCTGGAAAGGAGTAGCAGCATTACGAGGTATACAGTCATATAAGGGCTGCATGAGGACAGAAGCATCAGATATCCAAGGCCTGCAGTAGGAGATGAGTCCCAGAAAGGTTTGCAGCTGATGAGGAGTGTCCGGGAGTTGGATGTCAGAGATAGCCTTCTTCCTCGCCTCAGTGAGGTGCTTGTGACCTTGAGAGATGCAATGACCTAGGAAGACAACTTTGGGGAGACACAGTTGTAGTTTGGCTTGTGAGACTCGACATCCAGCAGAGGCTAAAAACTGGAGAAGTGAGACAGATTTTGCCATGCAGATTTGGGGAGAGACCGCACAGAGGAGAAGGTCATCCACATACTGGAGGAGTTCCACATCCGGGTGATCTGCTTGCCAGGGTTGCAGAACAGAGGACATAGCCTTGCTGAAGCATGCATGAGTGAAAGCAAAAATAAACTGACATTTCTCATGTAAGGGAACAGAAAAGAATGCATTGGCCAGATCAATGACAGTGAAAGTAGTGGCAGTGGGTGGAATGCCAGCAAGGAGTGTGTGCGGATTGGGGACAATAGGTGTCTCAAGAACAGTAGCCTCATTGACAGCTCGGAGGTCCTGCACCATGCGGTACGTTGGAGGCTGTCCTTTCTCCCTTTTCTTCCGTACTGGGTAAAGGGGTGAGTTACAGGGAGAAGTAGTGATCTTGATTGCCCCATTCTGCAGGAGGGCCTGCACCTGGAGGGTAATAGCATCCTGTTGTGAGATAGAAAGCGGATATTGCGCTTTGTATGGCAGAACCTTGGGACCCTTCATGGTCACAGTGACCGGTGGGACATTGAGGCGTCCGATATCCTGGGGTCCTTTGGTCCAGAGAGTATCGGGGATGAGGTGCAAAATGGTTTGCAGCGAATCCCCTTGTTCATATGAGTCAGCGTCCTGAAGTGTGGTTAATGCCATAAGGAGGCAAGTATCCTCCGGGTGTAGGGCTGTACCGAGGGTGACTGTTCCATCCTCTTTGAACTGTATGTTAGCCTGGATTTTCTGAAGAAAATCAGAGCCTAACAGATTGAAGGGGCATGTTTGGCTGACAACAAACTGCGACATGACTCCTGCAGGGAGGTGGAGTTGGGGGGTTTTAGTTCGGGAGAATCTAGGGGGAGTGACTGTGAGTGGCTTGGTCACGGAGTTATGTTGCACAACCCCCTCCAGTCCAGAACAAGGTAATTGAATGTCAGTGAGCCAAGAATGAGGTACGGCAGTCTCACATAATACACTGCGGGCTGCACCAGTGTCCACAAGAAATGAAAGTTCCTTCCCTGCAACCTCGAGAGTCACTCGAGGGGTGGGACCGGTAGGAGGGGTAGAGACTGTCATATATGGAATGTCCCCTCCCTGCACTGGTTTGCCAGCGTCCTATTGCGATAAAGGGGGCTGAGTGCCCCCCTGTCGCCGTTGATTGGTTGGCCACAGATGTTTGCTACGGCAGTGCCGTTTTATGTGTCCGGGCTTGCCGCACCCATAACAGACATAAGGGGGTGGGTGTTCTCCACCATCTTCTCCTGACATTACGGCAATCACAGCAGCACGGGTTTTCTTTGTGTTACTCTCTAGACCCTTTGCAATCTGCTCCAACATATCTAGTGTCAAGGATTTCCACTCAGGGCGACAGGTCACAAGGGCTTTGTTTATCTCTAGTCGTAGACCATCGACAAACGAGCGGGCCAAGAGTCTGAGATGAACAGGCTCATTCTGACTAAAACCCATGTCTTTGTAATTTTGTTTAATCCTCTGAGCAAATTTCTCGACAGTTTCAACTTTTTCCTGTGTCATATCCTGTAATGTCGTGGATTGGTCTGCTAATCTTGCTTTCGCCCATTTCTGTAGTTGTTCTATAAAGAATTCTCCAGACTCATGATCCCGGGGGTCAAAGTTAGCACCTTTAAGTTCAGGGATGTGGATTTGATCCATTATCAGTGAGAAGTATTCACCTGTCTTGTTTTCCACTATACTTTGCAGGTCCGACCATGTGCACCCATAGGTTTGATGCATTTGGGACAGTTTCCTGAAAAAGGGCATGGGATGGGTCTCAGGGTCAGGCAGCAAATTCACTATGGTGAATAACTGTTGTGGGGTGAAAGACACATATTTTGGTGGTCCCTGTGGCCGGTTAAGTGCTAGGGCTTCTTTCAGTGTCTCAAGGTTTCCCTGCTCAATTTTCTGTAAGTTCTTTTGTAACTCTGTAATCTGACCCTGCAGTATTTGATCTTGTGAACGTCGTGATGGGCGCACGGTCATGGGTACTGTCCACTGTGGTGCCAGGGATAAAGTTGGCGGATCACCGTAGTCTGTCGGGGTACCCCGCGAAGGAGTCTGCATATTACCCGGTGCATTTTGTATGCCCATTGTGGATTCTGCAGCACCGTCTGCATCCCCCTGTTCTGCTTCATCAGGTTGCCCCCCTACCATTATAGGAGTAAGGGTGGCAGGTGAGTGGGGTAGCATGAATGTACCGTCCGGGTTAACCATGGGGTACAAGGTAGTAGGAAGGGGCAAGGGTGACATAGGAGTGATGGGGGGGTCCGGACCGAATGATATTAAAGGTCCGTTCATGGGCGTTGCCTGGGGACAAGATGGCGCTGTAGCTAACACGGGAAGTGATGGGACGTGCCGGGGAGTAGTTACCAAGGTGTGGTTTTGTGGGTGGGGAGCCCCACAGGGAAGGCACGTATCACGGGAGGAGGGATTCTGTTGACCACATGTTTTGCAGGTCCACCCACCTGCTTTCTTCCCGGCGCCATTATAGGGTGGTGGCAAGTCATGTATCAATGCAACACCAGGCTTACAGAAATATCTCTGTCTTTTCTCATCAAAATTTAGTTCCCCCCCGGTCTGTTCAAATTCTTTACTACAGTCCAACCACACACGGACCATGTCTGTCAATTTATCATCCTCTAACTTCCCCCTCTTCTCGTTTAACAACACTTGCCAGGTAGCACTACATAGGATGCCTCCTTTACAGACACTATAACTCTTCTCCAACTTAGTTAATCCTTTTATGAAACGTTTGCCTCTCCTGTCCGCCACGTACTGTTCAGGTGAACAGTAGCCCTTCGGGACACTTTCCTCATTTCCCATTATCTCTCGTACCTACTGAAGCCGCCTAAAGACCTCTGCATAGAGTAATCACTGGACGTGAAGACCTTTGAGTCCCGGTCAGCCAGGGGTGGGATTCAAATTTTTAACAACAGGTTCCCTACTCAGCGGTGGATACGCAGCGCGTCACGAGTCACGACACATATTTACATACACCGCTCCATGTTCTCACATTGCTTCTCCCCACAGATTCATGGCCCCCTCCATGTTCTCACATTGCTTCTCCCCACAGATTCATGGCCCCTCCATGTTCTCACATTGCTTCTCCCCACAGATTCATGGCCCCTCCATGTTCTCACATTGCTTCTCCCCACATGGCCCCCTCCATGTTCTCACATTGCTTCTCCCCACATGGCCCCCTCCATGTTCTCACATTGCTTCTCCCCACATGGCCCCCTCCATGTTCTCACATTGCTTCTCCCCACAGATTCATGGCCCCTCCATGTTCTCACATTGCTTCTCCCCACAGATTCATGGCCCCCTCCATGTTCTCACATTGCTTCTCCCCACAGATTCATGGCCCCTCCATGTTCTCACATTGCTTCTCCCCACAGATTCATGGCCCCTCCATGTTCTCACATTGCTTCTCCCCACATGGCCCCCTCCATGTTCTCACATTGCTTCTCCCCACATGGCCCCCTCCATGTTCTCACATTGCTTCTCCCCACATGGCCCCCTCCATGTTCTCACATTGCTTCTCCCCACATGGCCCCCTCCATGTTCTCACATTGCTTCTCCCC
Organism: Bufo gargarizans; assembly: GCF_014858855.1. NCBI lineage: Eukaryota > Metazoa > Chordata > Amphibia > Anura > Bufonidae > Bufo > Bufo gargarizans. The sequence goes on along the minus strand of NC_058084.1, from coordinate 436,251,762 downwards.
ACATGGCCCCCTCCATGTTCTCACATTGCTTCTCCCCACAGATTCATGGCCCCCTCCATGTTCTCACATTGCTTCTCCCCACAGATTCATGGCCCCTCCATGTTCTCACATTGCTTCTCCCCACAGATTCATGGCCCCTCCATGTTCTCACATTGCTTCTCCCCACAGATTCATGGCCCCCTCCATGTTCTCACATTGCTTCTCCCCACAGATTCATGGCCCCTCCATGTTCTCACATTGCTTCTCCCCACATGGCCCCCTCCATGTTCTCACATTGCTTCTCCCCACAGATTCATGGCCCCCTCCATGTTCTCACATTGCTTCTCCCCACATGGCCCCCTCCATATTCTCACATAGCTTCTCCCCACAGATTCATGGCTCCCTCCATGTTCTCAAACTTCTCATATAGCTTCTCCCCACAGATTCATGGCCCCCTCCATTTTTGTTATGTTGTCACATTTCAATTTCAGCCCCTGGTCGGTGGTTAATGCCAACTTGTCAGTGTCACACAAATCACACTCAACCAACCAGGCTGTCCTGACCTGTCCAGACTCCTTTCTGTTAGGCTAGGGGCCGGCTCTTCAATCTTTCATGGCTGTGTGTGGGGTGTGGACTGTCAGCAACTAGGGCACTCTGCAGACAGTGAGAGGACTCCTCTCTCCTTCTCTGTTCTGGGCTGGCAGCTTCGCGCCTCTGCTCACTCTCAAGACACTCCCCTTTGTAAATATTATTCCCCCTGTATATTATAATGGCCCCCATTTTATTATTAATATAATGGCCCCCTCTTTGTTATTAATTTAATGGCCCCCACTTTATTATTAGTATAATGGTCCCCTCTTTATTATTAATATAATGGCCCCTCTTTATTATTAATATAATGGCCCCCCTCTTTGTTATTACTGTAATGGCCCCCACTTTATTATTAATATAATGGCCCCCACTTTATTATTAATGTAATGGCCCCCACTTTATTATTAATATAATGGCCCCCACTTTATTATTAATATAATGGCCCCCTCTTTATTATTAATATAATGGCCCCCACTTTATTATTAATATAATGGCCCCCACTTTATTATTAATATAATGGCCCCCACTTTATTATTAATATAATGGCCCCCACTTTATTATTAATATAATGGCCCCCACTTTATTATTAATATAATGGCCCCCTCTTTATTATTAATATAATGGCCCCCTCTTTATTATTAATATAATGGCCCCCACTTTAATAACAAAGAGGGGGCCATTACATTAATAACAAAGAGGGAGCCATTACATTAATAATAAAGAGGGGGCCATTATATTAATAATAAAGAGGGGGCCATTACATAGTGGAGTACCGCTTAAAAAAGCTGCTCTTACTCTGTGGGCAAAATAGATGTGTTTCCCTGTGTGTGGCCACCTTAAATATTGTCATCAACCCCATCCATAACTCTTGTTTGGCTAAAAGAATCTAAACATTGGGTCAGGATGAGGGGAAGGTGGAGTAGGCACCTGCTTAGGAGAAATAATTAATACTTACCTCTCTCTTGTGGCATCCTGGTACAGGCGGTCACCAATGCCTCGCTCACTGTGCCTTCCCGCGCCGCGTCATCGCGTCATCTCGCGAGATCCGCCGCAGGAGGTCACAGTGAGGTACGTGACTAAGTCCTGCGTCGCACCTCAACTGAAGCCGCTCCCCCGGCCCCTCCTCACTTCGCCTGCCCAGCTGCCCTGCACAGTGCGCGTCACACAGGGCCTCTCCTCTCGGCTTCCGCTCCGCCCCCACCCCTATAGCTACGCCACTGGTGCAGGCGCAGCTGCAGGACCGGGTCGGGATCCCTGCTTCTCACCGGTCCTGCGAACCGCCTGTAATTTTAACAAACGGTTCGGCAGAACCGGAGAGAACCGGCTGGATCCCATGCCTGCGGTCAGCACACTCTGGGCTACCGCGAACCGCTCTCCACCCATCTGTGATCGTCCCCTTTATGGAGATTTGAGTCAGACGCCGGGCTGAACTCCGATACAGGCACACAGGAGAACTCCGTGTCTCAGTCAGTGATACTTGTCAACAGGGTCTTCACAACTTATAGGCACAACACAGTACATCAAGACTTTAAAAAAACATATGGGGTTCTTACTTTCATGCCCTCGAGGACGTCCCAGACTGCTTCCGCACCCCTCCCTCAGACGAACACCAAGAGGCTACACCAGGGGACACTTTATGGGCAAGATGACTCAATTTTCTTACCTCATATCACGGGTTACGATCCCGGTGTCCGTTAGTGCGCCTCTCCTCGTCTGGTCTCTGGGGGTACGGGAACAGAGGGTCCAATCCTCGAGCCCCACGATTGGGCGCCAAAATTGTTCTGGTTCTGGCCAAGCTGCCAGTTCGGTTGATGTACTGCTCCAAATTAATTAAGATACGTGCACGGAGAGATCAGACAGACAACCCACTACATGGAGTTAATCAGTATCTCTGGTTTATTTCTGAAAACAACAGACAATACATGGGTTTCACGAGAGGAAGGAGTGGGAGGGGGGTGAAAGATAAAGTATATCTTTTCTATTGGCTATGAATTCTATACTTTTCTGTAACCTTGACGGCCAGAGGAAATTCCTCCTCCCTCCCCCCTTGCTCCTGAGTGAAACCGTTACTTCTTCTTTCTTTGTAACTGCTTGCTTGAGCTGAACGGAAACCACAAAGAAACACATGATAAAAACACAAAGTAAGATTCTAGTTTATAGGTGTTGGCTGAATGCCTGGCCACCATCTTAGCTAAACATAGTCCTCAACAAGCAAGTATCCATTTTGTATCAATAGTCCATAACAGGAGCAACCTGCAGCCACCTACAACCCAGCAGAGCCAGTACAACCAGCTCAGATAAGTCAGCTGATGGGCAGAGGTACTACAAAATAAGAGCAAGGGTCAATACGGGAGGAAGATTTATTACCAAGGATTAAAGCCAGCATTTAGGCATCCGGGCCTTGGGATCCAGCCAGCCAGAATAGCTGTGGGGATAGTGCAGCATTGTCTGTGAAGAATTAACTGTTTACCCTCCAAGTATCTTGCAAGATTGTTACCTGCCAGTATTGAGTTAAGCCTGCTTGTGGAATATTGTCATAAGGGACTGCATCATCATTACCAACTGTACGTACAAAGTTTGGACTGTTCCCAAGTAAAGCAACGTTTGGTTCACCATACCATCTGTGTCCCTCAATTACTACTGCTATCAATCAGTGTGCCACCGTTACAGGCACTGGCATCACGATCCTTAAAGGGACCTTGCCCCAGGCACTCAAAATACCTGCAACATCCAGGGCACCTCACACACCATCAGGTCTGGTCCCTACAGCTAAAGTGTGCCCCAGAGGAACTTGTGTCTACCTCTCCTTCACTGTCGCATGCCTGCCCAGGGTTCCCCTCCAAAAAGTGAGAAACCCTCGATTGCTCAAAACCGTGACCTCACTTCCCAATACCCTGCAGGTCTGGCGTGCTGCACAAGTAGCTGTCAATATGTACCCAAAAATGTCATTATAACCAACATTGTCATTTGCAATGACCAAATTATCAATAATCGCTTCACTGAATGAGTACAACAAATCCCATTAATTTAAAAATATATAATCTTTATTAAACAATCATAATGTAAACATGATTCCACCTCTATAACATTTTAATAATACCAATGATAATAAGCCATTATAGTGGATGTATCTAATAACTACTGCACCTATTAATTATATAAGACAATTCTCATACATGGAAGGAACCATCAATGGTGAATGCCAAAGGGAAGGTGGGCTCTGTAGTACTATTAGACTGGGGTGCAATGAGGTATTTTCCTAAATGCAATCACCCATGGAAAGGTATAAGAGACTATCACAGTTCCAGAATATATGGCATGAACTGCTCAATATGATAAACTAATATCAAAGTCAGCTGACCAAAGACAGAGTATGGACCTACCAGTGAGGGTCAGAATAGGCGCTGGATCTCCCCGACGTACGTTTCGCCGTGCTGCGTCCTCAGGAGGACGCAGCCTATTCTGACCCTCACTGGTAGGTCCATACTCTGTCTTTGGTCAGCTGTCTTTGATATTAGTTTATCATATTGAGCAGTTCATGCCATATATTCTGGAACTGTGATAGTCTCTTATACCTTTTTATGGGTGATTGCATTTAGGAAAATACCTCATTGCACCCCAGTCTAATAGTACTACAGAGCCCACCTTCCCTTTGGCATTCACCATTGATGGTTCCTTCCATGTATGAGAATTGTCTTATATAATTAATAGGTGCAGTAGTTATTAGATACATCCACTATAATGGCTTATTATCATTGGTATTATTAAAATGTTATAGAGGTGGAATCATGTTTACATTATGATTGTTTAATAAAGATTATATATTTTTAAATTCATGGGATTTGTTGTACTCATTCAGTGAAGCGATTATTGATATTTTCTGAGTATCCCAGTAACAGTTTTGTTACTTTATTTGACCGATTAGGCATTGTAATGACCAAATTATGTATCATTTTCAAACAATATTTTATTATGAGTGGAGCATTTACTGTTTGCCGAGTGCTCATCAACAGACGTACTGAAAATTTCAGCAAGATGGATGATTACATCTACCGTTGTATGGTTACCATTGACAACAACCAAAGTTCTCTATTATTTTCTTTCTTATTATGCTAGTGTAGTGCAAGCATGCTCTCAGCTGTTTTTATAATGATAACTAATATATGGTGTTATTTTTAGATATTTTAGGACAAACATACAATATTATTATATGCAACATTATGGTTGCCGATAGCAACAGATACAGGTCCTTCTAAAAAAATTTGCATATTGTGATAAAGTTCATTATTTTCTGTAATGTACTGATAAACATTAGACTTTCATATATTTTAGATTCATTACACACAACTGAAGTAGTTCAAGCCTTGTATTGTTTTAATATTGATGATTTTGGCATACAGCTCATGAAAACCCCAAATTCCTATCTAAAAAAATTAGCATATCATGAAAAGGTTCTCTAAACGAGCTATTAACCTAATCATCTGAATCAACTAATTAACTCTAAACACCTGCAAAAGATTCCTGAGGCTTTTAAAAACTCCCAGCCTGGTTCATTACTCAAAACCGCAATCATGGGTAAGACTGCCGACCTGACTGCTGTCCAGAAGACCATCATTGACACCCTCAAGCAAGAGGGTAAGACACAGAAAGAAATTTCTGAAGGAATAGGCTGTTCCCAGAGTGCTGTATCAAGGCCCCTCAGTGGGAAGTCTGTGGGAAGGAAAAAGTGTGGCAGAAAACGCTGCACAACGAGAAGAGGTGACCGGACCCTGAGGAAGATTGTGGAGAAGGACCGATTCCAGACCTTGGGGGACCTGCGGAAGCAGTGGACTGAGTCTGGAGTAGAAACATCCAGAGCCACCGTGTACAGGCGTGTGCAGGAAATGGGCTACAGGTGCCGCATTCCCCAGGTCAAGCCACTTTTGAACCAGAAACAGCGGCAGAAGCGCCTGACCTGGGCTACAGAGAAGCAGCACTGGACTGTTGCTCAGTGGTCCAAAGTACTTTTTTCGGATGAAAGCAAATTTTGCATGTCATTCGGAAATCAAGGTGCCAGAGTCTGGAGGAAGACTGGGGAGAGGGAAATGCCAAAATGCCTGAAGTCCAGTGTCAAGTACCCACAGTCAGTGATGGTCTGGGGTGCCATGTCAGCTGCTGGTGTTGGTCCACTGTGTTTTATCAAGGGCAGGGTCAATGCAGCTAGCTATCAGCAGATTTTGGAGCACTTCATGCTTCCATCTGCTGAAAAGCTTTATGGAGATGAAGATTTCATTTTTCAGCACGACCTGGCACCTGCTCACAGTGCCAAAACCACCGGTAAATGGTTTACTGACCATGGTATTACTGTGTTCTATTGGCCTGCCAACTCTCCTGACCTGAACCCCATAGAGAATCTGTGGGATATTGGGAAGAGAAAGTTGAGAGACGCAAGACCCAACACTCTGGATGAGCTTAAGGCCGCTATCGAAGCATCCTGGGCCTCCATAACACCTCAGCAGTGCCACAGGCTGATTGCCTCCATGCCACGCCGCATTGAAGCAGTCATTTCTGCAAAAGGATTCCCGACCAAGTATTGAGTGCAGAACTGAACATAATTATTTGAAGGTTGACTTTTTTTGTATTAAAAACACTTTTCTTTTATTGGTCGAATGAAATATGCTAATTTTTTTAGATGTTTTTAGAGGTTTTCATGAGCTGTATGCTAAAATCATCAATATTAAAACAATAAAAGGCTTGAACTACTTCAGTTGTGTGTAATGAATCTAAAATATATGAAAGTCTAATGTTTATCAGTACATTACAGAAAATAATGAACTTTATCACAATATGCTAATTTTTTTAGAAGGACCTGTATATTTTATAGGCATTTTTCTTTATATTATTTTCAGTAACCATCACCTGTTTTGTAACCAGATTGCAATTGTTTCCTTTATGGGTTTATTATTTTCCAATGATTATAAACAAGATGCCAATCACTTACATGGTGAGGTTATATAAAACAAAAACTAAAACATTTATCATAGACCATGTTATAACCAGACACCCATCCAGACCAGGTTTAGGTTATTTTGGATATGGGGATGGAAATCCTGAATAGGTTACAAATATAAGAAAGTCAACATAAGCAGACTCTTTTAGAATACTTTTACATTAGCGTTTTTTGCGGTTCTGTCATGGATCTGCAAAAATGCTTCCGTTACAATAATACAACCGCATGCATCTGTCATGAACGGATCCGGTTGTATTATGTCTTATATAGCCAAGACGGATCTGTCATTAACACCATTGAAAGTCAATGGGGGATGGATCCGTTTTCTATTGTGTCAGAGAAAACTGTTATTCTGTCCACGATGGGAGCGCAACCAAACGGAACAGAATGTATTGGTGCATTTCGTTTCGTTCAGTTCAGTTTTGTCCCCATTGACAATGAATGGGGACAAAAGTGTTTTCTTCTGCTATTGAGATCCTATGACTGATTTCAATAGCAGAATTGAAAACGCTAGTGTGAAAGTAGCCTTAGCTACTGGAAAAGTCCTGAAATGCGTGTAGTCTAACAGAGCCTTTCTACTGTCACCCTCAACAAAAGTGGAGCGATATTAATAAATCAACTACTACTACAAGTCCTTTCCTCAAATGGGTTCTCCAGGACTTAAGAACTGATGACCTATCGCTAGGCTATCAATATTAGATCGGTAGGGGTCTGACACCCCCGCACACCCGTCAATCAGATGTTCTGCCGTAGCTCCTATGCTGAAACTACACGGATTTGAAAGCTGGTTACTACATTGCTGCCCCATTGAAGTAAGTGAGAGTCGCTCTGCTGTAGCAGCTCTGTCCTCTACACAATGGGTGAAGTTGTGTAATTCCAGTGACCTGAGCCAGCATTGAGGAAGGTTAACATGGGCAATTTCCCAGGGCCTTTATCCCCAAAGGGGCCCCTACTCCTAAGTAGCACCTAAGGCAGGAGAAGGGGTGCACGTGATGTAACCTGCAGCATCTAACAATATTTGCTGGCAGAGGTTCTCTGCATGTAGCAGCTGCTAGTGCTACCTTAAAGGGGGGACATATATGGCATATTGATAGGATATTGTCACAGACGTTCCTGCAACAGGTGGCAGGAGATCGGTGAGACTGGCAACACGTGGTTTGATCTGACATGTTTTCCGTTTAGATCAAATGACGTCTGTGTAGTTTCTGGTGCTCGCCGCACCTTCTTTCCCCAGGTGTGGCTATTAGGGTCATTTAACCTTCTCTATTTATTGCTGTTTCTCCCACTATGCTGTGCTGTTTATAGCTTCTGTGGGAGTTGTGGATAGCTGGTGTGTGGATCCCAGCTGAGTTCCTGGAGCTGCCATAGCCACTTGAAGTTAAGTGTTTGGTTTCCCTTTTGTATTTTGTTTGGGTTATTTTGTGTGTTGCTTTTCCCTGTCATTTGTATCAAGGCCTAAGGGAGACTCCTGTTCGTCCTTCCTTTTGGAGGAACAGGTTGTCTCAGTCCTGACATTAGTACCAGGGTCCTATAGGGAGAGTTAGGACACTAGGTATTTCTGAGTATAAACTCACCTACCTCTGGGGTCTTTCATACTGCTAGTTAGGACTTTGATTACGGTTTTACTAGGAGGTGTCCATCTCCTTTCCCTAGTTTTCAGGCCTTATTCTCTCACCCCTTTCCCTCCTATGTTCAGTGTTGTGTTTTCCTCCCACACCCGAACATGACAGATATATCTGATAGATGCGGCTCTCACTTCTGGGGCCAACTTTTATTAAAAAAATTGCACCATGAATGGAGAGCACACTGTGCATTTGCCACATCCTCTCCATTCACAGTTATGGAACTTCCAAGAACAGTCTGTATAGTCCATGGGCAGTGTTCCCTCTAAGCTTTGGCAGCTGCAGAGTGGGGTCGGAGAGGAAAACCTAAGATAATTGTCACATCAAAGAGCATACAGTATAACCCCTGCGTCATCCCGTACAATACAGTATAATCCCTGCACTATGCTGTGTAATATACAGTATAATCCCTACACCATGCTGTATAGAATACATTATAATTCCTGCACCATGCCGTACAATATATAGTATAGTTCATATACCATGCTGTAGAATATACAGTATAATCCATACACCATGCCGTACAATATACAATAATCCCACAGTGTAGGTGTTATACTGTATATTGTACGGCATGGTGTACCGTATTAACTATACTGTATATTGTACGGCATGGTGTATGGATTATAATGTATATTGTACAGCAAAATTATGGAGGTTACACCATGCTGCACAATATAACCCCTGCGCCATGCTGTACAATATATATAGTGTAACCCCTACACAGTGTGGAGGTATACTGTATATTGCGTGTATTGCCAGGGTGGGCTTCCCCAGACTACAGAAAAGGCTCTAAACCACCTCCTTGTTTGACACCACCTCCCTGCTCTATACTGCCTCTCTGTTCTACATATCCTCCCTGCTCTACACCACCTCCTTGCTCTACACCTCCTTCCTGCTCTACACCTCCTCCCTGCTCTACACCTTCTCTCTGCTCTACACCACCTCTTTGCTCTACACTGCCTCTCTGTTCTACACATCCTGCCTGCTCTTCACATCCTCTCTGCTCTAAACCACCTCCATGCTCTACACGTCCTCCTTGCTCTACACATACTCCCTGCTCTACACATCCTCCTTTCTTTACACCGTCTCTGTGCTCTATGAGTCTTTGTTATTTATTTAGCCTGTGAGTCATTTTAGTAGCTCATACAACCCTGAAGCTGAAGAAAGAATCATTAGAATTAGACGAGAGGGAGAAGGAACGAGAGACTAAATCAGCCACATTGGGTATGGGACACTTGGTTTCAGGCCCCCAGCGCACTTGCTAGATGACAAGACACAGATCTGCACAGCCACAGGACTCACCGCTATTTGCATCATTCACCTCCACCGATCCCCGATGCTGCTGTTCCAATGTTGCTTTGCTCCGCGCTGCTCTCCACTTCCTGTCCAGGCTGGAAAACACTGGAAATGCCAGGAAAGGTCGCTCATATTGTGTGTATTGCCAGGGCTTCCCCAGAGGACGGAACAGGAAGTCCGGGCTGCGGCGGTGAGCGGGTCTGCAGAGGTCCTGAGCGGAGGCATAAAGGAAGCTGCGCAGCCGCACGCCCGTGTAGCTTACAGGGAACACTGTCCATGGGTGGCGGGAAAGCACTTGGACATCCCTCTTTCTTGGAAACGTCGCAAGGATAACTCAAGGCCTGCTCTTCTCCATCAGAATTTCCATGTGCCTGTAAACCAGCTATATACTATGAACTACGTCATTACCGAATAGGTGACCATTGCTTGAAGCCACCACGACTGTATACTGAACTGTGATGACGGATCATCTATTTATTCTGCCGTTGGATATACAGGTCCTTCTAAAAAAATTAGCATATTGTGATAACATAGAAACATAGAATGTGTCGGCAGATAACAACCATTTTGCCCATCTAGTCTGCCCAATATATCTGAATCCTATGAATAGCCCCTGGCCCTATCTTATATGAAGGATAGCCTTATGCCTATCCCATGCATGCTTAAACTCCTTCACTGTATTTGCAGCTGCCACTTCTGCAGGAAGGCTATTCCATGCATCCACTACTCTCTCAGTAAAGTAATACTTCCTTATATTACTTTTAAACCTTTGCCCCTCTAATTTAAAACTGTGTCCTCTTGTGGTAGTTTTTCTTCTTTTAAATATGCTCTCCTCCTTTACCGAGTTGATTCCCTTTATGTATTTAAAAGTTTCTATTATATCCCCTCTGTCTCTTCTTTCTTCCAAGCTACACATGTTAAGGTCCTTTAACCTTTCCTGGTAAGTTTTATCCTGCAATCCATGTACTAGTTTAGTAGCTCTTCTCTGAACTCTCTCTAGAGTATCTATATCCTTCTGGAGATATGGCCTCCAGTACTGCGCACAATACTCCAGGTGAGGTCTCACCAGTGTTCTGTACAGCGGCATAAGCACTTCACTCTTCATTCTGCTGGCATTTCGTGCTGCTCTATTACATTGTCTTCCCACCTTTAAGTCTTCTGAAATAATTACTCCTAAATCCCTTTCCTCAGATACTGAGGTCAGGACCGTGTCAAATATTCTATATTCTGCCCTTGGGTTTTTACGCCCCAGGTGCATTATCTTGCACTTATCCACATTAAATTTCAGTTGCCAGAGTTCTGACCATTCTTCTAGTTTTCCTAAATCCTTTTCCATTTGGCGTTTCCCTCCAGGAACATCAACCCTGTTACATATCTTTGTGTCATCAGCAAAAAGACAAACCTTACCATCGAGGCCTTTTGCAATATCACTTATGAAGATATTAAACAAAATTGGTCCCAGTACAGATCCCTGTGGAACCCCACTGGTAACATGACCTTGTTTTGAATGTTCTCCATTGACTACAACCCTCTGTTGTCTGTCACTCAGCCACTGCCTAATCCACTCAACAATATGGGAGTCCATGCTCAATGACTGCAGTTTATTGATAAGTCTTCTGTGTGGGACAGTGTCAAAAGCCTTACTAAAATCTAGATATGCGATGTCTACTGCACCTCCACCGTCTATTATTTTAGTCACCCAGTCAAAAAAATCTATAAGATTTGTTTGACATGATCTCCCTGAAGTAAACCCATGTTGTTTTTCATCTTGCAATCCATGGGATTTTAGATGTTCCACAATCCTATCCTTTAATAGGGTTTCCATTAATTTGCCTACTATTGATGTCAGACTCACTGGTCTATAGTTGCTCGATTCCTCCCTACTACCTTTCTTGTGAATGGGCACGACATTTGCCAATTATTAAAGTTAATTATTTTTTTCTGTAATGTACTGATAAACATTAGACTTTCATATATTTTAGATTCATTACACACAACTGAAGTAGTTCAAGCCTTGTATTGTTTTAATATTGATGATTTTGGCATACAGCTCATGAAAACCCAAAATTCCTATCTAAAAAAATTTGCATATCATGAAAAGGTTCTCTAAACGAGCTATTAACCTAATCATCTGAATCAACTAATTAACTCTAAACACCTGCAAAAGATTCCTGAGGCTTTTAAAAACTCCCAGCCTGGTTCATTACTCAAAACCGCAATCATGGGTAAGACTGCCGACCTGACTGCTGTCCAGAAGGCCATCATTGACACCCTCAAGCAAGAGGGTAAGACACAGAAAGAAATTTCTGAACGAATAGGCTGTTCCCAGAGTGCTGTATCAAGGCACCTCAGTGGGAAGTCTGTGGGAAGGAAAAAGTGTGGCAGAAAACGCTGCACAACGAGAAGAGGTGACCGGACCCTGAGGAAGATTGTGGAGAAGGACCGATTCCAGACCTTGGGGGACCTGCGGAAGCAGTGGACTGAGTCTGGAGTAGAAACATCCAGAGCCACCGTGTACAGGCATGTGCAGGAAATGGGCTACAGGTGCCGCATTCCCCAGGTCAAGCCACTTTTGAACCAGAAACAGCGGCAGAAGCGCCTGACCTGGGCTACAGAGAAGCAGCACTGGACTGTTGCATGTCATTCGGAAATCAAGGTGCCAGAGTCTGGAGGAAGACTGGGAAGAGGGAAATGCCAAAATGCCTGAAGTCCAGTGTCAAGTACCCACAGTCAGTGATGGTCTGGGGTGCCATGTCAGCTGCTGGTGTTGGTCCACTGTGTTTTATCAAGGGCAGGGTCAATGCAGCTAGCTATCAGGAGATTTTGGAGCACTTCATGCTTCCATCTGCTGAAAAGCTTTATGGAGATGAAGATTTCATTTTTCAGCACGACCTGGCACCTGCTCACAGTGCCAAAACCACTGGTAAATGGTTTACTGACCATGGAATTACTGTGCTCTATTGGCCTGCCAACTCTCCTGACCTGAACCCCATAGAGAATCTGTGGGATATTGGGAAGAGAAAGTTGAGAGACGCAAGACCCAACACTCTGGATGAGCTTAAGGCCGCTATCGAAGCATCCTGGGCCTCCATAACACCTCAGCAGTGCCACAGGCTGATTGCCCCCATGTGTCACGGACGGTGTACAGGAAACAAGGCAAAGCAACATGTATAAATGACTCGCTGGATCCAAAAGCTAAGGAACCAAGGGAGACCCCTGCAGAAGACCTGGCACTTTCCCTGGTTGCTCAGCCTATGCAAAGATCCTAATGGTGGAGGTTTGCATATCCACGAACCTTGACTATAAAGCCCTCAGCACCCTACAATAGTGAGGGGACACGACCACCGGCTCCCTACACAAGATACGGAGGGAGTCAGGGTCACCTGGGATCCAGCAAACAGAAAATAACAGATAAAGGTACAACACTTAGCTTTGAAGCAAACAGGAGAACAAAGTCAGCATGCACACACACTCCAGGAAGTAGTATAGGCCGCCCAGAAAAGCATTCTGGGGAGGAATTTAAAGGGAAGCAATTAGTCCAACACATGACAGCTGAGAGAGGCTAACGAGAGGAGGAACTGAATACCACAACACAGAAACTCAAGAAGGAGGTTCTGAAAGGCCTCTGTCAGAGCTTCTCAGCTGTCTGGTTGTGACAGTACCCCTCCCTCTACGAGTGGACTCCAGACACTCAGAACCCACCTTCTCAGGATGGGACCTATGGAAAGCCCTGATGAGACGAGAGGCCTTAATGTCCGTCACTGGGACCCACATCCTCTCCTCAGGACCATACCCCTCCCAATGAACAAGGTACTGAAGAGAACCGCGGACAAGACGAGAATCCACAATCCTAGAGACCTGAAATTCAAGATTCCCATCAACCATAATCGGAGGAGGAGGCAAAGGCGAGGGTACAATGGGTTGAACATAAGGTTTCAAGGACTTATGAAAAACATTATGGATCTTCCAAGTCTGAGGAAGATCAAGACGGTAGGCAACAGGATTGATGACAGACAGGATTTTGTAAGGCCCAATAAACCTAGGACCCAACTTCCAGGAGGGAACCTTCAATTTGATATTCTTGGTAGACAACCACACCAGATCACCAACATTCAGGTCCGGACCAAGCACACGTCTCTTATCTGCCACACGCTTATATCTCTCACTCATGCTCTTTAGATTATCCTGAATCTTTTGCCAAATAGATGACAAAGAGGAGGAGAATCTGTCTTCATCAGGTAAACCAGAAGACCCCTCTCCCGAGAAAGTCCCAAACTGCGGATGAAACCCATATGCACCAAAAAATGGTGACTTATCAGAGGACTCCTGACGACGGTTATTTAGAGCAAACTCAGCAAGGGACAAAAAAGAACACCAATCCTCTTGATTCTCCGCCACAAAACAGCGCAGATCTCCAGATTCTGATTGACGCGCTCTGTCTGGCCATTCGACTGCGGGTGGAAAGCAGAAGAGAATGACAACCGAACCCCCAAGCGAGAACAGAAAGCCTTCCAGAATCTGGAAACAAACTGCGTGCCCCTATCAGAGACTATGTCTGAAGGAATACCGTGCAATTTGACAATGTGATTAATAAATGCCTGCGCCAGCGTCTTAGCATTGGGCAAACCAGGAAAAGGGATGAAATGCACCATTTTGCTAAAACGGTCCACCACCACCAGAATCACGGTCTTCCCCGAGGAACGAGGCAGGTCCGTTATGAAGTCCATGGACAGATTTGTCCAAGGACGGGAAGGAATGGGTAAGGGAAGGAGAGGACCTGATGGCCGTGAATGAGGGACTTTGGCACGAGCGCAAGTCTCGCAGGCTGCCACAAAACCCTCAACCGACTTACGAAGCGCAGGCCACCAGAATCTCCGAGCGATGAGATCCAGTGTGGCTCTTACCCCCGGGTGCCCAGCAAGGACCGTATCGTGGTGTTCTTTAAAAATCTTGTGTCTTAAAGCGAGAGGCACAAACAACCTCCCAGGAGGACAAAGATCAGGAGCCTCTGACTGGGCTGCCTGCACCTCTGCCTCCAATTCAGGAAAAAGAGCAGAGACCACCACACCTTCAGCCAAAATGGGACCCGGGTCTTCAAAATTCCCGCCTCCCGGAAAACAACGTGACAGGGCATCTGCCTTCACATTCTTAACTCCAGGGCGGAACGTGACAACAAAATTAAACCTAGAAAAGAACAAAGACAATCTGGCCTGTCTCGGGTTCAGACGCTTGGCTGACTCCAAGTAGGCCAGATTTTTATGGTCAGTAAATACGGTAATAGGGTGTCTGGCTCCCTCTAGCCAATGGCGCCATTCCTCAAAAGCCAACTTGATGGCCAACAATTCCCTATCTCCCACATCGTAATTTCTCTCTGCGGAGAAGAGTTTTCTTGAGAAAAAGGCACACGGTCGCCAATTGGCAGGAGAGGAACCCTGAGACAAGACCGCCCCCACACCCACCTCAGAAGCATCAACCTCAACTATGAAGGGTAAAGAAACATCAGGTTGCACCAAGATGGGAGCGGAAGCAAAACTCTCCTTGATATCAGAAAAAGCCTTACGCGCCTCTACTGACCAAGAAGAAAAATCTACCCCCTTTCTGGTCATATCAGTGAGTGGTTTAACAATAGAAGAATAATTCAAAATGAACTTCCTGTAATAATTGGCAAAGCCCAAAAAACGCATCAGCGCCTTCTGATTCTCAGGAAGCTCCCACTCAAGCACAGCGCGGACCTTCTCGGGGTCCATGCGAAAACCAGAAGCGGAGAGAAGAAACCCCAGAAATTGAATTTCTGGAACCGCAAACACACATTTTTCCAGTTTCGCATATAATTTATTCTCCCGCAGGATGAGCAAGACCTGACGTAAATGTTCCTTATGAGTTTTGAAATCGGGAGAAAAAATCAAAATGTCATCCAAATACACCAATACAAATTTTCCCATCAAATGATAAAAAATGCTGTTCACGAAATGCTGAAAAACGGCTGGGGCATTCATCAAACCAAAAGGCATAACCAAATTTTCAAAATGGCCCTCAGGGGTATTGAAGGCCGTCTTCCATTCGTCCCCTTCTCTGACCCTGACCAGGTTGTATGCCCCTCTAAGATCTAATTTGGAAAAGACTTTAGCCCCAACAACCTGGTTAAACAGGTCCGGGATCAGAGGAAGCGGATAAGGGTCACGAATTGTGATATTGTTCAGCTCCCTGAAATCCAGACAAGGTCTTAAAGAACCATCTTTTTTCTTAACAAAGAAAAAACCAGCGGCAACAGGTGACTTCGAGGGTCGTATGTGTCCCTTTCTCAGACTCTCAGAGATATAAGCACGCATAGCGATCCTCTCAGGTTGGGAAAGATTGTATAAACGAGATTTAGGCAGCTTGGCGTCTGGGATGAGATTAATAGGGCAATCGTACTCCCTGTGCGGGGGCAAATCCTGAACTCCACTCTCAGAGAAGACATCCGAAAATTCAGAGAGAAAAGATGGTACAGTCTTAGTAGCAACCTCAGAAACAGATGTCATGAGGCAATTCTCTCTGCAAAAGTCACTCCAACCATTTATTTGCCTCGCTTGCCAATCAATGGTGGGGTTATGCTTAGTGAGCCAGGGCAGCCCCAACACCAGAGGGGTAGGTAAACCGCTAAGAACGAAACATGACACATCCTCAACATGAGCATCACTCACAATTAAACGGATATTGTGAACTATGCCCTTTAATGATTTTTGAGAAAGTGGAGCGGAATCAATAGCAAAAACAGGAATATCCTTTCCCAAAGTGCGCACCTGGAAACCATGAGTTATCGCAAATTGATTATCAATGAGATTGACCGCTGCTCCACTATCCACAAAAATCTCACAAAAAATGTTCTTGCTCTCTAGCGCCACCCTAGCCGGCAGGACAAAACGGGAACTACAAGCAAATGGAAAACCTTCAATTTCCGCCTCAACCCTGCCAATAGTAACAGACGGAACATTTTTAAAAGATTTTTTCCTGTTTGTTTCTTTATTACTCCCAGAAAACTGCCTGAATCTCCTAGAGGGACAAATATTTGCCAAATGATTTATACCTCCACAACAAAAACAAACCCTCCCATGCGAGCTGAATCTTCTATTGTAAGAAGCAATCAACCCCAGCTGCATGGGCTCCTGCTCAGAAGGGGCTGACAGCGACTGAGACCCCTGCGCACAGAATGGGACCGCTGCACTGTCCTGGGACTGAGTATGACAGGAAGGGGACATCTCTCCTCTCTCTCTAAGACGCCTGTCAATACGAACGGCCTGAGACATAGCAGAGTCCAAAGAAATAGGCCTCTCATGAAAGGCAAATGCATCTTTCAATCCCTCTGAAAGACCATGGCAAAATTGACTTCGGAGTGCAGCATCATTCCAACCAGTATCAACTGCCCATCTCCGAAATTCTGAGCAGTACATTTCTGCGGATTGTTTACCCTGGCATAATAGACGTAGTTTAGACTCAGCCAGAGCAATACGATCCGGATCATCATATATCTGACCCAGGGCTAAAAAGAATTCATCCACTGAACGGAGAGGCCGTGCCCCCTCCGGCAGCGAAAAGGCCCAGGACTGAGCGTTACCTCTGAGCAGCGATATAATGATCCCCACCCTCCGTTCCTCATCACCAGAGGAGTGGGGAAGAAGGCGAAAATGGAGTTTGCAAGCCTCTCTAAAACGCACAAAATTCTCACTACCCCCGGAGAACGTATCCGGGAGCGAGATCTTAGGCTCAGAACAAACTCCATGAACGCAAGCTGAACCGGTCACTTGAAGCTGAGAAAAAGTCCTGCGGAGATCAGCTACCTCTAATGAAAGACCCTGAAGGCGTTCAGCCAAAAGTGAAACCGGATCCATGCTTGAGACGGTTATGGCGGCCTATAATGTCACGGACGGTGTACAGGAAACAAGGCAAAGCAACATGTATAAATGACTCGCTGGATCCAAAAGCTAAGGAACCAAGGGAGACCCCTGCAGAAGACCTGGCACTTTCCCTGGTTGCTCAGCCTATGCAAAGATCCTAATGGTGGAGGTTTGCATATCCACGAACCTTGACTATAAAGCCCTCAGCACCCTACAATAGTGAGGGGACACGACCACCGGCTCCCTACACAAGATACGGAGGGAGTCAGGGTCACCTGGGATCCAGCAAACAGAAAATAACAGATAAAGGTACAACACTTAGCTTTGAAGCAAACAGGAGGACAGAGTCAGCGTGCACACACACTCCAGGAAGTAGTATAGGCCACCCAGAAAAGCATTCTGGGGAGGAATTTAAAGGGAAGCAATTAGTCCAACACATGACAGCTGAGAGAGGCTAACGAGAGGAGGAACTGAATACCACAACACAGAAACTCAAGGAGGAGGTTCTGAAAGGCTTCTGTGAGAGCTTCTCAGCTGTCTGGTTGTGACACCATGCCACGCAGCATTGAAGCAGTCATTTCTGCAAAAGGATTCCCGACCAAGTATTGAGTGCATAACTGAACATAATTATTTGAAGGTTGACTTTTTTTGTATTAAAAACACTTTTCTTTTATTGGTCGGATGAAATATGCTAATTTTTTTAGATAGGAAATTTGGGTTTTCATAAGCTGTATGCCAAAATCATCAATATTAAAACAATAAAAGGCTTGAACTACTTCAGTTGTGTGTAATGAATCTAAAATATATGAAAGTCTAATGTTTATCAGTACATTACAGAAAATAATGAACTTTATCACAATATGCTAATTTTTTTAGAAGGACCTGTATATGAAGCTTTTCTGAAAGCTTCTATGTTCTGCTCTATTATCTACTATTATTTGGACATTATTGAGGGACGAGAGACCCCTTATCTGCTAGAACTGTATGGTGGTTGGATGTATTTCACCTTTATTTCATTTTTACTACGATATCTGATGCATCCGGTGTTATGGTAGAGACTTCTATTAGAACATGATGTGTGCATGGGCTCTATGTGTGTACAAGGCTAGACTTTTCTTTAAAGGGGTATTCTGGTTAGAGAAGGATAGGGGATAACTATTCGATCTGTGGCGGACCCCCACTGATCACAAGAATGGGGGCCCTGTACCCCGTGGAGCCCCTCTGAAATGGACAGAGTGGCTGGTCGGAAATGCACGCCGCTGCTCCATTCCTGTCTATGAGAGCGTCGGAAATAGCTGCTTTTATTTTCCAAAGGTATTAACGCTATTGTGACCAAAATAAGCAACGTCCTGAAGGGGTTAAAAAGATATCCAATTAAAGATGATAGTTTCACTTTAAGAAAAAAACAAACAACTGTAGTAACTATGAGAGGTGATGTCGTCATAGCAACCGGACTGTTCTATTGTTGTGTATTTGGTTCTAGAACACGGACACCTAGAACGTATGTGAATTACAAGCAGCTTTTCCTCACACGTCACACATTCCAGGTGAAGTGAACATTTACCTACCGTGCGATTACTGCGATATTACCGGAAGGAAATCTCTGGAAACAGATCTCCGGAGCTGAAACGGTAAAGTATAATAAGTGTAATATAGCGTAATAAAAGATATTTCTACAATGGAGAACAGGTATCAAGGCCGCTGGAATCCCAACATGATGGGGACTACTGCTGGCTTTTGCAAAGGGAAAATATGACCTTTCACAAACGCAGAAGCAGATGCCTGAAGCACTGTTACCAGTACTGGGCCTTGCTCTAGTAAGACTTTTAAACCGAAAAACAAGACTTTTTGTAATGTTGTTATTCCATTACATTTTCATACACTGTTCACTACGCAAACTTTGATGGAGATCAGGTAATTGTTTGAGTAAAACTCATTTTGTTCAAAATTATTCAATGCTTTCCAAGGGCTTCATTCATTTAGACATACTTATGCATAGCAAAATTTTGTGACGTGTTAGAACAATCCTGACTTTGGGTTTGTAATCCGCACACTCGATTTAGTATAGGACAAATTGTTTTTGCCCAGTAGCAGACGAAAAGTTTTATTTTGTTGCGTGGTGTTACCATAACAACCAGGCCGTTTGCTATTGTTTTCTAAGCGGTTCTAGAACTAACTGGTTTACATTTTTCTGGGGTTAAATGTTTCAATATACTTTCAGAATCAATTCCTTGCACTTATTAAGATCTCTGCTTGCTGTCATTCAGTAGAAACCTCATTGTCTATTTCCAATGGATATAAATGTGTCCTGGACACGGCTCTATCATATATGTGTATGTGTCACATGACCAGGACGGATTTTATTCCCTGGAAGTAAATCATGGGAGTGTATTCACACGTAGCACTTGACGTGCAGATAAAGTCACATCAGCAGAACGGAGGTTTTACTGTAATTTGCTGTGGTTTTGCAATGTGATATTTGGATATACAATTTTATTGGGGAAACTTAAAATAATTGTGTTTCACCTATAAAAAAAAATGTGGTTGATTATCGCCTCACAAAACTATGGAAAAAAGTTATGTTCTTTTTAACTCAGCCTTGACTCTGCTCTGACTGCACATCGACTGCTGTGTGTGAATATACCCTTAGGTGACATGGTACGCTTGTGACACTATTTTTGCTGTGTGCCTGAAAATCATACAGCATGAAGTGTCCGATAGGTTTGAGAATGGTCTCTCGTTTTATGACTGCAGTGAATGGAGAGGTGGCCACGCATTAGCAGTTCTCTCCATTCACTTCTATGTGAGTTTCAAAAATAACCACCTCTTCATTCCCTGTGGACGCAAGATGGGGCCCCGTGTTTGAATAAGGTGCGGGTCCTTGTAGTGGGTCCCGGACATGGCATATTCTGTGGAACTGCCATGGATGTCCAAATGGACATACCTCTTTAATGTATGACAGAAACCATGATTCATATACAAGTGCTTCACATGATGGAAACCACTGGAGTCCAACAGACCTCACTGACTTGGGAGGGTCCATCATGTTCTTTTGTGGTCTTGTAATTTTATCAGGAAGAACAGAGTTGCATGTGATATCGCATTACATGGTATTTCATTATCTCTAATGTATTGTCTTGTGAGATTTGTATATATATATTGGATTTTTGTCTTTAAAGGCAGTGTGAGATACTATATAACAATGGCGGACAATGCACTTAAGAAGTCCAGGAAGAGACGCCACTGCTTCCCCGACTTACCAGCCAAGCGGCGTCGGATTGACCCTGCACAATCATCTCAGAGGCGTGTTGTGATCTACACCCCGTCCAGTGAGCTCCTGAGGTGCCTCGGACTCTTTCTACGTCGGAGGTGCTATAAGCTTGATCTTTCCCCTACACAGGTTATAGGATGGCTAAAATGTATTGACAACTATCTCCTTACTTCGGATTGCCAACCCGTAAGTTTCCTGAGCTCAGGCAGCGTGGTCTTCCTCTATATGCTATGCCGGGACCTCATCTCCCCAGAGGTAGACAGCGTAGAACAGCTTCAAGTGTCGGTCCTGACCTGCTACTTCATCACCCACTGCTACACCGGCAATGAAATTGGGTATCCAGAAACACCATTCCTGGTGGGCTCAAGGAAGGCCTTTTGGGACCGATGCCTGTCATACATCAACATTATGAGCTCCAAGATGATGCAGATCAATTCCAACCGCCAGATTTATAGCGAGACACTCGCTGAGCTGAAGGCTATAGGGCAATAAGACACAACCTGTAACCTACAAGAACTGGATGGACAGAAGATGGATTAGAAAATGAGGCCAGAATATGACATTTTGTGAAGGGACCATGTTTTAGGGAGGTATTTACATCTGAGACCACCATGTTATACATATATGCCATATGAGTTATCATGGCTCCTGGAGATTTAAGATCAGGATGTGAAAGACTCCAGGCTGCATTGTATGGACTCCTGGTTTATTACATGTCCCCCTCACAAGCCGCTCTGGCTCTTTTTCAAGCTCCTAGAGCTTCTCATTTTTTTAATTGATATCTCTTAGAGATTTCAATAATGGAATTATACCGTATGGCTCTCAGAGCAGACAATGATTTTTCAGATTGCTGCACTATGGTGCAAAGACATAAGTTTTCAGACTGGACTTTACAAATGCATGATTTTTATTTGGCTTGGAGCATTTCTTTATAGGTGACAACTGGAGAACCAGGGACTAAGTTATGAACTGTACTTAACTTACTTCACAAAATCGTTCCCTGTTCCGAGCTCTCAGTCCTGTGGCCCTGGAAGCTCAGCTGTGATCCAGTATTGATGACGTTTTGTCTACTGGTCACTTGTCTTCCAGGCTCCTAAATCATGCCCCGTTGACAGCACATCACCAGTAATATCCCTTTTGGGGCTGGTGCTCTGTGCTGTGTGCAAGGTGCATGTGATGACCCAGCGTACAGTAGCTGGATACATGCATGCACAGACAAAGGAAGAGTGCTTGCCCTCTTCTACAATGAAGAAAGCAGAGAAGTGAGAGGAAGATAGACAGTGGTGCCCGGCACTTAATACCGGGAAATGCAGTTTCTTAAACTATTGAACAGCTCTACAAATTCAGCGTCAGGATATCAACAAATGCATAACATCCATTTCTGCAAGCGAAGATCAAGTAAAGATCAGATTCATCACAAGGTCTTCTGAACAGAAGAAGAAGGCAGCAGCTGGAAGCTTTCCTGAGACTTGAACTGTGTGCCTTATACACCTAGTGGACTAAAGTTACTTAGGTGACTTTGCTTCTGAAGCATGCTGAATTTTCTATTATTAAACTTAAACAAAACATTACTATTTCACTTGTTTCTATTTTCTGGAATTGTACTGCTTCCATGTAATAAAGATGAGAGATGAAAAACACAAACTACATTCTAAATCATAAATAGCACAAAAGCTCCAATGCTTGTTCTACTTCAGTATGTTCTCAACAACCCTTTATCTTTAGAAAATCCCTCTGGGGTCAGTTAAAGGGAATGTGTCATCAGAAAATGACCTATTGTTTAAATCACATTTTTATGCTATACATATATTTTAGCATTTTAGGTGAGGTCTTTTAATTTTCCTTGTCACAATTTTATTTTAAGTGTTTATAACCCTGCAACTTTCACACCGGCCACTAGGTCTAATAATAGGTCATGATTTCCCATTCTGTACAGGTAACTTTTCAGTAGCCATTATCATTATTACTGCAGATGAGCAAATAAAAAAAAAATTCAATTCTGATGGTTCGCCAAATTTCCCAAAAATATTCAATTTGATCCGAATTTATTTGTGACAAATCTTAAAATGTAAAAAAAAAGAGCTATTTCCTGGCTGCTAAGAGCCTGTATAGTGGTGTAGAACACTGTGCCTTGCAGTAACACGCATAGGGAGTCCACTGTGGTAGTGAAACGATACTGTGAGATAGTATGACACGCAGATGACAGACATCACTCTTAGAATCACTTCACACTTCACTTATTCGGTCAGTTACGGGGCTGACCAAATAACTCAAGTGTGAACTCAGTCTTCACAGGTCAATGTTAGCGTCAGATATAAAGAACCGCGCAGAGACCCAAGATCCTACAATAGTGTGAAAGAGCGCACTCCTTTTACACCGTCGTCAGCTGATTCCACATAGATTTCTATAGAACCTGTTCTGTTACACACTGATACAGCTAATGTCCCCCTGACAGAGTGGAGAGGGTGTCAGCAGTAAGTTCTTGTTGACATCACTGTTTATTTTGCCCTTCTACTCATCCGTCATAAGAACCCAAAAAAACGGATCCTGTCTTTTGAGCATCCCCATTCATAGGGTCAACATTTGCTCAGTAATTCATCAGTATTGCTAAGCGCAAAAAAAAAAACAGGAGTGGATCCAAAACAGAGATGACACGTGATTAGAAAGTTTGCATCTCTTCTGTGTTTTGTGAACCCACTCCTGCTTTTGGCTTTCAAATCATGAGCATATCCTGCTACAAAATGGTGGCTGAGGCATGTCTTAAGTGTCGGCCCTGCGGGCTGAGTAAGAGTACTGAACAGAGGGCTCCTGTCCAGGCCATCCGGACCTTAGCGCCCCTAGAGCTCCTTATGATCAATTATGTACAGATTGGGTACTCTACCTAGGGACACTCGTACTGTCTAGTCATGACACATCATTTCACAAAGTATGCGGTGGCTGTACCCACCAGAGACCAGGCGGCAGAGTCGGCCGCTGAATCGGTCTGCAAACACTTTTTATAGGTGTTCGGGTGTCCACAGAGGATACATTCGGACCAGGGGGCATTTTTTCATGGTACTCTAATGAATAAGCTGTGCCAACTGCATGGGATCGAACATTCCCGCACCACCATGTATCACCCCCAGGGAAAATGGGGCGTACGAGCGATTCAACTGCACCTTGCTTCAGATTCTGCTGACTCTGGAGGACAGCTAAAAGGCTCAGTGACCCGAGTACCTACCTGAACTGATGTGGGCGTATAACAACAGGGTACACAGTACCACCAGATACTCCACACATATGCTCATGTTTGGGAAAGCCGAACGGGAGATTGAAGATCTCCACATGCCCGATCCGATGGAGCCACCATGGAGAAATACCAACGCATGGCTGCAAGAGCACGGCCGCTGTCTGAGAGCAATGCGCGTACCTGCAGATCAAAAGGACTGGCACCCAGAGGGATGTCCAGGCATAAACGTAGCCTTAAAAGCATCATCAAAAGGTGACGTATAGAGAGGATGCGGTGGCCGCCGGTAAAATTTAGAGTGTAGAGAACGCCTCCTGGTGGCCACTAATGGTATGGATGGCCAGACAGGAGGACATTACTTCTACCGTAAAACACAAAAAGGGGGAGGAGAAGCACCTTGAACGATTATTAGGGAGACGTGCTACAACTCCAATCCTTAAGATGCAAATGTGCTGAGGGAATAGTAAAAAAAAACCTCAAAGCAGACCATAGAACGGGATATTCATTGGCAGGAGAAAAAACCATGGCCTAAATAGGGGTACTGGTGACTGCCCTACCAGAAGTTGAGTACTGCATCAGGGTCTCGCCCTCTCGCTGTGGTCGGTTGAAGAAGTGGAGTCGCAACAGCACTACTTTAGCACGCCCCCCTGAGCTCTCTCTAGCAGGGAGAATATTGTCTCTCTCGGATTCGGGCCTTACCATCACTGTCCATCTGAGATCACCCTCTAGAGCCCCCAACGCAACCTCTGCCCGCAACTCGGGGGTCAGGTTACACATTCTAACCGCACATCGCACCCTTTAAGTCCAGTCCTGCAACGTCATGTTTTTACCGTCAAATTTTGGCAGATGACGCAACAGCACCCCCACGGGTATGTACCCTACCGGGATGGGCATGGCAGGAGGAAAGTTGTATCAGCATTGTTGGGGCAAGTTGGCCTTGTACTGGCGCACCCTGAGCTGGGTCCTGGAGCAGTGCCATTGGCGCCAGGGGAAGGTCTCCCGCCGCGTTCCCTTCCATAACGGTTGCTGTATCCTGCCGACTGCGCCAAGATGTAAGCCGTGTACCGTGGTGGGCTCCCCCAGAAGTCACAAATGAGGAAAGCAACCCCAACACCAGTTTTTGCCAAAACAGAATTTTATTTAAACGTGGCAATGAACACAACCACAAATGCTAGGAACATATAATAAATTTACATCCACCCAGCCCGAAGGCTGACACCCTTGTGCTGCACAGCACGGCGCACTCCAATGGATGCATGAGTAAAGTGCAGTAATTTACCTACTGGCGGGCACAACTAAACTGCCACACCTTACCTGTTATTACCCTAAAAAAACACAAGAACAATTGTTTGGGTGCGTGGTTTCAGCTAGCCTGCGGTGCACCACAACAGCTTACAATCTTAAAGTGCTTTAAAGTATTCCCCCTCCTATAACTGGTCTTGTAGCACATGCTTGAGTATTCCTCCTGAGCAAAATGCCAGCCTGGCTTGAGTTTGTGGGAAGTTTATCAGCTCTTCAATGTGAAATGTCACTTTAAGTTATGGAGTCCTTGCAAAGAACAATAGCAACACTTGTGGCCTGACACAAACAGAGACCCTAACTAACTAACTACAGGCCTGGTCTCAGTCTCTAGGCACCAACACTGTAATGATGTGCGTGCACAATATTACCGACCCGGGTCTGCTCTGCATCCGCTGGTTACTGTGAACCGAACAAATGCCTCTCCAACAAGCATGTGGTACCGCAGTGTATGTTGCTTTGCTCTCATCAGCGTTCCTGGAAGCAATCCTCGTTCCTCTGGACAGGATCAGGGTCTTGGACACGATCAACTTCACTTAGCTGCAGCTTTAGTCACTGAAGTATGCTCCCACACCTGGATGCCGTTGGATACTATGCTCACATAGTTCCTCAGTCTCAGCTTCCTCTAAGATGGCTGTTTCCTTTTTTCTTCTCCAGGCTCTGAAAATCCACCTCTCATGAATATGGAAAATATGCAGCCTGTTAGATGTGTTTAGGAAACAGCGGCATCTTGTGGCCAAACGCAGAATGTCAGTCCAGATCATTTAATTTAATCGATACAAACAGTGTTCAGACAATGAGAGCTGCTTCCCCGTCTCACAGGTGTACCTAGCCCTTCTGCTGCCTGAGGTGAAAAGTCAAATGTCGTCCTTCCTTCCCAAATGATAAAGACTTACAATGTCCTTGTCAGAAAATTGTCACTACCAGAGCTTTGAGACGTTCTCACAGCTCTGTTTCTCCACCCCTGTGATGATGTCACTACTAGTGCTTGGAGGAGTTCCCTCTGCCCTGTTTCTCCCCCCCTGTGATGAGGTCTTTACTTTCGGTTTCCTTCCTCCCAGCTGTCTCTCCTGTGTTTGATTTCGCTGCCTTTAAATCACCCCTTCTCCTTTGTAGAGGTGCAGATTATACTTTTCATTTGAGCTGTATCTTTCGCTTGAGTAGCTTCACCTGTGTGATATCTTTTCACTGGATCTGTGTTCTGCTGAAGCAAGTACTTCGGATATTGTCTGCTGACTTTGGATCTGTTTTCACTGCAGCCGCAGCTCCTTCAGAAAAGTGTTCAGACATTGTGTGTTTCTGTTTCTTTGCTGACTGGATCCGAGGCGACCCCGGTTCCGTCCATATACTGAGCAGGGCACCGGTGGCCGTGCCCCTTCCACTATTGTAGGGGTTTCAGTGGTCATCAGCCTGAGGTACGCGGGCATGTCTCGATCCACCATATGGATCTGGACATGTGCATAGCAGCTTAGGGAGAGCTTTTAGGGTCTGACAGGGGTCACCCTTTATCCTCCCTAGTTTGGGTCCGGTCAGTTGATATTTACTGTGTGTTGCTCACTTACAGCCGTGACATTATAATCCGCCATTCCGTCCTTTTTTTACATGGATCCGCTTTCTGACCTGGTTGACCGCATGCAGGGTCTTTCTTTGGAGGTAGCGGATCTCCGTCAATCTATGACTCAGCTTCAAGCATTGGGCTCTGCTCCGGCCCATGGAGTCTGTTGCGAGCCAAAGGTTTCACTTCCAGAAACGTTCTCCGGGGGCAGTGAGAATTTTGTTTGTTTCAGAGAGGCATGCAAACTCCATTTTTGCTTATGTGTCACGGCTGAGGATGGGGGAAATCCTCAGCCGTGCGATGATGTAAGATGTCCGGTCGCTACTAGGCCAGGACCACAGAATTAGGGAGCAGGTCACCTCCTAATGCGTCCCTAACGCTGACCCTGTCTCCTGTCTGCATGAGCCGACCTTGATGGTAGGAGGGCTCATACTCTGGAACCTTATAGTCCCTACAAGCCCTCAAGTCGGCCCTGAACTAGAGACAGAGTAAGACAACCCACTCCTCCTAGACACGGAGGAGCAGGAGTCTCACTGGCCAAGCAGCATGAAGAAAGGGGACATAAACAGGTCTATGGATAAGACAGGTGAACTCACACAGTTCCACACCTACCTGTCTCAGCCTAGCTGACTGGATCCCTGTGCTGGCATGCTGAAGATCACCACGCATCCACACACAGGGACCCAGATCCATAGCTGCACTAAAACACAAGGAAAGATGGGACATCAACAACACATCAAAGGAAATAAACTTAAACTTATGACCACAGTGGTGGCTCTCACAGGCAGATCAAATACACAGGAGGCTGCTCCAGCTAGCAGGGCTGAAGCAACCTACTGAAGCCTGCAAGAGACTCAGGCTATATAGGCCAAAAGGCCACACCCACCGGTCAACCACACCCAGTGACATCACACACACTGGGAAGGAAGTTAACCCTTCCAGCACACAGAAGGGAAAACACACATATAAGGGGAAGTGCACACAAAACATAATACACCGTGCACACAACACACACACCTAACAAAAAGGGAGTCAGGTGAGACCGCATGCTACTGCAGCACGCTGCCTAGCCACGCTCAGACTGCTGCTGCACATACACATGAGCCAACGGGTTGCCCGCGGCAACCACAAGTTAGGCCACACGCCAGCGGCCCTCACCTGTGGTTTTAACCCACACGAAACCGCAGGCAACCGCATGCGGATAGAGAGTCACGGTCATAGCCATGGCCGTGACACTCCCACCCCTCAAAGCCCCCCCACCGAAAAAAAAACGAAACTGGTGAGGAACTCACACAAGGGGATGGGAGAAGGGGACGTCCACTCTCAGCCGGTTCCAAAAAAGGGTCGCTGTCAGCTGCATCCTCTCCCGGCTCACACTAGCCAGTCCAACGAGGACTGCAGCCCGCACCAGCGACAAAGGGGAAAGAACCACTGAGAGATGGGCGAGGGGACTCTCCACTCACGTCCCCACTCCAGTCGCTGCCAGCAGACACTCCTAACCAGCATGCAGCCGGACCACTCACGGAGTGCTGCCAGCAAACGACCAGAGATGGGAACATGGAGAGGGACGAGGGATCACCAACACGGACACGGAAGGTAAGGTGGCGGGGAATAAGCCACCAACCGTGCCGTTAACGGTGATCCCCCTGGGACGTTCTCCCTCCGGAGAACGCGCATGCAGGCCACAAGGGTATGGCACTGCATGCTGCACCCTCTTCCGAAGGTGTGCAAAAGCACACACCAAATAAACACCACGTGCACCAAATAAACACCACGTGGAATAAAAATCAGGGGGACGCCAAACGAGGCAACGGTGAAGGGAAGGCGGGGAAACGCCACTCACCGCGCCGTCAGAGGCGAAACCCCCAGAACGCTCTCCCTCCGAAGAGCGCGCATGCACCCCATCCATAGACGGCGGTGCATGCTCTACCCTCTTTCGAGGGAAGCGCCACGCGAGAAGCCGCTGTGGTCATACTGTCACGGCTGAGGATGGGGGAAATCCTCAGCCGTGCGATGATGTAAGATGTCCGGTCGCTACTAGGCCAGGACCACAGAAATAGGGAGCAGGTCACCTCCTAATGCGTCCCTAACGCTGACCCTGTCTCCTGTCTGCATGAGCCGACCTTGATGGTAGGAGGGCTCATACGCTGGAACCTTATAGTCCCTACAAGCCCTCAAGTCGGCCCTGAACTAGAGACAGAGTAAGACAACCCACTCCTCCTAGACACGGAGGAGCAGGAGTCTCACTGGCCAAGCAGCATGAAGAAAGGGGACATAAACAGGTCTATGGATAAGACAGGTGAACTCACACAGTTCCACACCTACCTGTCTCAGCCTAGCTGACTGGATCCCTGTGCTGGCATGCTGAAGATCACCATGCATCCACACACAGGGACCCAGATCCATAGCTGCACTAAAACACAAGGAAAGATGGGACATCAACAACACATCAAAGGAAATAAACTTAAACTTATGACCACAGTGGTGGCTCTCACAGGCAGATCAAATACACAGGAGGCTGCTCCAGCTAGCAGGGCTGAAGCAACCTACTGAAGCCTGCAAGAGACTCAGGCTATATAGGCCAAAAGGCCACACCCACCGGTCAACCACACCCAGTGACATCACACACACTGGGAAGGAAGTTAACCCTTCCAGCACACAGAAGGGAAAACACACATATAAGGGGAAGTGCACACAAAACATAATACACCGTGCACACAACGGGATATTCATTGGCAGGAGAAAAAACCATGGCCTAAATAGGGGTACTGGTGACTGCCCTACCAGAAGTTGAGTACTGCATCAGGGTCTCGCCCTCTCGCTGTGGTCGGTTGAAGAAGTGGAGTCGCAACAGCACTACTTTAGCACGCCCCCCTGAGCTCTCTCTAGCAGGGAGAATATTGTCTCTCTCGGATTCGGGCCTTACCATCACTGTCCATCTGAGATCACCCTCTAGAGCCCCCAACGCAACCTCTGCCCGCAACTCGGGGGTCAGGTTACACATTCTAACCGCACATCGCACCCTTTAAGTCCAGTCCTGCAACGTCATGTTTTTACCGTCAAATTTTGGCAGATGACGCAACAGCACCCCCACGGGTATGTACCCTACCGGGATGGGCATGGCAGGAGGAAAGTTGTATCAGCATTGTTGGGGCAAGTTGGCCTTGTACTGGCGCACCCTGAGCTGGGTCCTGGAGCAGTGCCATTGGCGCCAGGGGAAGGTCTCCCGCCGCGTTCCCTTCCATAACGGTTGCTGTATCCTGCCGACTGCGCCAAGATGTAAGCCGTGTACCGTGGTGGGCTCCCCCAGAAGTCACAAATGAGGAAAGCAACCCCAACACCAGTTTTTGCCAAAACAGAATTTTATTTAAACGTGGCAATGAACACAACCACAAATGCTAGGAACATATAATAAATTTACATCCACCCAGCCCGAAGGCTGACACCCTTGTGCTGCACAGCACGGCGCACTCCAATGGATGCATGAGTAAAGTGCAGTAATTTACCTACTGGCGGGCACAACTAAACTGCCACACCTTACCTGTTATTACCCTAAAAAAAACACAAGAACAATTGTTTGGGTGCGTGGTTTCAGCTAGCCTGCGGTGCACCACAACAGCTTACAATCTTAAAGTGCTTTAAAGTATTCCCCCTCCTATAACTGGTCTTGTAGCACATGCTTGAGTATTCCTCCTGAGCAAAATGCCAGCCTGGCTTGAGTTTGTGGGAAGTTTATCAGCTCTTCAATGTGAAATGTCACTTTAAGTTATGGAGTCCTTGCAAAGAACAATAGCAACACTTGTGGCCTGACACAAACAGAGACCCTAACTAACTAACTACAGGCCTGGTCTCAGTCTCTAGGCACCAACACTGTAATGATGTGCGTGCACAATATTACCGACCCGGGTCTGCTCTGCATCCGCTGGTTACTGTGAACCGAACAAATGCCTCTCCAACAAGCATGTGGTACCGCAGTGTATGTTGCTTTGCTCATCAGCTCTCATCAGCGTTCCTGGAAGCAATCCTCGTTCCTCTGGACAGGATCAGGGTCTTGGACACGATCAACTTCACTTAGCTGCAGCTTTAGTCACTGAAGTATGCTCCCACACCTGGATGCCGTCGGATACTATGCTCACATAGTTCCTCAGTCTCAGCTTCCTCTAAGATGGCTGTTTCCTTTTTTCTTCTCCAGGCTCTGAAAATCCACCTCTCATGAATATGGAAAATATGCAGCCTGTTAGATGTGTTTAGGAAACAGCGGCATCTTGTGGCCAAACGCAGAATGTCAGTCCAGATCATTTAATTTAATCGATACAAACAGTGTTCAGACAATGAGAGCTGCTTCCCCGTCTCACAGGTGTACCTAGCCCTTCTGCTGCCTGAGGTGAAAAGTCAAATGTCGTCCTTCCTTCCCAAATGATAAAGACTTACAATGTCCTTGTCAGAAAATTGTCACTACCAGAGCTTTGAGACGTTCTCACAGCTCTGTTTCTCCACCCCTGTGATGATGTCACTACTAGTGCTTGGAGGAGTTCCCTCAGCCCTGTTTCTCCCCCCCCTGTGATGAGGTCTTTACTTTCGGTTTCCTTCCTCCCAGCTGTCTCTCCTGTGTTTGATTTCGCTGCCTTTAAATCACCCCTTCTCCTTTGTAGAGGTGCGGATTATACTTTTCATTTGAGCTGTATCTTTCGCTTGAGTAGCTTCACCTGTGTGATATCTTTTCACTGGATCTGTGTTCTGCTGAAGCAAGTACTTCGGATATTGTCTGCTGACTTTGGATCTGTTTTCACTGCAGCCGCAGCTCCTTCAGAAAAGTGTTCAGACATTGTGTGTTTCTGTTTCTTTGCTGACTGGATCCGAGGCGACCCCGGTTCCGTCCATATACTGAGCAGGGCACCGGTGGCCGTGCCCCTTCCACTATTGTAGGGGTTTCAGTGGTCATCAGCCTGAGGTACGCGGGCATGTCTCGATCCACCATATGGATCTGGACATGTGCATAGCAGCTTAGGGAGAGCTTTTAGGGTCTGACAGGGGTCACCCTTTATCCTCCCTAGTTTGGGTCCGGTCAGTTGATATTTACTGTGTGTTGCTCACTTACAGCCGTGACATTATAATCCGCCATTCCGTCCTTTTTTTACATGGATCCGCTTTCTGACCTGGTTGACCGCATGCAGGGTCTTTCTTTGGAGGTAGCGGATCTCCGTCAATCTATGACTCAGCTTCAAGCATTGGGCTCTGCTCCGGCCCATGGAGTCTGTTGCGAGCCAAAGGTCTCACTTCCAGAAACGTTCTCCGGGGGCAGTGAGAATTTTGTTTGTTTCAGAGAGGCATGCAAACTCCATTTTTGCTTATGTGTCACGGCTGAGGATGGGGGAAATCCTCAGCCGTGCGATGATGTAAGATGTCCGGTCGCTACTAGGCCAGGACCACAGAATTAGGGAGCAGGTCACCTCCTAATGCGTCCCTAACGCTGACCCTGTCTCCTGTCTGCATGAGCCGACCTTGATGGTAGGAGGGCTCATACGCTGGAACCTTATAGTCCCTACAAGCCCTCAAGTCGGCCCTGAACTAGAGACAGAGTAAGACAACCCACTCCTCCTAGACACGGAGGAGCAGGAGTCTCACTGGCCAAGCAGCATGAAGAAAGGGGACATAAACAGGTCTATGGATAAGACAGGTGAACTCACACAGTTCCACACCTACCTGTCTCAGCCTAGCTGACTGGATCCCTGTGCTGGCATGCTGAAGATCACCACGCATCCACACACAGGGACCCAGATCCATAGCTGCACTAAAACACAAGGAAAGATGGGACATCAACAACACATCAAAGGAAATAAACTTAACCCCTTAAGGACACAGGGCGTACAGGTACGCCCTTGTGCCCTGGTACTTAAGGACACAGGGCGTACATGTACGCCCTGTGCATTTTCGATCACTGCCGTGCGGCTGGCAGTGATCGGAACCCGGCGCCTGCTCAAATCATTGAGCAGGCACCTAGGCTAAATGCGCGGGGGGGTCCCGTGACCCCCCCATGTCGGCGATCGCGGCAAACCGCAGGTCAATTCAGACCTGCGGTTTGCTGCGATTTCTGCAGTTTCTGATCCCCGCGGTCCCTGACCGCGGGGATCAGAAACTTTAGGATTAAAAATTGTTTCCTGTATCCCTCCCCCCTGCACCCCTGAGTTGTTCGAGCACGGTGGGAGGTGCAGGGGGAGGGTTGCGGGCGGTGCGGGCGGTGCGGGAGGCGGGCGGTGCGGTAGGCGGGATCGCGATCCCCCGCCCGCCTCCCATTGCGTAATCGTTGGCGTCTAGTGGGTATACCAGGGTGCCAGCACATTGCTGGCACCCTGGTATAAACGGCTGACATCGGTGATGCGATGTCAGCCGTTTAACCCTTTCCATACAGCGGTCCGTACGGACCGCTGTATGGAAAAGGTTAACAGTAAGAGGGAGCTCCCTCCCTCTCCGATCGGGGGGCTGCTGTGCCTTTGCAGTCCCCCGAATGGAGAGGGAGAGAGCTTCCAGGCAGCCCCCCAAGCCCCGTCCTTACCCTTCCCCGTCTGCGCAGTTCTGGCCACTACTGAGCAGACGGGGAAGGTTCCCATGGCAACAGGACGCCTTCTCAGGCGTCCTGCTGTCCATGGTGCTGAACAGATCTGTGCTGAAAGCATAGATCTGTTCAGTGTAAGTAAAATACAGTGCAGTACTATATATATTGTACTGTACTGTATTATGCAGACATCAGACCCACTGGATCTTCAAGAACCAAGTGGGTCTGGGTCAAAAAAAAAGTGAAAAAAGTGAAAAATAAAGTAAAAATCAAAAAACACATTTATCACTGATTAAAAATGAAAAAAATAAAATTCCCTACACATGTTTGGTATCGCCGCGTCCGTAACGACCTGATCTATAAAACGGTAATGTTACTTTACCCGAACGGTGAACGCCATAAAAATAAAAAATTAAAAACTATGATGAAATTGGAATTTTGCCCACCTTACTTCCCAAAAAAGGTAATAAAAGTGATCAAAAAAGTCGCATCTACGCCAAAATTGTAACAATCAAACCGTTATCTCATCCCGCAAAAATCATACCCTACCCATGATAATCGCCCAAAAACTGAAAAAGTTATGGCTCTTAGACTATGGAAACACTAAAACATGATTTCTTTTGTTTCAAAAATGAAATCATTGTATAAAACTTACATAAATAAAAAAAAAGTATACATATTAGGTATCGCCGCGTCCGTATTGACCGGCTCTATAAAAATATCACATGACCTAACCCCTCAGATGACCACCGTAAAAAAATAAAAATAAAAACGGTGTAAAAAAAGCCATTTTTTGTCATCTTCCGTCACAAAAAGTGTAATAGCAAGCAATCAAAAAGTCATGTGCACCCCAAAATAGTGCCAATCAAACCGTCATCTCATCCCACAAAAAATGAGACCCTACATAAGATAATCGCCCAAAAATTTAAAAAACTATGGCTCTTAGACTATGGAGACACTAAAACATTTTTTTTGTTTTAAAAATGAAATAATTGTGTAAAACGTACATAAAAAAAAAAAATTGGATACATATTGGGTATCACCGCGTCCGTGACAACCTGCTCTATAAAATTACCACATGATCTAACCTGTCAGATGAATGGTGTAAATAACAAAAAAAAAAACGGTGCCAAAAAAGCAATTTCTTGTTACCTTGCCGCACAAAAAGTGTAATATAGAGCAACCAAAAATCACATGTACCCTAAACTTGTACCAACAAAACTGCCACCCTATCCCGTAGTTTCTAAAATGGGGTCACTTTTTTGGAGTTTCTACTCTGGGGGTGCATCAGGGGGCTTCAAATGGGACATGGTGTCAAAAAAACCAGTCCAGCAAAATCTGCCTTCCAAAAACCGTATGGCATTCCTTTCCTTCTGCGCCCTGCCGTGTGACCGTACAGCGGTTTACGACCACATATGGGGTGTTTCTGTAAACTACAGAATTAGGGCCATGAATAATGAGTTTTGTTTGGCTGTTAACCCTTGCTTTGTAACTGGAAAAAAAAATATTAAAATGGAAAATCTGCCAAAAAAGTGAAATTTTGAAATTGTATCTCTATTTTCCATTAAATCTTGTGCAACACCTAAAGGGTTAACAAAGTTTGTAAAATCAGTTTTGTATACCTTGAGGGGTGTAGTTTCTTAGATGGGGTCACTTTTTTGGAGTTTCTACTCTAGGGGTGCATCAGGGGGGCTTCAAATGGGACATGGTGTCAAAAAAACTGTCCAGCAAAACATGCCTTCCAAAAACCAAACGGCGCACCTTTCACTCTACGCCCCGCTGTGTGGCCGTACAGTAGTTTACGGCCACATATGGCGTGTTTCTGTAAACGGCAGAGTCAGGGCAATAAAGATACAGTCTTGTTTGGCTGTTAACCCTTGCTTTGTTAGTGGAAAAAATGGGTTAAAATGGAAATCTAGGCAAAAAAATGAAATTCTCAAATTTCATCCCCATTTGCCAATAACTCTTGTGCAACACCTAAAGGGTTAACAAAGTTTGTAAAATCAGTTTTGAATACCTTGAGGGGTGTGGTTTCTTAGATGGGGTCACTTTTATGGAGTTTCTACTCTAGGGGTGCATCAGGGGGCTTCAAATGGGACATGGTGTCAAAAAACCAGTCCAGCAAAACCTGCCTTCCAAAAACCAAACGGCGCACCTTTCACTCTACGCCCCGCTGTGTGGCCGTACAGTAGTTTACGGCCACATATGGCGTGTTTCTGTAAACGGCAGAGTCAGGGCAATAAAGATACAGTCTTGTTTGGCTGTTAACCCTTGCTTTGTTAGTGGAAAAAATTGGTTAAAATGGAAAATTAGGCAATAAAATGAAATTCTCAAATTTCATCCCCATTTGCCAATAACTCTTGTGCAACACCTAAAGGGTTAACGACGTATGTAAAATCAGTTTTGAATACCTTGAGGGGTGTAGTTTATAGAATGGGGTCATTTTTGGGTGGTTTCTATTATGTAAGCCTCGCAAAGTGACTTCAGAGCTGTAGTGGTCCCTAAAAATTGGGTTTTTGTAAATTTCTGAAAAATTTCAAGATTTGCTTCTAAACTTCTAAGCCTTGTAACATCCCCAAAAAATAAAATATCATTCCCAAAATGCTGCAAACATGAAGTAGACATATGGGGAATGTAAAGTCATCACAATTTTTAAGGGTATTACTATGTATTACAGAAGTAGAGAAACTGAAACTTTGAAATTTGCTAATTTTTCCCAATTTTTGGTAAATTTGACATTTTTTTATGCAAAAAAAAATATTTTTTTTAACTTTATTTCACCAGTGTCATGAAGTACAATATGTGACGAAAAAACAATCTCAGAATGGCCTGGATAAGTCAAAGCGTTTTAAAGTTATCATCACTTAAAGTGACACTGGTCAGATTTTCAAAAAATGGCCTGGTCCTAAGGTGTAAAAAGGCTGTGTCCCTAAGGGGTTAAACTTATGACCACAGTGGTGGCTCTCACAGGCAGATCAAATACACAGGAGGCTGCTCCAGCTAGCAGGGCTGAAGCAACCTACTGAAGCCTGCAAGAGACTCAGGCTATATAGGCCAAAAGGCCACACCCACCGGTCAACCACACCCAGTGACATCACACACACTGGGAAGGAAGTTAACCCTTCCAGCACACAGAAGGGAAAACACACATATAAGGGGAAGTGCACACAAAACATAATACACCGTGCACACAACACACACACCTAACAAAAAGGGAGTCAGGTGAGACCGCATGCTACTGCAGCACGCTGCCTAGCCACGCTCAGACTGCTGCTGCACATACACATGAGCCAACGGGTTGCCCGCGGCAACCACAAGTTAGGCCACACGCCAGCGGCCCTCACCTGTGGTTTTAACCCACACGAAACCGCAGGCAACCGCATGCGGATAGAGAGTCACGGTCATAGCCATGGCCGTGACACTCCCACCCCTCAAAGCCCCCCCACCGAAAAAAAAACGAAACTGGTGAGGAACTCACACAAGGGGATGGGAGAAGGGGACGTCCACTCTCAGCCGGTTCCAAAAAAGGGTCGCTGTCAGCTGCATCCTCTCCCGGCTCACACTAGCCAGTCCAACGAGGACTGCAGCCCGCACCAGCGACAAAGGGGAAAGAACCACTGAGAGATGGGCGAGGGGACTCTCCACTCACGTCCCCACTCCAGTCGCTGCCAGCAGACACTCCTAACCAGCATGCAGCCGGACCACTCACGGAGTGCTGCCAGCAAACGACCAGAGATGGGAACATGGAGAGGGACGAGGGATCACCAACACGGACACGGAAGGTAAGGTGGCGGGGAATAAGCCACCAACCGTGCCGTTAACGGTGATCCCCCTGGGACGTTCTCCCTCCGGAGAACGCGCATGCAGGCCACAAGGGTATGGCACTGCATGCTGCACCCTCTTCCGAAGGTGTGCAAAAGCACACACCAAATAAACACCACGTGCACCAAATAAACACCACGTGGAATAAAAATCAGGGGGACGCCAAACGAGGCAACGGTGAAGGGAAGGCGGGGAAACGCCACTCACCGCGCCGTCAGAGGCGAAACCCCCAGAACGCTCTCCCTCCGAAGAGCGCGCATGCACCCCATCCATAGACGGCGGTGCATGCTCTACCCTCTTTCGAGGGAAGCGCCACGCGAGAAGCCGCTGTGGTCATACTGTCACGGCTGAGGATGGGGGAAATCCTCAGCCGTGCGATGATGTAAGATGTCCGGTCGCTACTAGGCCAGGACCACAGAAATAGGGAGCAGGTCACCTCCTAATGCGTCCCTAACGCTGACCCTGTCTCCTGTCTGCATGAGCCGACCTTGATGGTAGGAGGGCTCATACGCTGGAACCTTATAGTCCCTACAAGCCCTCAAGTCGGCCCTGAACTAGAGACAGAGTAAGACAACCCACTCCTCCTAGACACGGAGGAGCAGGAGTCTCACTGGCCAAGCAGCATGAAGAAAGGGGACATAAACAGGTCTATGGATAAGACAGGTGAACTCACACAGTTCCACACCTACCTGTCTCAGCCTAGCTGACTGGATCCCTGTGCTGGCATGCTAAAGATCACCATGCATCCACACACAGGG
The DNA here is from genome assembly GCF_014858855.1 of Bufo gargarizans. NCBI lineage: Eukaryota > Metazoa > Chordata > Amphibia > Anura > Bufonidae > Bufo > Bufo gargarizans. Next base: position 436,213,924 of record NC_058084.1, on the reverse strand, counting down.
ACCCAGATCCATAGCTGCACTAAAACACAAGGAAAGATGGGACATCAACAACACATCAAAGGAAATAAACTTAAACTTATGACCACAGTGGTGGCTCTCACAGGCAGATCAAATACACAGGAGGCTGCTCCAGCTAGCAGGGCTGAAGCAACCTACTGAAGCCTGCAAGAGACTCAGGCTATATAGGCCAAAAGGCCACACCCACCGGTCAACCACACCCAGTGACATCACACACACTGGGAAGGAAGTTAACCCTTCCAGCACACAGAAGGGAAAACACACATATAAGGGGAAGTGCACACAAAACATAATACACCGTGCACACAACGGGATATTCATTGGCAGGAGAAAAAACCATGGCCTAAATAGGGGTACTGGTGACTGCCCTACCAGAAGTTGAGTACTGCATCAGGGTCTCGCCCTCTCGCTGTGGTCGGTTGAAGAAGTGGAGTCGCAACAGCACTACTTTAGCACGCCCCCCTGAGCTCTCTCTAGCAGGGAGAATATTGTCTCTCTCGGATTCGGGCCTTACCATCACTGTCCATCTGAGATCACCCTCTAGAGCCCCCAACGCAACCTCTGCCCGCAACTCGGGGGTCAGGTTACACATTCTAACCGCACATCGCACCCTTTAAGTCCAGTCCTGCAACGTCATGTTTTTACCGTCAAATTTTGGCAGATGACGCAACAGCACCCCCACGGGTATGTACCCTACCGGGATGGGCATGGCAGGAGGAAAGTTGTATCAGCATTGTTGGGGCAAGTTGGCCTTGTACTGGCGCACCCTGAGCTGGGTCCTGGAGCAGTGCCATTGGCGCCAGGGGAAGGTCTCCCGCCGCGTTCCCTTCCATAACGGTTGCTGTATCCTGCCGACTGCGCCAAGATGTAAGCCGTGTACCGTGGTGGGCTCCCCCAGAAGTCACAAATGAGGAAAGCAACCCCAACACCAGTTTTTGCCAAAACAGAATTTTATTTAAACGTGGCAATGAACACAACCACAAATGCTAGGAACATATAATAAATTTACATCCACCCAGCCCGAAGGCTGACACCCTTGTGCTGCACAGCACGGCGCACTCCAATGGATGCATGAGTAAAGTGCAGTAATTTACCTACTGGCGGGCACAACTAAACTGCCACACCTTACCTGTTATTACCCTAAAAAAACACAAGAACAATTGTTTGGGTGCGTGGTTTCAGCTAGCCTGCGGTGCACCACAACAGCTTACAATCTTAAAGTGCTTTAAAGTATTCCCCCTCCTATAACTGGTCTTGTAGCACATGCTTGAGTATTCCTCCTGAGCAAAATGCCAGCCTGGCTTGAGTTTGTGGGAAGTTTATCAGCTCTTCAATGTGAAATGTCACTTTAAGTTATGGAGTCCTTGCAAAGAACAATAGCAACACTTGTGGCCTGACACAAACAGAGACCCTAACTAACTAACTACAGGCCTGGTCTCAGTCTCTAGGCACCAACACTGTAATGATGTGCGTGCACAATATTACCGACCCGGGTCTGCTCTGCATCCGCTGGTTACTGTGAACCGAACAAATGCCTCTCCAACAAGCATGTGGTACCGCAGTGTATGTTGCTTTGCTCATCAGCTCTCATCAGCGTTCCTGGAAGCAATCCTCGTTCCTCTGGACAGGATCAGGGTCTTGGACACGATCAACTTCACTTAGCTGCAGCTTTAGTCACTGAAGTATGCTCCCACACCTGGATGCCGTCGGATACTATGCTCACATAGTTCCTCAGTCTCAGCTTCCTCTAAGATGGCTGTTTCCTTTTTTCTTCTCCAGGCTCTGAAAATCCACCTCTCATGAATATGGAAAATATGCAGCCTGTTAGATGTGTTTAGGAAACAGCGGCATCTTGTGGCCAAACGCAGAATGTCAGTCCAGATCATTTAATTTAATCGATACAAACAGTGTTCAGACAATGAGAGCTGCTTCCCCGTCTCACAGGTGTACCTAGCCCTTCTGCTGCCTGAGGTGAAAAGTCAAATGTCGTCCTTCCTTCCCAAATGATAAAGACTTACAATGTCCTTGTCAGAAAATTGTCACTACCAGAGCTTTGAGACGTTCTCACAGCTCTGTTTCTCCACCCCTGTGATGATGTCACTACTAGTGCTTGGAGGAGTTCCCTCAGCCCTGTTTCTCCCCCCCCTGTGATGAGGTCTTTACTTTCGGTTTCCTTCCTCCCAGCTGTCTCTCCTGTGTTTGATTTCGCTGCCTTTAAATCACCCCTTCTCCTTTGTAGAGGTGCGGATTATACTTTTCATTTGAGCTGTATCTTTCGCTTGAGTAGCTTCACCTGTGTGATATCTTTTCACTGGATCTGTGTTCTGCTGAAGCAAGTACTTCGGATATTGTCTGCTGACTTTGGATCTGTTTTCACTGCAGCCGCAGCTCCTTCAGAAAAGTGTTCAGACATTGTGTGTTTCTGTTTCTTTGCTGACTGGATCCGAGGCGACCCCGGTTCCGTCCATATACTGAGCAGGGCACCGGTGGCCGTGCCCCTTCCACTATTGTAGGGGTTTCAGTGGTCATCAGCCTGAGGTACGCGGGCATGTCTCGATCCACCATATGGATCTGGACATGTGCATAGCAGCTTAGGGAGAGCTTTTAGGGTCTGACAGGGGTCACCCTTTATCCTCCCTAGTTTGGGTCCGGTCAGTTGATATTTACTGTGTGTTGCTCACTTACAGCCGTGACATTATAATCCGCCATTCCGTCCTTTTTTTACATGGATCCGCTTTCTGACCTGGTTGACCGCATGCAGGGTCTTTCTTTGGAGGTAGCGGATCTCCGTCAATCTATGACTCAGCTTCAAGCATTGGGCTCTGCTCCGGCCCATGGAGTCTGTTGCGAGCCAAAGGTCTCACTTCCAGAAACGTTCTCCGGGGGCAGTGAGAATTTTGTTTGTTTCAGAGAGGCATGCAAACTCCATTTTTGCTTATGTGTCACGGCTGAGGATGGGGGAAATCCTCAGCCGTGCGATGATGTAAGATGTCCGGTCGCTACTAGGCCAGGACCACAGAATTAGGGAGCAGGTCACCTCCTAATGCGTCCCTAACGCTGACCCTGTCTCCTGTCTGCATGAGCCGACCTTGATGGTAGGAGGGCTCATACGCTGGAACCTTATAGTCCCTACAAGCCCTCAAGTCGGCCCTGAACTAGAGACAGAGTAAGACAACCCACTCCTCCTAGACACGGAGGAGCAGGAGTCTCACTGGCCAAGCAGCATGAAGAAAGGGGACATAAACAGGTCTATGGATAAGACAGGTGAACTCACACAGTTCCACACCTACCTGTCTCAGCCTAGCTGACTGGATCCCTGTGCTGGCATGCTGAAGATCACCACGCATCCACACACAGGGACCCAGATCCATAGCTGCACTAAAACACAAGGAAAGATGGGACATCAACAACACATCAAAGGAAATAAACTTAACCCCTTAAGGACACAGGGCGTACAGGTACGCCCTTGTGCCCTGGTACTTAAGGACACAGGGCGTACATGTACGCCCTGTGCATTTTCGATCACTGCCGTGCGGCTGGCAGTGATCGGAACCCGGCGCCTGCTCAAATCATTGAGCAGGCACCTAGGCTAAATGCGCGGGGGGGTCCCGTGACCCCCCCATGTCGGCGATCGCGGCAAACCGCAGGTCAATTCAGACCTGCGGTTTGCTGCGATTTCTGCAGTTTCTGATCCCCGCGGTCCCTGACCGCGGGGATCAGAAACTTTAGGATTAAAAATTGTTTCCTGTATCCCTCCCCCCTGCACCCCTGAGTTGTTCGAGCACGGTGGGAGGTGCAGGGGGAGGGTTGCGGGCGGTGCGGGCGGTGCGGGAGGCGGGCGGTGCGGTAGGCGGGATCGCGATCCCCCGCCCGCCTCCCATTGCGTAATCGTTGGCGTCTAGTGGGTATACCAGGGTGCCAGCACATTGCTGGCACCCTGGTATAAACGGCTGACATCGGTGATGCGATGTCAGCCGTTTAACCCTTTCCATACAGCGGTCCGTACGGACCGCTGTATGGAAAAGGTTAACAGTAAGAGGGAGCTCCCTCCCTCTCCGATCGGGGGGCTGCTGTGCCTTTGCAGTCCCCCGAATGGAGAGGGAGAGAGCTTCCAGGCAGCCCCCCAAGCCCCGTCCTTACCCTTCCCCGTCTGCGCAGTTCTGGCCACTACTGAGCAGACGGGGAAGGTTCCCATGGCAACAGGACGCCTTCTCAGGCGTCCTGCTGTCCATGGTGCTGAACAGATCTGTGCTGAAAGCATAGATCTGTTCAGTGTAAGTAAAATACAGTGCAGTACTATATATATTGTACTGTACTGTATTATGCAGACATCAGACCCACTGGATCTTCAAGAACCAAGTGGGTCTGGGTCCAAAAAAAAGTGAAAAAAGTGAAAAATAAAGTAAAAATCAAAAAACACATTTATCACTGATTAAAAATGAAAAAAATAAAATTCCCTACACATGTTTGGTATCGCCGCGTCCGTAACGACCTGATATATAAAACGGTAATGTTACTTTACCCGAACGGTGAACGCCATAAAAATAAAAAATTAAAAACTATGATGAAATTGGAATTTTGCCCACCTTACTTCCCAAAAAAGGTAATAAAAGTGATCAAAAAAGTCGCATCTACGCCAAAATTGTAACAATCAAACCGTTATCTCATCCCGCAAAAATCATACCCTACCCATGATAATCGCCCAAAAACTGAAAAAGTTATGGCTCTTAGACTATGGAAACACTAAAACATGATTTCTTTTGTTTCAAAAATGAAATCATTGTATAAAACTTACATAAATAAAAAAAAAGTATACATATTAGGTATCGCCGCGTCCGTATTGACCGGCTCTATAAAAATATCACATGACCTAACCCCTCAGATGACCACCGTAAAAAAATAAAAATAAAAACGGTGTAAAAAAAGCCATTTTTTGTCATCTTCCGTCACAAAAAGTGTAATAGCAAGCAATCAAAAAGTCATGTGCACCCCAAAATAGTGCCAATCAAACCGTCATCTCATCCCACAAAAAATGAGACCCTACATAAGATAATCGCCCAAAAATTTAAAAAACTATGGCTCTTAGACTATGGAGACACTAAAACATTTTTTTTGTTTTAAAAATGAAATAATTGTGTAAAACGTACATAAAAAAAAAAAATTGGATACATATTGGGTATCACCGCGTCCGTGACAACCTGCTCTATAAAATTACCACATGATCTAACCTGTCAGATGAATGGTGTAAATAACAAAAAAAAAAACGGTGCCAAAAAAGCAATTTCTTGTTACCTTGCCGCACAAAAAGTGTAATATAGAGCAACCAAAAATCACATGTACCCTAAACTTGTACCAACAAAACTGCCACCCTATCCCGTAGTTTCTAAAATGGGGTCACTTTTTTGGAGTTTCTACTCTGGGGGTGCATCAGGGGGCTTCAAATGGGACATGGTGTCAAAAAAACCAGTCCAGCAAAATCTGCCTTCCAAAAACCGTATGGCATTCCTTTCCTTCTGCGCCCTGCCGTGTGACCGTACAGCGGTTTACGACCACATATGGGGTGTTTCTGTAAACTACAGAATTAGGGCCATGAATAATGAGTTTTGTTTGGCTGTTAACCCTTGCTTTGTAACTGGAAAAAAAAATATTAAAATGGAAAATCTGCCAAAAAAGTGAAATTTTGAAATTGTATCTCTATTTTCCATTAAATCTTGTGCAACACCTAAAGGGTTAACAAAGTTTGTAAAATCAGTTTTGTATACCTTGAGGGGTGTAGTTTCTTAGATGGGGTCACTTTTTTGGAGTTTCTACTCTAGGGGTGCATCAGGGGGGCTTCAAATGGGACATGGTGTCAAAAAAACTGTCCAGCAAAACATGCCTTCCAAAAACCAAACGGCGCACCTTTCACTCTACGCCCCGCTGTGTGGCCGTACAGTAGTTTACGGCCACATATGGCGTGTTTCTGTAAACGGCAGAGTCAGGGCAATAAAGATACAGTCTTGTTTGGCTGTTAACCCTTGCTTTGTTAGTGGAAAAAATGGGTTAAAATGGAAATCTAGGCAAAAAAAGGAAATTCTCAAATTTCATCCCCATTTGCCAATAACTCTTGTGCAACACCTAAAGGGTTAACAAAGTTTGTAAAATCAGTTTTGAATACCTTGAGGGGTGTGGTTTCTTAGATGGGGTCACTTTTATGGAGTTTCTACTCTAGGGGTGCATCAGGGGGCTTCAAATGGGACATGGTGTCAAAAAACCAGTCCAGCAAAACCTGCCTTCCAAAAACCAAACGGCGCACCTTTCACTCTACGCCCCGCTGTGTGGCCGTACAGTAGTTTACGGCCACATATGGCGTGTTTCTGTAAACGGCAGAGTCAGGGCAATAAAGATACAGTCTTGTTTGGCTGTTAACCCTTGCTTTGTTAGTGGAAAAAATTGGTTAAAATGGAAAATTAGGCAATAAAATGAAATTCTCAAATTTCATCCCCATTTGCCAATAACTCTTGTGCAACACCTAAAGGGTTAACGACGTATGTAAAATCAGTTTTGAATACCTTGAGGGGTGTAGTTTATAGAATGGGGTCATTTTTGGGTGGTTTCTATTATGTAAGCCTCGCAAAGTGACTTCAGAGCTGTAGTGGTCCCTAAAAATTGGGTTTTTGTAAATTTCTGAAAAATTTCAAGATTTGCTTCTAAACTTCTAAGCCTTGTAACATCCCCAAAAAATAAAATATCATTCCCAAAATGCTGCAAACATGAAGTAGACATATGGGGAATGTAAAGTCATCACAATTTTTAAGGGTATTACTATGTATTACAGAAGTAGAGAAACTGAAACTTTGAAATTTGCTAATTTTTCCCAATTTTTGGTAAATTTGACATTTTTTTATGCAAAAAAAAATATTTTTTTTAACTTTATTTCACCAGTGTCATGAAGTACAATATGTGACGAAAAAACAATCTCAGAATGGCCTGGATAAGTCAAAGCGTTTTAAAGTTATCATCACTTAAAGTGACACTGGTCAGATTTTCAAAAAATGGCCTGGTCCTAAGGTGTAAAAAGGCTGTGTCCCTAAGGGGTTAAACTTATGACCACAGTGGTGGCTCTCACAGGCAGATCAAATACACAGGAGGCTGCTCCAGCTAGCAGGGCTGAAGCAACCTACTGAAGCCTGCAAGAGACTCAGGCTATATAGGCCAAAAGGCCACACCCACCGGTCAACCACACCCAGTGACATCACACACACTGGGAAGGAAGTTAACCCTTCCAGCACACAGAAGGGAAAACACACATATAAGGGGAAGTGCACACAAAACATAATACACCGTGCACACAACACACACACCTAACAAAAAGGGAGTCAGGTGAGACCGCATGCTACTGCAGCACGCTGCCTAGCCACGCTCAGACTGCTGCTGCACATACACATGAGCCAACGGGTTGCCCGCGGCAACCACAAGTTAGGCCACACGCCAGCGGCCCTCACCTGTGGTTTTAACCCACACGAAACCGCAGGCAACCGCATGCGGATAGAGAGTCACGGTCATAGCCATGGCCGTGACACTCCCACCCCTCAAAGCCCCCCCACCGAAAAAAAAACGAAACTGGTGAGGAACTCACACAAGGGGATGGGAGAAGGGGACGTCCACTCTCAGCCGGTTCCAAAAAAGGGTCGCTGTCAGCTGCATCCTCTCCCGGCTCACACTAGCCAGTCCAACGAGGACTGCAGCCCGCACCAGCGACAAAGGGGAAAGAACCACTGAGAGATGGGCGAGGGGACTCTCCACTCACGTCCCCACTCCAGTCGCTGCCAGCAGACACTCCTAACCAGCATGCAGCCGGACCACTCACGGAGTGCTGCCAGCAAACGACCAGAGATGGGAACATGGAGAGGGACGAGGGATCACCAACACGGACACGGAAGGTAAGGTGGCGGGGAATAAGCCACCAACCGTGCCGTTAACGGTGATCCCCCTGGGACGTTCTCCCTCCGGAGAACGCGCATGCAGGCCACAAGGGTATGGCACTGCATGCTGCACCCTCTTCCGAAGGTGTGCAAAAGCACACACCAAATAAACACCACGTGCACCAAATAAACACCACGTGGAATAAAAATCAGGGGGACGCCAAACGAGGCAACGGTGAAGGGAAGGCGGGGAAACGCCACTCACCGCGCCGTCAGAGGCGAAACCCCCAGAACGCTCTCCCTCCGAAGAGCGCGCATGCACCCCATCCATAGACGGCGGTGCATGCTCTACCCTCTTTCGAGGGAAGCGCCACGCGAGAAGCCGCTGTGGTCATACTGTCACGGCTGAGGATGGGGGAAATCCTCAGCCGTGCGATGATGTAAGATGTCCGGTCGCTACTAGGCCAGGACCACAGAAATAGGGAGCAGGTCACCTCCTAATGCGTCCCTAACGCTGACCCTGTCTCCTGTCTGCATGAGCCGACCTTGATGGTAGGAGGGCTCATACGCTGGAACCTTATAGTCCCTACAAGCCCTCAAGTCGGCCCTGAACTAGAGACAGAGTAAGACAACCCACTCCTCCTAGACACGGAGGAGCAGGAGTCTCACTGGCCAAGCAGCATGAAGAAAGGGGACATAAACAGGTCTATGGATAAGACAGGTGAACTCACACAGTTCCACACCTACCTGTCTCAGCCTAGCTGACTGGATCCCTGTGCTGGCATGCTGAAGATCACCATGCATCCACACACAGGGACCCAGATCCATAGCTGCACTAAAACACAAGGAAAGATGGGACATCAACAACACATCAAAGGAAATAAACTTAAACTTATGACCACAGTGGTGGCTCTCACAGGCAGATCAAATACACAGGAGGCTGCTCCAGCTAGCAGGGCTGAAGCAACCTACTGAAGCCTGCAAGAGACTCAGGCTATATAGGCCAAAAGGCCACACCCACCGGTCAACCACACCCAGTGACATCACACACACTGGGAAGGAAGTTAACCCTTCCAGCACACAGAAGGGAAAACACACATATAAGGGGAAGTGCACACAAAACATAATACACCGTGCACACAACGGGATATTCATTGGCAGGAGAAAAAACCATGGCCTAAATAGGGGTACTGGTGACTGCCCTACCAGAAGTTGAGTACTGCATCAGGGTCTCGCCCTCTCGCTGTGGTCGGTTGAAGAAGTGGAGTCGCAACAGCACTACTTTAGCACGCCCCCCTGAGCTCTCTCTAGCAGGGAGAATATTGTCTCTCTCGGATTCGGGCCTTACCATCACTGTCCATCTGAGATCACCCTCTAGAGCCCCCAACGCAACCTCTGCCCGCAACTCGGGGGTCAGGTTACACATTCTAACCGCACATCGCACCCTTTAAGTCCAGTCCTGCAACGTCATGTTTTTACCGTCAAATTTTGGCAGATGACGCAACAGCACCCCCACGGGTATGTACCCTACCGGGATGGGCATGGCAGGAGGAAAGTTGTATCAGCATTGTTGGGGCAAGTTGGCCTTGTACTGGCGCACCCTGAGCTGGGTCCTGGAGCAGTGCCATTGGCGCCAGGGGAAGGTCTCCCGCCGCGTTCCCTTCCATAACGGTTGCTGTATCCTGCCGACTGCGCCAAGATGTAAGCCGTGTACCGTGGTGGGCTCCCCCAGAAGTCACAAATGAGGAAAGCAACCCCAACACCAGTTTTTGCCAAAACAGAATTTTATTTAAACGTGGCAATGAACACAACCACAAATGCTAGGAACATATAATAAATTTACATCCACCCAGCCCGAAGGCTGACACCCTTGTGCTGCACAGCACGGCGCACTCCAATGGATGCATGAGTAAAGTGCAGTAATTTACCTACTGGCGGGCACAACTAAACTGCCACACCTTACCTGTTATTACCCTAAAAAAACACAAGAACAATTGTTTGGGTGCGTGGTTTCAGCTAGCCTGCGGTGCACCACAACAGCTTACAATCTTAAAGTGCTTTAAAGTATTCCCCCTCCTATAACTGGTCTTGTAGCACATGCTTGAGTATTCCTCCTGAGCAAAATGCCAGCCTGGCTTGAGTTTGTGGGAAGTTTATCAGCTCTTCAATGTGAAATGTCACTTTAAGTTATGGAGTCCTTGCAAAGAACAATAGCAACACTTGTGGCCTGACACAAACAGAGACCCTAACTAACTAACTACAGGCCTGGTCTCAGTCTCTAGGCACCAACACTGTAATGATGTGCGTGCACAATATTACCGACCCGGGTCTGCTCTGCATCCGCTGGTTACTGTGAACCGAACAAATGCCTCTCCAACAAGCATGTGGTACCGCAGTGTATGTTGCTTTGCTCATCAGCTCTCATCAGCGTTCCTGGAAGCAATCCTCGTTCCTCTGGACAGGATCAGGGTCTTGGACACGATCAACTTCACTTAGCTGCAGCTTTAGTCACTGAAGTATGCTCCCACACCTGGATGCCGTCGGATACTATGCTCACATAGTTCCTCAGTCTCAGCTTCCTCTAAGATGGCTGTTTCCTTTTTTCTTCTCCAGGCTCTGAAAATCCACCTCTCATGAATATGGAAAATATGCAGCCTGTTAGATGTGTTTAGGAAACAGCGGCATCTTGTGGCCAAACGCAGAATGTCAGTCCAGATCATTTAATTTAATCGATACAAACAGTGTTCAGACAATGAGAGCTGCTTCCCCGTCTCACAGGTGTACCTAGCCCTTCTGCTGCCTGAGGTGAAAAGTCAAATGTCGTCCTTCCTTCCTTCCCAAATGATAAAGACTTACAATGTCCTTGTCAGAAAATTGTCACTACCAGAGCTTTGAGACGTTCTCACAGCTCTGTTTCTCCACCCCTGTGATGATGTCACTACTAGTGCTTGGAGGAGTTCCCTCAGCCCTGTTTCTCCCCCCCCTGTGATGAGGTCTTTACTTTCGGTTTCCTTCCTCCCAGCTGTCTCTCCTGTGTTTGATTTCGCTGCCTTTAAATCACCCCTTCTCCTTTGTAGAGGTGCGGATTATACTTTTCATTTGAGCTGTATCTTTCGCTTGAGTAGCTTCACCTGTGTGATATCTTTTCACTGGATCTGTGTTCTGCTGAAGCAAGTACTTCGGATATTGTCTGCTGACTTTGGATCTGTTTTCACTGCAGCCGCAGCTCCTTCAGAAAAGTGTTCAGACATTGTGTGTTTCTGTTTCTTTGCTGACTGGATCCGAGGCGACCCCGGTTCCGTCCATATACTGAGCAGGGCACCGGTGGCCGTGCCCCTTCCACTATTGTAGGGGTTTCAGTGGTCATCAGCCTGAGGTACGCGGGCATGTCTCGATCCACCATATGGATCTGGACATGTGCATAGCAGCTTAGGGAGAGCTTTTAGGGTCTGACAGGGGTCACCCTTTATCCTCCCTAGTTTGGGTCCGGTCAGTTGATATTTACTGTGTGTTGCTCACTTACAGCCGTGACATTATAATCCGCCATTCCGTCCTTTTTTTACATGGATCCGCTTTCTGACCTGGTTGACCGCATGCAGGGTCTTTCTTTGGAGGTAGCGGATCTCCGTCAATCTATGACTCAGCTTCAAGCATTGGGCTCTGCTCCGGCCCATGGAGTCTGTTGCGAGCCAAAGGTCTCACTTCCAGAAACGTTCTCCGGGGGCAGTGAGAATTTTGTTTGTTTCAGAGAGGCATGCAAACTCCATTTTTGCTTATGTGTCACGGCTGAGGATGGGGGAAATCCTCAGCCGTGCGATGATGTAAGATGTCCGGTCGCTACTAGGCCAGGACCACAGAATTAGGGAGCAGGTCACCTCCTAATGCGTCCCTAACGCTGACCCTGTCTCCTGTCTGCATGAGCCGACCTTGATGGTAGGAGGGCTCATACGCTGGAACCTTATAGTCCCTACAAGCCCTCAAGTCGGCCCTGAACTAGAGACAGAGTAAGACAACCCACTCCTCCTAGACACGGAGGAGCAGGAGTCTCACTGGCCAAGCAGCATGAAGAAAGGGGACATAAACAGGTCTATGGATAAGACAGGTGAACTCACACAGTTCCACACCTACCTGTCTCAGCCTAGCTGACTGGATCCCTGTGCTGGCATGCTGAAGATCACCACGCATCCACACACAGGGACCCAGATCCATAGCTGCACTAAAACACAAGGAAAGATGGGACATCAACAACACATCAAAGGAAATAAACTTAACCCCTTAAGGACACAGGGCGTACAGGTACGCCCTTGTGCCCTGGTACTTAAGGACACAGGGCGTACATGTACGCCCTGTGCATTTTCGATCACTGCCGTGCGGCTGGCAGTGATCGGAACCCGGCGCCTGCTCAAATCATTGAGCAGGCACCTAGGCTAAATGCGCGGGGGGGTCCCGTGACCCCCCCATGTCGGCGATCGCGGCAAACCGCAGGTCAATTCAGACCTGCGGTTTGCTGCGATTTCTGCAGTTTCTGATCCCCGCGGTCCCTGACCGCGGGGATCAGAAACTTTAGGATTAAAAATTGTTTCCTGTATCCCTCCCCCCTGCACCCCTGAGTTGTTCGAGCACGGTGGGAGGTGCAGGGGGAGGGTTGCGGGCGGTGCGGGCGGTGCGGGAGGCGGGCGGTGCGGTAGGCGGGATCGCGATCCCCCGCCCGCCTCCCATTGCGTAATCGTTGGCGTCTAGTGGGTATACCAGGGTGCCAGCACATTGCTGGCACCCTGGTATAAACGGCTGACATCGGTGATGCGATGTCAGCCGTTTAACCCTTTCCATACAGCGGTCCGTACGGACCGCTGTATGGAAAAGGTTAACAGTAAGAGGGAGCTCCCTCCCTCTCCGATCGGGGGGCTGCTGTGCCTTTGCAGTCCCCCGAATGGAGAGGGAGAGAGCTTCCAGGCAGCCCCCCAAGCCCCGTCCTTACCCTTCCCCGTCTGCGCAGTTCTGGCCACTACTGAGCAGACGGGGAAGGTTCCCATGGCAACAGGACGCCTTCTCAGGCGTCCTGCTGTCCATGGTGCTGAACAGATCTGTGCTGAAAGCATAGATCTGTTCAGTGTAAGTAAAATACAGTGCAGTACTATATATATTGTACTGTACTGTATTATGCAGACATCAGACCCACTGGATCTTCAAGAACCAAGTGGGTCTGGGTCAAAAAAAAAGTGAAAAAAGTGAAAAATAAAGTAAAAATCAAAAAACACATTTATCACTGATTAAAAATGAAAAAAATAAAATTCCCTACACATGTTTGGTATCGCCGCGTCCGTAACGACCTGATATATAAAACGGTAATGTTACTTTACCCGAACGGTGAACGCCATAAAAATAAAAAATTAAAAACTATGATGAAATTGGAATTTTGCCCACCTTACTTCCCAAAAAAGGTAATAAAAGTGATCAAAAAAGTCGCATCTACGCCAAAATTGTAACAATCAAACCGTTATCTCATCCCGCAAAAATCATACCCTACCCATGATAATCGCCCAAAAACTGAAAAAGTTATGGCTCTTAGACTATGGAAACACTAAAACATGATTTCTTTTGTTTCAAAAATGAAATCATTGTATAAAACTTACATAAATAAAAAAAAAGTATACATATTAGGTATCGCCGCGTCCGTATTGACCGGCTCTATAAAAATATCACATGACCTAACCCCTCAGATGACCACCGTAAAAAAATAAAAATAAAAACGGTGTAAAAAAAGCCATTTTTTGTCATCTTCCGTCACAAAAAGTGTAATAGCAAGCAATCAAAAAGTCATGTGCACCCCAAAATAGTGCCAATCAAACCGTCATCTCATCCCACAAAAAATGAGACCCTACATAAGATAATCGCCCAAAAATTTAAAAAACTATGGCTCTTAGACTATGGAGACACTAAAACATTTTTTTTGTTTTAAAAATGAAATAATTGTGTAAAACGTACATAAAAAAAAAAAATTGGATACATATTGGGTATCACCGCGTCCGTGACAACCTGCTCTATAAAATTACCACATGATCTAACCTGTCAGATGAATGGTGTAAATAACAAAAAAAAAAACGGTGCCAAAAAAGCAATTTCTTGTTACCTTGCCGCACAAAAAGTGTAATATAGAGCAACCAAAAATCACATGTACCCTAAACTTGTACCAACAAAACTGCCACCCTATCCCGTAGTTTCTAAAATGGGGTCACTTTTTTGGAGTTTCTACTCTGGGGGTGCATCAGGGGGCTTCAAATGGGACATGGTGTCAAAAAAACCAGTCCAGCAAAATCTGCCTTCCAAAAACCGTATGGCATTCCTTTCCTTCTGCGCCCTGCCGTGTGACCGTACAGCGGTTTACGACCACATATGGGGTGTTTCTGTAAACTACAGAATTAGGGCCATGAATAATGAGTTTTGTTTGGCTGTTAACCCTTGCTTTGTAACTGGAAAAAAAAATATTAAAATGGAAAATCTGCCAAAAAAGTGAAATTTTGAAATTGTATCTCTATTTTCCATTAAATCTTGTGCAACACCTAAAGGGTTAACAAAGTTTGTAAAATCAGTTTTGTATACCTTGAGGGGTGTAGTTTCTTAGATGGGGTCACTTTTTTGGAGTTTCTACTCTAGGGGTGCATCAGGGGGGCTTCAAATGGGACATGGTGTCAAAAAAACTGTCCAGCAAAACATGCCTTCCAAAAACCAAACGGCGCACCTTTCACTCTACGCCCCGCTGTGTGGCCGTACAGTAGTTTACGGCCACATATGGCGTGTTTCTGTAAACGGCAGAGTCAGGGCAATAAAGATACAGTCTTGTTTGGCTGTTAACCCTTGCTTTGTTAGTGGAAAAAATGGGTTAAAATGGAAATCTAGGCAAAAAAATGAAATTCTCAAATTTCATCCCCATTTGCCAATAACTCTTGTGCAACACCTAAAGGGTTAACAAAGTTTGTAAAATCAGTTTTGAATACCTTGAGGGGTGTGGTTTCTTAGATGGGGTCACTTTTATGGAGTTTCTACTCTAGGGGTGCATCAGGGGGCTTCAAATGGGACATGGTGTCAAAAAACCAGTCCAGCAAAACCTGCCTTCCAAAAACCAAACGGCGCACCTTTCACTCTACGCCCCGCTGTGTGGCCGTACAGTAGTTTACGGCCACATATGGCGTGTTTCTGTAAACGGCAGAGTCAGGGCAATAAAGATACAGTCTTGTTTGGCTGTTAACCCTTGCTTTGTTAGTGGAAAAAATTGGTTAAAATGGAAAATTAGGCAATAAAATGAAATTCTCAAATTTCATCCCCATTTGCCAATAACTCTTGTGCAACACCTAAAGGGTTAACGACGTATGTAAAATCAGTTTTGAATACCTTGAGGGGTGTAGTTTATAGAATGGGGTCATTTTTGGGTGGTTTCTATTATGTAAGCCTCGCAAAGTGACTTCAGAGCTGTAGTGGTCCCTAAAAATTGGGTTTTTGTAAATTTCTGAAAAATTTCAAGATTTGCTTCTAAACTTCTAAGCCTTGTAACATCCCCAAAAAATAAAATATCATTCCCAAAATGCTGCAAACATGAAGTAGACATATGGGGAATGTAAAGTCATCACAATTTTTAAGGGTATTACTATGTATTACAGAAGTAGAGAAACTGAAACTTTGAAATTTGCTAATTTTTCCCAATTTTTGGTAAATTTGACATTTTTTTATGCAAAAAAAAATATTTTTTTTAACTTTATTTCACCAGTGTCATGAAGTACAATATGTGACGAAAAAACAATTTCAGAATGGCCTGGATAAGTCAAAGCGTTTTAAAGTTATCATCACTTAAAGTGACACTGGTCAGATTTTCAAAAAATGGCCTGGTCCTAAGGTGTAAAAAGGCTGTGTCCCTAAGGGGTTAAACTTATGACCACAGTGGTGGCTCTCACAGGCAGATCAAATACACAGGAGGCTGCTCCAGCTAGCAGGGCTGAAGCAACCTACTGAAGCCTGCAAGAGACTCAGGCTATATAGGCCAAAAGGCCACACCCACCGGTCAACCACACCCAGTGACATCACACACACTGGGAAGGAAGTTAACCCTTCCAGCACACAGAAGGGAAAACACACATATAAGGGGAAGTGCACACAAAACATAATACACCGTGCACACAACACACACACCTAACAAAAAGGGAGTCAGGTGAGACCGCATGCTACTGCAGCACGCTGCCTAGCCACGCTCAGACTGCTGCTGCACATACACATGAGCCAACGGGTTGCCCGCGGCAACCACAAGTTAGGCCACACGCCAGCGGCCCTCACCTGTGGTTTTAACCCACACGAAACCGCAGGCAACCGCATGCGGATAGAGAGTCACGGTCATAGCCATGGCCGTGACACTCCCACCCCTCAAAGCCCCCCCACCGAAAAAAAAACGAAACTGGTGAGGAACTCACACAAGGGGATGGGAGAAGGGGACGTCCACTCTCAGCCGGTTCCAAAAAAGGGTCGCTGTCAGCTGCATCCTCTCCCGGCTCACACTAGCCAGTCCAACGAGGACTGCAGCCCGCACCAGCGACAAAGGGGAAAGAACCACTGAGAGATGGGCGAGGGGACTCTCCACTCACGTCCCCACTCCAGTCGCTGCCAGCAGACACTCCTAACCAGCATGCAGCCGGACCACTCACGGAGTGCTGCCAGCAAACGACCAGAGATGGGAACATGGAGAGGGACGAGGGATCACCAACACGGACACGGAAGGTAAGGTGGCGGGGAATAAGCCACCAACCGTGCCGTTAACGGTGATCCCCCTGGGACGTTCTCCCTCCGGAGAACGCGCATGCAGGCCACAAGGGTATGGCACTGCATGCTGCACCCTCTTCCGAAGGTGTGCAAAAGCACACACCAAATAAACACCACGTGCACCAAATAAACACCACGTGGAATAAAAATCAGGGGGACGCCAAACGAGGCAACGGTGAAGGGAAGGCGGGGAAACGCCACTCACCGCGCCGTCAGAGGCGAAACCCCCAGAACGCTCTCCCTCCGAAGAGCGCGCATGCACCCCATCCATAGACGGCGGTGCATGCTCTACCCTCTTTCGAGGGAAGCGCCACGCGAGAAGCCGCTGTGGTCATACTGTCACGGCTGAGGATGGGGGAAATCCTCAGCCGTGCGATGATGTAAGATGTCCGGTCGCTACTAGGCCAGGACCACAGAATTAGGGAGCAGGTCACCTCCTAATGCGTCCCTAACGCTGACCCTGTCTCCTGTCTGCATGAGCCGACCTTGATGGTAGGAGGGCTCATACGCTGGAACCTTATAGTCCCTACAAGCCCTCAAGTCGGCCCTGAACTAGAGACAGAGTAAGACAACCCACTCCTCCTAGACACGGAGGAGCAGGAGTCTCACTGGCCAAGCAGCATGAAGAAAGGGGACATAAACAGGTCTATGGATAAGACAGGTGAACTCACACAGTTCCACACCTACCTGTCTCAGCCTAGCTGACTGGATCCCTGTGCTGGCATGCTGAAGATCACCATGCATCCACACACAGGGACCCAGATCCATAGCTGCACTAAAACACAAGGAAAGATGGGACATCAACAACACATCAAAGGAAATAAACTTAAACTTATGACCACAGTGGTGGCTCTCACAGGCAGATCAAATACACAGGAGGCTGCTCCAGCTAGCAGGGCTGAAGCAACCTACTGAAGCCTGCAAGAGACTCAGGCTATATAGGCCAAAAGGCCACACCCACCGGTCAACCACACCCAGTGACATCACACACACTGGGAAGGAAGTTAACCCTTCCAGCACACAGAAGGGAAAACACACATATAAGGGGAAGTGCACACAAAACATAATACACCGTGCACACAACACACACACCTAACAAAAAGGGAGTCAGGTGAGACCGCATGCTACTGCAGCACGCTGCCTAGCCACGCTCAGACTGCTGCTGCACATACACATGAGCCAACGGGTTGCCCGCGGCAACCACAAGTTAGGCCACACGCCAGCGGCCCTCACCTGTGGTTTTAACCCACACAAAACCGCAGGCAACCGCATGCGGATAGAGAGTCACGGTCATAGCCATGGCCGTGACATTATGTCCCTATTCCTCTGGTAATGAGGAACAGAGGGTGAGGATTGTCATCTCCCTGCTCAGGGGTAATGCTCAGACTTGGGCTTTTTCGTTGCCATCGGGGGATCCCTCCCTTCGATCCGTGGAAAGATTTTTTGTAGCCCTGGGGCAGATATATGATGACCCGGATCGTGTTGCTCTGGCCGAATCAAACTTACGTTTTTTATGCCAGAACAAACTGTCTGCGGAGCTTTATTGTTCTGAATTTCGGAGATGGGCAGCTAATTCAGGTTGGAATGATGCTGCACTCCGGAGTCAGTTTTATCATGGTCTCTCAGAGAGATTGAAAAATGTGTTTGCTTTCCATGAGAGACCAACGTCCTTAGAGTCTGCCATGTCATTGGCGGTACGCCTTGACAGGCGTCTAAGAGAGAGAAACGAGACCTCTCTGTCCAGTCATTTTCAGTCTAGGGGCAGTGGTGCGGACTCATTCAGTGTGCAGGGGCCTCATCCTCTCTCGGTTCCCTCTGTGGAGGAGCCCATGCAGCTAGGTCGACTTGCCCCGGATAAAGGAGGATTTAGTCCTCAGAGAATGGTGTGTTTTTGTTGTGGGGGCATAGGTCATTTGGCAAATGTTTGTCCGTCTAGGAAATTCTTGAACTGTACTAAGAGTTATAATAAGAGAAAAACCTCAAAAGGTAAATCATCAAACTCTGCTTCATCTGCTACTTTGGGCAAAGTTGATGTAGGAATTGATGCTTTTCCTCTGACCTGCAGTTCCCGTTTTCTCCTTTCTGCCAGGGTAGCGCTAGGGAGCAAAGTCATTTCTTGTGAAATTTTTGTTGATAGTGGAGCGGCCGTCAATCTTATTGATACTCAATTTGTAGCCATGCATGGTTTTCAGGTTTGCACATTGGAGAGGGATATACCTGTTTTTGCTATTGACTCTGCTCCACTCTCACAGAGATCCCTGAAGGGCATTGTTCACAATATCCGGTTAGCGGTAGGTGACACTCATGTGGAGGATATATCTTGTTTTGTCCTTAACAGATTGCCTTCTCCTCTAGTTTTGGGGTTACCCTGGCTCACTAGACATAACCCCACTATTGATTGGCAAGGAAGGCAAATAAATGAGTGGAGTGAGTTTTGTAGAGAGAATTGTCTCACAGCGATTTTTGCAGAGGTGTCCACTAAAACGGTGCCATCATTTCTCTCAGATTTCTCGGATGTGTTTTCCGAGAGCGGTGTTCAGGAGCTACCTCCTCACCGGGAGTTTGACTGTCCCATTAACCTCATTCCCGGCGCCAAGCTGCCAAAAGCACGCCTCTACAACCTTTCACAACCGGAAAGAATCGCAATGCAAACTTATATCTCTGAGAGTCTCGATAAGGGGCATATTCGTCCCTCAAAATCACCTGTTGCCGCTGGTTTTTTTTTGTTAAAAAGAAAGATGGCTCTCTGAGACCTTGCCTAGATTTTAGGGAGCTGAACCGTATCACGATTCGCGATCCCTATCCCCTTCCTCTGATCCCGGACCTCTTCAACCAAATTGTTGGGGCTAAGGTTTTTTCCAAATTGGATTTGAGAGGCGCGTACAACCTGGTCAGGGTCAGAGAGGGGGATGAATGGAAAACTGCCTTTAATACCCCTAACGGGCATTTTGAGAATCTCGTTATGCCTTTCGGGCTGATGAATGCTCCGGCCATCTTTCAGCATTTTGTTAACAGTATTTTCTACCATTTAATGGGGAAATTTGTATTGGTGTATCTTGATGATATTTTGATTTTTTCCCCTGATGTTCAGACCCATCAGGATCATCTTTTTCAGGTTCTGCGGATTCTGCGAGAGAATAAATTGTACGCCAAGCTGGAGAAATGTGTTTTTATGGTATCGGAGATTCAATTTCTGGGTTTTCTCCTCTCTGCTTCTGGTTTAGCATGGATCCGGAGAAGGTCCGTGCTGTGCTGGAGTGGGAGCTTCCTGAGAATCAGAAGGCATTGATGCGCTTTCTGGGTTTTGCGAACTATTACAGAAAGTTCATTTTGAATTATTCCTCTGTTGTCAAACCCCTCACTGACATGACAAAAAAGGGGGCGGATTTTTCCTCTTGGTCGGAGGAGGCCCTTGCAGCTTTTTCTAAGATTAAAGAGAGTTTTGCGTCTGCTCCCGTCTTGGTGCATCCCGATGTTTCCTTACCTTTTATCGTTGAGGTGGATGCTTCCGAGGTGGGTGTGGGTGCGGTTTTGTCCCAGGGCCCTTCTCCTGCCAAGTGGCGACCCTGTGCCTTTTTCTCTAAAAAACTCTCCCCGGCAGAGAGAAACTATGATGTGGGAGATAGAGAGTTGTTGGCCATCAAGTTGGCTTTCGAGGAATGGCGCCATTGGTTGGAGGGGGCCAGGCACCCTGTCACTGTTTTTACCGACCATAAGAATCTGGCGTACTTGGAGTCGGCCAGGCGTATGAATCCGAGACAGGCCAGATGGTCTTTGTTCTTCTCCAGATTCAATTTTGTAGTTACATTCCGCCCTGGGATAAAAAATGTGAAGGCTGATGCTCTCTCTCGCTGTTTTCCGGGAGGAGGAAACTCAGAGGACCCGGGTCCCATTTTGGCGGAGGGGGTGGTTGTTTCTGCTCTGTATTCTGATTTGGAGGCCGAGGTCCAGGCTGCCCAGACTGAGGTACCTGCCCGTTGTCCTCCTGGGAAGTTGTTTGTGCCTCCTGAGTTACGTCACAAACTCTTCAAGGAGCATCATGATACTGTTCTTGCTGGTCACCCCGGGAGTAGAGCCACGGTAGATCTCATTGCTCAGAGATTTTGGTGGCCGGCTCTTCGTAAGTCGGTGGAGGGTTTTGTGGCTGCTTGTGAGACGTGCGCTCGCGCTAAGGTCCCTCGTTCACGACCTTCAGGTCCCCTTCTCCCGTTACCCATACCTTCCCGTCCTTGGACACAGCTCTCCATGGACTTTATCACGGATCTTCCTTGTTCCTCAGGGAAGTCGGTGATCCTGGTGGTGGTGGACCGTTTTAGCAAGATGGCTCATTTCGTACCCTTCTCTGGTTTACCCAGTGCTAAAACGTTGGCGCAAGCTTTTTTCGACCATATTGTTAACCACTCCAGGACCGCCGTACGCAGGATTGCGTCCTGCCGGCGGCCCTGCTCTTCTGGGTGGACGCATATACGCGTCCTCCCGCGATACCCGAGATTTCCTGTGAACGCGCGCACGCAGGCGCGCGCGCTCACAGGAACGGAAGGTAAGAGAGTGGATCTCCAGCCTGCCAGCGGCGATCGCTCGCTGGCAGGCTGGAGATCTGATTTTTTTAACCCCTAACAGGTATATTAGACGCTGTTTTGATAACAGTGTCTAATATACCTGATACCTGGTCCTCTGGTGGTCCCTTTTGTTTGAATCGACCACCAGAGGACACAGGTAGATGTGTAAAGTAGCACCAAACACTACACTACACCCCCCCTGTCACTTATTAACCCCTTATGAACCCATGATCACCCCATATAGACTCCCTGATCACCCCCCTGTCATTGATCACCCCCCTGTCATTGATCACCCCCCTGTCAGGCTCCGTTCAGACGTCCGTATGATTTTTACGGATCCACGGATACATGGATCGGATCCGCAAAACACATGCGGACGTCTGAATGGAGTCTTACAGGGGGGTGATCAATGACAGGCGGGTGATCACCCATATAGATTCCCTGATCACCCCCTGTCATTGATCACCCCCTGTCATTGATCACCCCCCTGTAAGGCTCCATTCAGACGTCCGCATGTGTTTTGCGGATCCGATCCATGTATCCATGGATCCGTAAAAATCATTCGGACGTCTGAATGGAGACTTACAGGAGGGTGATCAATGACAGGGGCGTGATCACCCATATACACTCCCTGATCACCCCCTGTCATTGATCACCCCCCTGTAAGGCTCCATTTAGACGTCCGTATGATTTTTACGGATCCATGGATACAAGGATCGGATCCGCAAAACACATGTGGACGTCTTAATGGAGCCTTACAGGGGGGTGATCAATGACAGAGGAGTGATCACCCATATACACTCCCTGATCACCCCCTGTCATTGATCACCCCCCTGTCATTGATCACCCCCCTGTAAGGCTCCATTCAGACGTCCGCATGTGTTTTGCGGATCCGATCCATGTATCCGTGGATCCGTAAAAATCATACGGACGTCTGAACGGAGCCTGACAGGGGGGTGATCAATGACAGGGGGGTGATCACCCATATACACTCCCTGATCACCCCCTGTCATTGATCACCCCCCTGTAAGGCTCCATTCAGACGTCCGCATGTGTTTTGCGGATCCGATCCATGTATCCATGGATCCGTAAAAATCATACGGACGTCTGAATGGAGCCTTACCAGGGGGGTGATCAATGACAGGGGGGTGATCAGGGAGTGTATATGGGTGATCACCCCCCTGTCATTGATCAACCCCCTGTAAGGCTCCATTCAGACATTTTTTTGGCCCAAGAAAGCGGAAATATATATTTTTTTGTTTGTTTTTTCTTACTAAGTCTCATATTCCACTAACTTGTGTCAAAAAATAAAATCTCACGGAATCCAAATGCGTAAACATTTTTAGACATTTATATTCCAGACTTCTTCTCACGCTTTAGGGCCCCTAAAAAGCCAGGGCAGTATAAATACCCCACATGTGACCCCATTTCGGAAAGAAGACACCCCAAGGTATTCCGTGAGGGGCATATTGAGTCCATGAAAGATTTAAATTTTTGTCCTAAGTTAGCGGAAAGTGAGACTTTGTGAGAAAAAAACTAAAAAAAATCAATTTCCGCTAAATTATGCAAAAAAAAAAGATTTGATGAACTCGCCAGGCCCCTCATTGAATACCTTGGGGTGTCTTCTTTCCAAAGTGGGGTCACATGTGGGGTATTTATACTGCCCTGGCTTTTTAGGGGCCCGAAAGTGTGAGAAGAAGTCTGGGATCCAAATGTCTAAAAATGCCCTCCTAAAAGGAATTTGGGCACCTTTGCGCATCTAGGCTGCAAAAATGTGTCACACATCTGGTATCGCCGTACTCAGGAGAAGTTGGGGAATGTGTTTTGGGGTGTCATTTTACATATACCCATGCTGGGTGAGAGAAATATCTTGGTCAAATGCCAACTTTGTATAAAAAAATGGGAAAAGTTGTCTTTTGCCAAGATATTACTCTCACCCAGCATGGGTATATGTAAAATGACACCCCAAAACACATTCCCCAACTTCTCCTGAGTACGGCAATACCACATGTGTGACAATGTTTTGCAGCCAAGGTGGGCAAAGGGGCACATATTCCAAAGTGCACCTTTCGGATTTCGCAGGCCATTTTTTACACATTTTGATTGCAAGGTACTTCTCACACATTTGGGCCCCTAAATTGCCAGGGCAGTATAACTACGCCACAAGTGACCCCATTTTGGAAAGAAGACACCCCAAGGTATTCCGTGAGGGGCACGGCGAGTTCCTCGAATCTTTTATTTTTTGTCACAAGTTAGTGGAAAATGATGATTTTTCTTTTTTTTTCTTTTTTCCTTACAAAGTCTCATATTCCACTAACTTGCGACAAAAAATAAAAAATTCTAGGAACTCGCCATGCCCCTCACGGAATACCTTGGGGTGTCTTCTTTCCAAAATGGGGTCACTTGTGGCGTAGTTATACTGCCCTGGCAATTTAGGGGCCCAAATGTGTGAGAAGTACTTTGCAACCAAAATGTGTAAAAAAATGGCCTGCAAAATCCGAAAGGTGCACTTTGGAATATGTGCCCCTTTGCCCACCTTGGCTGCAAAAAAGTGTCACACATCTGGTATCGCCGTACTCAGGAGAAGTTGGGGAATGTGTTTTGGGGTGTCATTTTACATATACCCATGCTGGGTGAGAAAAATATCTTGGTCAAATGCCAACTATGTATAAAAAAATGGAAAAGTTGTCTTTTGCCAAGATATTTCTCTCACCCAGCATGGTTATATGTAAAATGACACCCCAAAACACATTGCCCAACTTCTCCTGAGTACGGCGATACCAGATGTGTGACACTTTTTTGCAGCCAAGGTGGGCAAAGGGGCACATATTCCAAAGTGCACCTTTCGGATTTCACCGGTCATTTTTTACAGATTTCGATTGCAAAGTATTTCTCACACATTTGGGCCCCTAAATTGCCAGGGCAGTATAACTACCCCACAAGTGACCCCATTTTGGAAAGAAGACACCCCAAGGTATTCCGTGAGGGGCATGCCGAGTTCCTAGAATTTTTTTTTTTTGTCGCAAGTTAGTGGAATATGAGACTTTGTAAGAAAAAAAAAAAAATCATCATTTTCCGCTAACTTGTGACAAAAAATAAAAAGTTCTATGAACTCACTATGCCCATCAGCGAATACCTTAGGGTGTCTACTTTCCGAAATGGGGTCATTTGTGGGGTTTGTCTACTGTCTGGGCATTGTAGAACCTCAGGAATCATGACAGATGCTCAGAAAGTCAGAGCTGCTTCAAAAAGCGGAAATTCACATTTTTGTACCATAGTTTGTAAACGCTATAACTTTTACCCAAACCATTTTTTTTTTTTTTGCCCAAACATTTTTTGCCCAAACATTTTTTTATCAAAGACATTTAGAACAATAAATTTAGCGAAAAATTTATATATGGATGTCGTTTTTTTTGCTAAATTTTACAGCTGGAAGTAAAAAATGTAATTTTTTTGATTAATAACAAAAAAAGTAAAAATGTCAGCAGCAATGAAATACCACCAAATGAAAGCTCTATTAGTGAGAAGAAAAGGAGGTAAAATTCATTTGGGTGGTAAGTTGCATGACCGAGCGATAAATGGTGAAAGTAGTGTAGTGCAGAAGTGTGAAAAGTGGCCTGGTCATGAAGGGGGTTTCAGCTAGCGGGGTTGAAGTGGTTAAATTGCATGGCATTCCCTCGGATATTGTTTCCGATAGAGGCACGCAGTTTGTGTCCAGATTCTGGAAGGCCTTCTGTTCTCGCCTGGGGGTTCGGCTGTCCTTCTCTTCTGCTTTTCATCCGCAGTCGAATGGTCAGACTGAACGTGTCAACCAGAATCTGGAGACCTATTTGCTCTGTTTTGTGGCAGAGAACCAGGAGGATTGGTGTTAATTTCTCCCTCTTGCTGAGTTTACTCTGAACAACCGTCGTCAGGAATCTTCTGATAAGTCACCATTCTTTGGTGCATATGGGTTCCATCCGCAGTTTGGGACATTCTCGGGAGGGGCTCCCTCTGGTTTGCCTGAGGAGGAGAGATTTTCCTCGTCTTTGTCTACCATTTGGCAAAAGATTCAGAGTAATCTTAGAAAGATGAGTGAGAAATATAAGCGTGTGGCTGATAAGAGACGTGTGCCTGGTCCGGACCTGAATGTGGGTGATCTGGTGTGGTTGTCTACAAGAAATATTAAACTGAAGGTTCCCTCCTGGAAATTGGGTCCCAAGTTTATCGGGCCTTATAAAATCTTGTCAGTCATCAATCCTGTTGCCTTCCGTCTTGATCTTCCACGGGTTTGGAAGATACATAATGTATTTCACAGGGCTCTTTTAAAACCATATGTCCAGCCCACGGTACCCTCCTCTTTGCCTCCTCCTCCGATTTTGGTTGATGGCAATCTGGAGTTTGAGGTTTCCAGAATTGTGGACTCTCGCATTGTCCGCGGTTCTCTTCAGTACCTCGTTCATTGGAAGGGTTATGGTCCTGAGGAGAGGAGGTGGGTTCCGGTGTCGGACATTAAAGCCACTCGCCTCATCAGGGCATTTCATAGGGCTCATCCTGAGAAGGTGGGTCCTGGGAGTCCACCCGTAGAGGGGGGGGGGGTACTGTCACAACCAGAGCTTTGAGACGTTCTCACAGCTCTGTTTCTCCACCCCTGTGATGATGTCACTACTAGAGCTTGGAGGAGTTACCTCTGCCCTGTTTCTCCGCCCCTGTGATGAGGTCTTTACTTTCGGTTTCCTTCCTCCCAGCTGTCTCTCCTGTGTTTGTTTTGCTGCCTTTAAATCACCCCTCCTCCTTTGTAGAGGTGCGGATTATACTTTTCATTTGAGCTGTATCTCTCGCTTGAGTAGCTTCACCTGTGTGATATCTTTTCACTGGATCTGTGTTCTGCTGAAGCAAGTACTTCGGATATTGTCTGCTGACTTTGGATCTGTTTTCACTGCAGCCTCAGCTCCTTCAAATAAGTGTTCAGACATTGTGTGTTTCTGTTTCTTTGCTGACTGGATCCAAGGCGACCCCGGTTCCGTCCATATACTGAGCAGGGCACCGGTGGCCGTGCCCCTTCCACTATTGTAGGGGTTTCAGTGGTCATCAGCCTGAGGAACGCGGGCATGTCTCGATCCACCATATGGATCTGGACATGTGCATAGCAGCTTAAGGAGAGCTTTTAGGGTCTGACAGGAGTCACCCTTTATCCTCCCTAGTTTGGGTCCGGTCAGTTGCTATTTACTGTGTGTTGCTCACTTACAGCCGTGACAAAAATCTTGAGAAAAATGCCCTATACAGGTTTAAAAAATTTGAATATCGTGCAAAAGTTCATTTATTTCAGTAATGCAACTTAAAAGGAGTTGAATTAATGCAACTTAAAATTAGAATATTATAAAAAGGTTCAATATTCTAGGGTCAAAGTGTCACACTCTAGTCGACTAATTAATCCATACCCCCTGAGCAAAGGGGACCTCAAAATGGAGACTTTGGGGTTTCATAAGCTGTAAGCCATAATCATCCAAATTATAACAAATAAAGGCTTGAAATATCTCGCTTTGCATGTAATGAGTCTATCTCATATATTAGTTTCACCTTTTAAGTTGTATTACTGAAATAAATGAACTTTTCACAATATTCAAATTTTTCGGGTTTCACCTGTATGTTGTAGAGTTTTGCTTAAAGGGTTTTCTGGTTTAGAAGTCGACAATCCCAATAAGAATAAGAAGAAGAATCAGAGTCAGGCGGTACACACACTCAGTCAGACACACAGAGACAGGCAAGCACACATTTCTATACTCATTACTCACACATGCAGGCAGCACATTACACACTGACTCTAACGCACTGCATGAGGAGGAGGCGGAGCTACAGGCTTCACTTGCTGGACTGGACTCCACAGGGCCGCAGGAAGGCTGATTAGGGACGGGTATGGTGCCACCGCTCACTTACTGGCCAGCAATATTTTAAAATCACCTCATGCCCATCGCAGGGCGCTGGAGTGATGGGACTGGAGACGGAGCGATCATAGATCCAATTATGCAGCTCAGAGCAGTGCACCGCGCAGAACGTCCTGAGCTAGTTTTTTTTTTAATCACTTTTTTATACAAAATTATTTTCAATATCACTTAATCTTTAACATTATTGCATTTCTCATTTTAATCCCAAAATTTCCCCCCTCCCCCTTCCTTTGCAATGCGTCTCCTATCCCCTCCAACAATCAATACAGAAAAGGGGTAATGGTGAGGTGGGGGTAAGAAGAATTAAGACTTCCAAATCCCCCATATCTTATTCCATTTCTCCTCAATATTTCTTTGTTTATACAAAATTCTTTCATATTTCTTAATCTTGTTAATCAAATTTACCCATATACGCACACTAGGATTATTTCGTGAAAACCAACTTTGCGTAATTAACCACTTCAACCCCCCTAGCTCAAACCCCCTTAACCCCTTAATGACCAGGCCACTTTTTACACTTCTGCACTACACTACTTTCACCGTTTATTGCTCGGTCATGCAACATACCACCCAAATGAATTTTACCTCCTTTCCTTCTCACTAATAGAGCTTTCATTTGGTGGTATTTCATTGCTGCTGACATTTTTACTTTTTTTGTTATTAATCGAAATTTAACGATTTTTTGGCAAAAAAATGACATTTTTCACTTTCAGTTGTAAAATTTTGCAAAAAAAAAAAGACATCCATATATAAATTTTTCGCTAAATTTATTGTTCTACATGTCTTTGTTAAAAAAAAAATGTTTGGGAAAAAAATGGTTTGGGTAAAAGTTATAGCGTCTACAAACTATGGTACAAAAATGTGAATTTCCGCTTTTTTAAACAGCTCTGACTTTCTGAGCACCTGTCATGTTTCCTGAGGTTCTACAATGCCCAGACAGAACAAACACCCCACAAATGACCCCATTTCGGAAAGTAGACACCCTAAGGTATTCACTGATGGGCATAGTGAGTTCATAGAACTTTTTATTTTTTGTCACAAGTTAGCGGAAAATGATGATTTATTTTTTTATTTTATTTTTTTCTTACAAAGTCTCATATTCCAACTTGTGACAAAAAATAAAAATTCTAGGAACTCGCCATGCCCCTCATGGAATACCCTGAGGTGTCTACTTTCCAAAATGGGGTCACTTGTGGGGTAGTTATGCTGCCCTGGCATTTTAGGGGCCCATATGCGTGAGAAGTAGTTTGCAATCAAAATCTGTAAAAAATGACCGGTGAAATCCGAAAGGTGCTCTTTGGAATGTGTGCCCCTTTGCCCACCTAGGCGGCAAAAAAGTGTCACACATGTGGCATCGCCGTACTCAGGAGAAGTTGGGGAATGTGTTTTGGGGTGTCATTTTACATATACCCATGCTGGGTGAGAGAAATATCTTGGCAAAAGACAACTTTTCCAATTTTTTTATACAAAGTTGGCATTTGACCAAGATATTTATCTCACCCAGCATGGGTATATGTAAAATGACACCCCAAAACACATTCCCCAACTTCTCCTGAGTACGGCGATACCACATGTGTGACACTTTTTTGCAGCCTAGATGCGCAAAGCGGCCCAAATTCCTTTTAGGAGGGCATTTTTAGACATTTGGATCCCAGACTTCTTCTCACGCTTTCAGGCCCCTAAAATGCCAGGGCAGTATAAATACCCTACATGTGACCCCATTTTGGAAAGAAGACACCCCAAGGTATTCAATGAGGGGCAAGGCGAGTTCATAGAATTTGGATTCCGTGAGGGGTATGGTGAGTTCATGTGAGATTTTATTTTTTGACACAAGTTAGTGGAATATGAGACTTTGTAAGAGAAAAAAAATAAATAAAAAATTCTGCTAACTTGGGCAAAAAAATGTCTGAATGGAGCCTTACAGGGGGGTGATCAATGACAGGGGGGTGATCACCTATATAGACTCCCTGATCACCCCCCTGTTATTGATCACCTCCCTGTCATTGATCACCCCCCTGTAAGGCTCCATTCAGACGTCCGTATGATTTTTACGGATCCACGGATACATGGATCGGATCCGCAAAACACATACGGATGGCTGAACGGAGCCTTACAGGGGGGTGATCAATGACAGGGGGGTGATCAATGACAGGGGGTGATCAAGGAGTCTATATAGGTGATCACCCCCCTGTCATTGATCACCCCCCTGTAAGGCTCCATTCAGACAT